>NC_043709.1:130082701-130399418 GCF_006229205.1 Suricata suricatta | reverse complement strand
TGGCCCAGTGACTGCAGTGTGGCCGGTGGGGGGGCGCCAGGAGGGAGGTCAGGAGGGGGACCCAGAGGGGGCCAGGAGGGGGCTCCTCCTCGTGCTGGCCTTGTGTGCACAGCCACACAGCAGTCCCCGATCACCTGCTGGGCGGCGCAGTCCGCAGGTAGGTGGCCCGCCGCTGAAGAGGCTGTCCTCGTGCTGCTGTGGCTGCACCAGTGAGGCCCGGGCCTCCACGAGGCAAGGCATGTGGCCTGCTGGCCCAGGGGGCTCTCAAGGTGTTCCTGCCCAGGAGCCAGGACCTCGGGGTCGTGGGTGCGGGTGGGGGTAGGTCCTGCCCCAGCAGGGAGCGGACCGCCTCCTGGCCGTGATGCAGATGGGGAGGGCCAGGAGCTGTGGCTCCACGGCCCCGCGCACGCCGCCGCCCACCGCTCTGTGCATTACACATTACACACGCCCTTCCTCTGGGCAGCCCCAGTCAGCTGTAGGGGCGCAGCGTCCCCTGGCAGTGGCTGGGCATGCGTGAGCAGGGTGAGGCGGGGAGAAGGGAAGTGGAGCTGGGAGGTAAGGCATGGAGATGTTCCCAGGCGCTCCGGACCCAGGGTCTGAATAGTGTCTTTTGCGATCCCAGTCACATGGTAGCTGTGTCCCTGGCTTCACCCCAGTCAGTAGGAGCGGCTGGCCATGGTGGCACCATGTGGCGGACAGTGTTTGACAAGTGGAGGACTGAGCCCCGGCACCTATGGGATCCTGTTGGAGCATCTTGATGCGGGTGCGGCAGGGCGCTGGGCCTCCTGAGATGTCCTAGGGCAGGGCCTGGTGGCAGCACTTGCAGATTCGCTCACCTGGGGCTGCAGCTGGTCCCCGCCCCCAGCCTCCACTCACCGTGCAGGGGACCAGACCGTACCTCTGGGCGCGGTGGCCTGAGGGCGCAGGGAGACCCAGTTTATGGGGCTGTGAGCGTGCAGGGCTCTCCTGCACCTGCTCCCGGATGGCCTTGGACGTGGTAAGCACCCATCACGGCACTGCCTCAGTCACTGGCCATGCCTATCCACCTGCGGCACCCTGGGGACCTCAAGGTGAAGCCATGACAGGCGGTAGCCATCATCACACCCTTCGGGGCAAAGGTTGTGGTGCTCCCCAGGGTGGCCCCAGGGCGTGGTGTCTGCAACCTGGGGATGTTGGAGAAAACAAGGCAGGGGAGGGGCGCCTGGGTGACTCACTCGGTTGAGCATCTGACTTCAAATGAGGTCACGATCTGGTGGTTCATGAGTTCGAGCCCCACATCCGGTTCCCAGCTGTCAGTGCAGAGCCAGCTTCTGATCCTCTGTTCCCCCGCTTCTCTGCCCCTCCCCTGGTTGAGCTCTCTCAAAAATAAATAAACATTAAAAAAATTAAAAAACAAGAAAGAAAGCAATGCACTGGGGTTTCATGTATTAAGCACCAAACTCTTCTGTAAGATTCCAGATGGGCAAAGAAAAGCCAGATCATCAGTTTGTTTTGACGTGCAAAGTTTGCTAAGAAGAGGATTAAAAACCAAGTTCTTGATGAAACTTTGAAATCTTAAAGAGTGTTTTGTAATGTTTATTTATTTTTGAGAGAAAGAGAGAGACAGAGTGGGAGCAGGGGAGGGGCAGAGAGAGAAGGAGACACAGAATCCGAAACAGACTCCAGGCTCTGAGCTGTCAGCACAGAGCTCAATGCGGGGTTCGAACTCATGAACCACAAGATCTTGACCTGAACTGAAGTCGGAAGCTCAACCAAATGAGCTTCCCAGGCACCCCTGAACCTAAAGAGGTTTAGGTAATATGGACGTTTTTACTTCTTTGCTAAGCTTTTGATACTAAGGTAATCCTACTGTTTGGCCCAGCTGGCAGGACGCCTCCACACACAGGTCCCGGTTACCCCTGTGAGCAGCACAGCCGTGGACTTTTTACCTCTGCTGAGTCAAGAGGGTTTACACCAGGGCCCAAGTAGCTCCTGATCTGCATTTCACATCATGAGAAGAGTCAGGAGCTGAAGCAGCAATGAGTCAAATGTCCCAGTGACTAGCAGGGTAAATGTCACCACCCACATCTGCCTTGTGAACCAACTCCCTTGACTGAGGTCACCCGGGGGCTCCCTCCTTGAGGTGCTAAATCCAGAGGTCTCTTTCCGCTGTTACTTGACTTCCTTCTTGCATTTGATACTATTTTCCTGGAAGCCTTTTCCTTTCATCTCTGCACGCTTCCTCCTGCTTTCCTCTCCAGCTGCTCTTTCCACTTCCCGTCCCCACATGTCGGCATGTCCTGCTTCTGACCTTCGTGGTCTTCTCTTGCTGTGCCTACTTTCCACGTGAGCTTCCGTGAGGGGCTGATGCATCCCAGGTGCTTCTTTCTTTTTAAAAAAAAATATTTTAATGTTTATTTATTTTTGAAAGAGAGAGAGAGAGAGAAAGAGAGAGAGAGAGAGCGCGCGAGTGAGCGGAGGAGGGGCTTCAGGTTCTGAGCTGTCAGCACAGAGCCTGACATGAGGCTCAAACTCACGACCTATGAGATCATGACCTGAGCCAAAGTCGGATGCTTGACTGACTGAGTCACCCAGGCGCCCCCAGCTGCTTATTTCTGCCTTCGAGTCCTCTCCTGAGACCCAGCCAACTGGTTATCTGTACTTTTCATCCACTCTAGGACCTCAAATTCAGGAAGTCAGACTGAAGTCATCTTCCTTCCATTTTTTCCTTGGTGAATGGCCTCGTGGTCTGCCCACTTTCCAAGTAGAAATCTGGGAGTCATTCTTAATGTCTTCATTATTTCCCACAGTCCTTCGGACAGCCAGTCCTGATGATTCCAGTCCCTTCAAAGCTTCTTGAATTACTGAGAAAATGTCTAAAGGAATTGACCTGTACTATTCTCATTCAGGGGACTAAAATCATGGTGTATATTGTAATTTTTGAGTGAAAAGGAGACATTTTCCAGCACGTATTTCAGTGGTACCCCTCCCTTCTCATTCCTTGCCTCCAATCATGTTGTCGTCAGAGTGTAGTTTCTGAAACTGAAATTTGATGATATCATCCCACTGTGTGAAGTCATAACTTTTCTGGAGGTAGTCTGGACTCTTGAACAGAGGTCCTTCATGAGCTGGCCTGGCCACGTTCTCCCCTTTGCATGTCCAAATTCTCCGCTCAGCGAATGACTCAGTGCTCTCGTCCCGAGCTCCTCTTGTCTCTGGGCTTCCAGAGTGTTCTCTCACCTGCAGCCCCACATGGTGACTCCAAGTCATCCTTAAAATCCACCTCAGGAGTCACTGTCTCTGGGAAGCCTTCCCTGACTCACCTGCCCTTCGTCTGGGTTCTCTCTCTCCACACACCCTGATCAGAATTTGTTCAGAGTGATGATAAATACCCGTCAGGATGCTCCATCCATGAGCCCAAGGGTAGTCCTTGGATCTTCACCACCATCATGGCAGCACAAGACACCCAATAAGTAGCCACACCATGTTCCTGAAGGCGTCAGGGGCTGCGTGGCCTGTGCAGACTTACAGGGACATGGGAATGGAGTGGAGGAACGAGAAGACATGTGAGAAAATTAACCCAGCCTCGTTCGCACGGATGAGAGGCATGAGTAGGGCCCCCCTGTTCTGTTCCTCCACGTCCCCTCCAGGCAGCCTCCAGCAATGGCTTCCTCCGTGTCTAGAAGGAGCATGCGGGGACCATTTGGACCAGGAGTCCTCCTGCCTTACTCATCTGTGCGGAATGAAGGCCCAGCTATTTCTGGGACTCTGGAGTCCACTCCAGGCTGAATTCAGTTTCTCAGCTTCATCCTGATATAACCCCCTCTCTCAGGACTCACTGTGAGCAGCTTGGGATTGGAGTTCGTGGAGGCCCACACCTCCTCAGCTGTCATTCTCTTGCAGGTCCAACCAGGTTCAGAACTTGTGTGTGTGTGTGTGTGTGTGTGTGTGTGTGTGTGTGTGTGTGTGTGTGTGTTACATGGGAAGAAAGAGAGACAGAGAGAAAGAGAGGGAAGACAGAGAGGCAGACAGGAGGTGGAGGAAGAGAGAAAGATGTGGAGGAGGAGGGGAGACAGACAAGTGACTTAGGATGTCTTCTGCTCTCCATGTAGTGAGTGCCAATTAAACACCAGGCACTCTGTGAAGCCCTTTAAATGCATCCTACTATTTAGCATACACTATTTTATCATATTCCTCACACATAGTTAATCCTCATGAACTTGGCGATCCAGGTTTAGAAAACCGAAATCGTTTGCCTGGTCACACTGCCAGCAAACTGCAGCGTGGCCCTGAAACATGGACCCTTCTGCCTCGACACGAGGCTCCCTAATTTGTGTGAGCTTTTACGTAAACCGCTCGGAGAACTCCAACTTGAAAACAATTACATATGGATGCCGTTTTCTGCTTTTTCCTTTTTCTTCCCCCCCTTTTGCCTGGAAATGGAGGTGGAACCAAAAGCCAGCATGACGTGTGGCCACAGAAGAAATCAATGTCTTAGGTTTCCCACCAGGAGGCCGAACGGTGCCTCTGAGCTGGGACCGACTCACTCTCATCAGTAAACTCAAGGAAAATAGAGAGCAGGTACTTCATTTAGTTATTTGTTGCTCCGTCCCAGACCTGAGGGACGCACATTGACTGGCAACAAGACATTTGTGCTGTTCATTCTTAACCGAAATGGTCCCGCCCCAGTCCGTCTGTTCCCTTTTCGGAGTCTGTCTGCTCTGCTCCCATCCTGCCTTATTTTCTCACCCTTTTATCTTGTTGAGACTGTGTGATAGGAATTTGCTTTGGAGGGAATTAAAACTGGCAAAAAAAAAAAAGTGGACTTGGGTCCCCTTCCTTTGTTATTGTAGGGGTCAAATGGAGCTGGAAGGTGTGGAAGGGTTGGGAGGGGAGAGATGGGGGGGCTTGCACACACGGGCATGGGGGGATCACCTTGTTGTGGCTGGAACCCTTTGTCTGGGTGTGCGGGGGAGATAAATTCCAGTGGTCCCCGAATGAATTATAGGGCTGCCGCGCCGTCCAGTCTCCTCAGGATAATGTGTGGCTTTTTCTCCACTCTCAGGGCAGTGACCAACTTCCCTCCTTTGTTAGAAGTAAATAACCTGCTTAGCCACCAAGCCCTCTGGTGGGAAAAAAAAAAGGCCCTTCTAAGGACATTCTGAATGACTGAGCTATTTGCTAGAGCCGAAGAGGAGTGAAAATCTACCTCCTCCTCATCCTTGGAAATTTGTTTTTGTTTCTTTTGAGTTTTGAGTGACTGGAATCTCCTGCTGCACACATATTTTGTTATGCAAATGCACCATCAGTCCCCGCCCCACATGCCCCTTCCAATCCCCTCCTAAATGCCTTAATTACAGAGCAGGTGAGCAGTACTTAGAAAGGCCTAAAGGAATCAAGGAATTGGACCATATTACCTTGTTGGGGTTGAGGACGAAGTCTTGGTATGCATTATAATTTGTGAGCACAAAGTGGGGGCACTTGTATGCATCAGTGTTTGGGAAAGCCCCCCTCGGATCTTCTGGTTGCATGGTTGAATCAACCCTAATTGGGCTGAGGGCTGGCTCCCCTGAGAAAGGCTGCATGCTAGGGGCTGAGGGAGGCATGGGGACAAAAAGAAGACACAAAGATTCCTGCCCGTGGAGGAGTTTTCAGACTCTGAGGAGCCAAGCTGTTTACTCCAACAGCTTCTGGACCACTCAAAGACGGGGGTCTGTGTTTATGCAGCCTTGGCTTTCCAGCTCCTCCCAGCACCTGGCACCTCTTAGGCATTTCAGAACGCAGGGACTGCATGAAGAAATGGCATCCCAAGGTGGAGAGAAGTCACTGGTCTTGGTGCCCGATGAGGGATGACTCTTAGAGAGGCTCTAAGAAGGAAGTGGTCTCTGTGGGGTGAAGGCTTCCCCAGTATTTGAGCTCATTCCTGCAAAAAGGAAAAGATTAAATAAGGAGTAATGTGGGAAGGCCCCTTCCCTGGGGCTGGGAAAGGGTGGGTAAGCTGGTCGCAATCTACTGGTCTGGACTTCAGACAGCTTGTGCTGGAGAGAGGGCATTAAAAACACTGGAAACATGCTGAATACTCAGTGCTATCAACTTGGGGGAATTGTAATTACTTTTTTTCTTTCTGTTGAAGGTCAACTATGCAATGGGATCCATTAACATGGTCGTTCTTGTTTACTCTATGGGGCTGGCAGGATTCTAGGTCTGCTTGAAGGGTTCAGGTACATACGTGATCTAATAGCGGTCACTAATAGCAGCCATGGCTGTTACTGGAGGGACTAGAAGCCCATACCCCGAACAGGGTGGGAACAGCGATGTCTTTGTCTTGAAGGATGCTCTGTTCATTCCTTTGACATGTGTCAGTAAATACTGCAGCCTATTATTCCCTTCTGCTTTGACTTCCTCTTGGCTGTTCTTGTTGTTGTTGAATGGTTAACTCAGCCGAAGAGCTCATTTGGTGTGTTCACAATAGGATGTGGGTATTTTCCACATCCTTAAGTTGTGAAACTATCTTGGAGCAGTATTTGCCTCCCATGTAAAATGTATGCATTTGCACCACGGACAGAGGTGGTGTGAAGACAAACCCGTCTCTTCCTTGTGCCCAGGGCTGACCCGAGGAGCTCCTGGAGGGACTTGAGATCTCCTGGTCTCCTCTGGCTCCCCACATAATGAGGCTATTTTATGAATACAATAAAATAGGCAAATGCAGATGACAGACCAAAATCCAGATCGATAGAAAGTCCCAAGCGAATTCCTGCTTCCAGAGAACTCATAAATAATTGGGATGCAGCATACCTTATCTGCATAAGGGGGAACATCCACATTTCTAATGGAGCAGTGTACAAATATATACAAATCAGTCAGATGCAGATGAAGCCATAATTTCTGAAGGAACACAGAGTAGATAAAATATGTGCTTAAGGGGAAAACATCCCAAACATAAAATGGCTTGAGTGGATGCATTTTTGTTAGTACTATGGGAGACCGAAGGATTCTGACTCAGAGTGGAGAATGAATAATTCTTGTACGAGTGAGGATAAGTTACAGCCACATCACCAGATAGGCCCTGAGCGATTGGGAGGACAGGAAGTAGGTTGTATGTCGTGCTCTGCATAACCTCCTGTGCAGAAACACAGAGGGATTTGCATGAAGCTTTTCTTTTCCATTTTGTTGGCCGCTTTCAGTGTGTTGGATGAATCAGTCATGCCAACCTTTAAAAGTTCGGGGGAAAAAGATTTGAAGAGAGGGTGGTGGTGTTTCTAAGCTCTCCTGAAACTTGTTGGATTAGGAGAGCTTCAATGATAATAGTATTTATTTTGATTCCTGGACAGCCTGCAAGGAGCTCAAAGCCTTGTATCGACACTCTCTCATTAACCCTTTTCAACTCCCCGGTGAGGGACGCAGTGCCAAGAGCAATCGGTTATCACTTTATGGATCAGAAAGGGGACCCAGCAACTCTCCAGAAACTGACTATGAATTTGGGCTGTCTCAAGAAAGTCACCATGAAAGTTTTTGGTCCGTTTCTAGAGTCTTGGCCCAGAACTCTAATCTCCACCTCATGTCTCTTTGATCAGATGCCTGAAACAACAAAAAGAAAGAAGATACAAGATACATTTTGGCAGATTCTAATCTCATGGTTTCAGCTTTGGGCTTCCTTTATACTTGAATGCTTGCATGGAAAATCTCAAAAATTGTCTAGATCATTCTAAAACCCCAAGATTCATGAGCAAGTCCTTCTGTGAATTGCTGCGTCCTGGTTTCACATTCGTACTGTAGGCCCTTTCTTTCCAATACCACTCTCCCAGCCTCTACTGGACTGTGGGCCCTGGGGAGCACCCACGTCACGGGGTTCCTACCTTCCTGTCTCCTCCTTACTGGCATAGAGTCTTTCCAAGGCAGACACTCATGAGGGTTGTGCTTGTTAACAGGTAGGGCCCAAGTGACCCCCCAAACTGGTGTGATTTAACTTCAGGCTTGTCGACTTTGCCCCAGCGAAGGCTTGGGGACATTCCATCCAGAGTAGGGTGCTGTCCCCTGGATGCCATTGTAACAGGGGTGTGTTTGGGGGGCCCACCCTTAGTTAAGGAAAGCAGTAAAAGTTGGAGCTTTGCAAGATGGGTTCAGTTTCTGATTTGAACGGAGACACGCTGGGTCCCAAAATGCATATTGAATGTAGATGGGACATCCATTGTTCTTCTAGAAACATCACCGCCCCCTCCCCACCCATCCACACCCGGTGTCTCATTCCCTCAGTCCGCAAGCCTGCACTCAGCGGGTATGGACGGCTCTCAATCTTTCTGTGGGCAGCTGTCACTCTGGTGTTACCTGAGCTTTGATTTTCCCTGACTGCTACTGGCTAAGAACTTCAGTCTTTCTCTGGTCTCTTCACAGCACGGACTGCAGCCGTGCGAAATAAAACGGGCTTTCCCCCCTAAAATCAGCAGGCAGAAAATCCCTCTTTCGTACTCTGCTCCTATCACAGGTGACCCTTGGCCCAGTTAGACCTGCAGGAGCCAAGCAACTGGGCTTCCCCTTGGCCATCTGGGAGGGGAAGTCACCTGCACTCCATCAAAAGGCAGTAAAGGGGTAGGGGGGCGGCTGGTTCTTGGGGATTCCTTGGGCTTTGGCCTTGGGTGGCTCCCTCTTTCCTTGACCATCCTGTCCTTTAAAGAATATCTGAACTCAATTTATTTTCTGGGCCGGGGATTCTGAACTTTTGGTGAGCAATAGAATTCATTTAAATAAGGTGAAAAAAGAAGTTAACGGAGAAGTACTCCGTATGTCTAAATTTCTGAATGCTCCTGGCCTCCCGAGGAAACTTCTAAAAGCTTTAAAGAAGCCCTGGTGATATTAAAATGTAGGAGATTGCTCCCTCTTTTTTTTTTTTTCCACTGGGCATGCGAGATTCAAATTCCTTCCCGGAGTATGGAAAAGTAGGCTGGTTTCGGCTTGTCCCTCCAGGAAACTCAATTAAATTGTACTCGGCAGGTTTTTTTTTTCCTTTCTTTCCCATTTTGTCGGCAGCTTCATTTATGGGTTTGTAGTGGGGACAGTGGCCCTATAGGAACAGGGTCCTAGAGAAAACTTCTGCTTCATTTGAAGTTCACTTTTTAAAAAACGACATTCTTTCTTATGAGTGACATTGCCTTCCCCCTCTCTACTGCATTTTTCAAATTTTTAGTTTCACTTGGAATCTACCTTTCTTTAAAATTTTTTGATGTGTTTTATTTATTTTTGAGAAACAGAGAGAGACAGCATGAACAGGGGAGGGTCAGAGAGAGGGAGACACAGAATCGGAAGCAGCTCCAGGCTCTGAGCTGTCAGCACAGAGCCCGACGCAGGGGCTCGAACCCACGAACCGCGAGATCATGACCTGAGCCGAAGCAGAACGCCCAATCGACTGAGCCACCCAGGCGCCCCTGGAATCTATCTTTCGAGCTACATGGGTTTCCCTTGACTCCCTGTGGTTTGTACACTCTTGTGGCCTGGATGTCATTGCTCACTTAGCAATGTGAACTCTTTGCACAGAATAAAACAAGCCTCTTCCCTTCCTTTATGTCCTATTGGGAGAAGATTAATTGTGTGCATACCTGTCAAATCCAGAAACCTGTTCTCTTTCTCATGTGCCATCAGGGAACAGACTGTCCCATGCAGGGGCGGGGAACGTTTGTTTACTCCCTCAAAAAACCAGTGATGATTTGTCTACTGACCTTGTTCTAATCTGGGCCAAATGATGCCTCCCTGTCCCCTTCCCGTATTTCCCATCTTTTTTCCTGTCTTCCTCTCTCAAAACAATTGTTCTCCTTCAAACTCCGCAAGAGTTGACCGGGGCAGGAATGAATGATCTGCCGGGTATGATTCATGCAGGCAGACATGGAATAGAGTGATCAAGAGTGTAAATTCTGGAGTCAGAATGCCTTCAATGCTGGTTCTGCAACTTGCCAGCTGTGTGACTTTGAACTTGCCATTTAACTTCTCGGAGCCCGCTTCCTCTTCTGTCCAATGGGATACATAGGACCCAGGTCTTTGCAAGGGCTAAATGAGGTGTCGTGTGAAAAGCTTAGCACAGTGGCCTCAATTATGGTCATCATTGCGATTATCGATGTTAGTCCGAGGGGCATCAGTCCCACCAGATACTCTGAAAAAGGAAGCGATGGTGGCCCCAAGGCAGCCCCATGGCGGCTCAGGTAGGGAGATGGTGTTTGTGGGTCCACATCTTGATGGTTCATGGTGACATCAGCATAAGAAAGGCTCTGAGAAGAATAGTTAAGCAGAATATTTAGTCTGATCCCATGCTTACTCAATTTATTTGAATCTGCAAATTCTCTTTTCTCTTCTTGAATGTTCCTTAGAACACACTTGGAGAAATGTTAAGCCAGTGTGATTAAAAAGAAGAAGTTTTTTTTTTTTTTGACAGAGAGAGTGAGTGTGAGGGAGGGGCAGAAGGAGAGGGAGAGAGTGAATCGTAAGCAGGCCCCACGCCCAGTGCAGAAGCTGACTCTGAGCTCCATCTCATGACCATGACATTGTGACCTGAGCCGAAGTCGAGTCCAGTGAGCCCCCCAGATGCCCCAAGCCGGTGTGATTTTAAACCACCCCCTTCCCAATCATTACAGAAGTTTGTGTTAACCCTCTGTGGAACTGGTCCCATAGATGTGTAACAGAAAAATCCCACAGTTTGCCCCAAAATGTGTGTCAACTGGAGAAACATGAGGGAACATGCATTGAAGGCCGCAGGTGATCTGATGTGTTCATTGGTCCAAACCTTTTTAACCTTTTTCCTCTTCTTTGTAAAATTATCAGTTTATCATAAGCCACATATGCCTAAAGTGAAGAGTTAATCCTTCCCCAGTTTTTGCACATCGATCTGCTCAAGTCTAACACTCGGGAAATAAAGATGTAAGCGATAGAAACAAGGCGGCCCTCTGGAAGATCCACAGTGATTTAGATAGCGGAGACGTGGGTGTCTTTGTTAATCTGGGGCAATGACCAGGTGGAAACACCACCCAGCATCATAGCTATTATGGTAAGGACACCGTTGTGCCCCGCGGGTCAAGCTATCTGGTGTGACGGGCACAGGACGCAGCTGCAGAAGCATGGCCCTCCCGCTGTTTCTGTTTCCAAATCCGGTTTCTTGGGGGCGGTGGGCTCATCCCAGAAACAATCCGAAGTTAGGAAAGTTCTTTATCTGGAAAGGCTTAGGACAAGGGCTGTGAGCGCCTAACCAAGGTTAGATCCGGGATGTGTGTGCGGCTAGCAGCTCAAGTAGGGTCAGCGTGAGCCGCAGAGAGGGACGGGCCATGGGAAGGAACTTCTCAAAGGGGACTTCTGTCCCCGGCTCGACACTGAGTCACGGCTCAGCAAAGTGTATGCTCCTGTTTGGGGCCCTAGACGTTCTGGGTTAATCCTAATCCTAACCCGAATGTTGCGCTCCTTTATGTCTCCTTATAAGCACTCTTGAATGTATTAGGATCACATCCTGGGCTTAAATTAAGGCCAAGGTCACTCGGAGCCCCACTCCACCCCACTCCCAGGAAGGACCAGCAAAGCCAGCCCTGCAACTCTCCAGCTGCATAGCCTCAGGCACTTGTTTCTTTCTTGAGCTTACTTTTGCTTATTTAGAATCTGCGAGTTTGCAATACACTATTTCTGGGTTCTCTTCCAGGACAAAGATTCTGGGGCTGTATGACTTGATGCAGAGAGTTTGCCTCCGTCTTCAGGAATTGTTACCATTTGTTAAGTACTCACTATTTTCCCTGAGGTGGTTTTTTTAAGAAAATGTTTATTTATTTTTAGAGAGAGAGTATGAGTGAGGGAGGGAGACGGAGGATCTAAACCAGGCTCTGCACTGACAGCACAGAGTCCAATGTGGGGCTCGAACCCACGAACCGTGAGATCATGGCCTGAGCTGAAGTCGCAGGCTTCACTGATGAAGCCACCTCAGGTGCCCCCTGAATGGCATGGATTGGCATGTGTTGGCATGAATTGGCAGACTGGCATGTATTAGTTTGGGGCTCAAAACCCCGCCCCTAACCATGAGAGCTGCCGCTAACCAACTGCATGATTTTTGACATTTTATGCTCCGAAGTCACTAATAATTATTCCCTCTTTAGTCAGTAGCATAGTTGGTAGTGAAAGTGTCAGCTATTTAACAGCCCACCAGGTACTTTTCTAAGCTGCCCTAAAGGCAGACACAGCCCAATGCTATCCGTTTGTTAAAAAAATTTTTTGTGGGTTTTACATTTATTTATTTTTGAGAAACAAGGAGAGATAGAGCATGAGCAGGGGAAGGAGCAAAGCGAGAGGGAGACACAGAATCTGAAGAGGCTCCAGGCTCCGAGCTGTCAGCACAGAGCCTGATGCAGGGCTCAAACCCACGAACCATGAGATCATGACCTGAGCCAAAATTGGACGCTTAACTGACTGAACCACCCAGGTGTCCCTATTTTTTTTTTAAATTTATTTGTTTAAGTAAGCAGGATGCCCAACACGGGGTTCAAACTCATAACCCCAAGATCAAGAGCCACCTGCTTCACCAGCTGAGCCGGTCAGGCACCCCCAAAAGCCATCCGTTTGGATCTTCTGTCTAAAACCCAGATCTGACCCGGATCCTGGTGTTGGGCCAGAGCACATGTTTGTATCTGGCCTGGGGGGACAGGGTGGGAGGGTGCATCTTCTATCAAAATGGGGCCACATCTTGGGAGATAATATAAGGAGCTTTATTTCTCCCTCCTCTGCCTGTGTGAGTTTTGTTGGTCCCACAGTCCTGCAGTTAACGCGAGGCAGAGGCTCATGTAAATGAGGGCTGCGTGTTCCTTCAAGGGAGGCCAAAATTCGGAACAGAATCTCAGGGTGAAGCAGGCTTCCCGGAGCCATGGTTGGTGTGCGCTGGTGCAGCCCCGATGGTCCCAAGAGGTGAATGCCTGCAGGTGTTAGTTTTCTCATGCCGGAAGGCGGGATTACTCATCTCAGCTCTGACAGTGATTACTGAGTTCAATATGTCATTTCCCAGATCTAAATCTGGGCACAACAGGTCTTTCTATGTGAGATGGTTCTAGGGGATGAGACACAGCTGTGCTGGAAGTCGGGGACATTTCCTGGAGGATTTACCAAATTTTTTGTTGTTGTTGTTTAATTGAGATACATATAACATTGTAGTAGTTTCAGTCAGACGATGTAGTGATTAGATATTTACATACATTGGAAGGGGATCACTCAAAAAGTCTAGTCTCTGCCAACTTTTTTTTTTAAGTTTATTTCTAAGAAAGAAATTAGAAAGTTTATTTCTAAGATATTAAGAAAGTTATTCTCAGGGTGGCTGGGTGGCTCAGTCAGTTAAGCATCTGACTCATGGTCTTTGGGATTGAGCTCTGAGTTAGGCTCTGTGCTGACAGTGTGGAGCCTGCTTGGGATTCTTTCTCTCCCTCTGCCCCTCCCCAACTTGCACTCTTTCTCTCTCAAAATAAACATTAAAAAAAGCAGGTCATTCTAGTTAGAAAAATACATTAATTTTTGTCATATTCCCCCTCCCCCCAAAGTTTGAGTATAGAATAAAATAAAATCATTGTTGAATCATTGTTGATGAGTGAATGAAGGAATTTGTAAGTAAAAGGGGTGGATGAAGGAATATCTATGGAATGAGATTGGTCTTGGCAAATGGTGGTCCAGAGGTGTTGAGTTCGGCCTGATTATCTTTGTTGTAGCATTTGACCCATTTCTACTTCCCCGTTGATTATGGTGCTTTAACCTCTGACCAACCCAGGGCAAATCAAGGATCTCCTACTCACTTGGCTCAAGTTCACAATAATGCTTGTAAAATACAGGCCAGGATAGAACAGAAGAGATACAAGTGGGGGCGTGTTTTATTTCTTTCAAGCTTCCTGGCATGACTTTCCCTAGGTCCTGGCCCAATTTTCTTTTATCCCTGGTCATGTAGTTCAGTAAGTTTTATCATAATTGTATTCAGAAGATTTCTCCTGTACTCTGAGAGTCCACTACTGTGTTTCTAATTCTTCTCCAAATAGGAGTGGTCAACTAGTCACCAGTGGAGAAGTCGAATATCAGTGCAAGGGCAGAATTTAGTTCCATATCTGTCTTGAAATTCTCATTTGACTTAGGAAATGATTCCTGTGACTCCTATAGAATGAGAGACATTAAGAAAGAACAAAAATCTCCTAAATGAGATCATATGCTCAGGACACATACATCTGATCTGATCCAAATTGGAGACTAAAGCTTTGGAATGTAGGAATTGGGCTCCGTAAGAGGGGTTCACTTAACACTTTTGTATAAATGAATAAACAATAACATTTTAGATAACGCCTTCCTTTGGTGTTTTAACCAGCCATCCTGACTCCTTAGTATTTAAGTATTTAAGTAATTTAAAATGTGGGGCGCCTGGGTGGCTCAGTCAGTTAAGCGTCTGACTTTGGCTCAGGTCATGATCACACAGTTTGTGGGTTTGAGCCCCATGTCAGGCTCTGTGCTGAAAGCACGGAGCCTGGAGCCTGCTTCGGATTCTGTGTGTCCCTCTGTCTTTGCCCCTCCCCTCCTGGTGCTGTGTGTGTGTGTCTCTCTCTCAAAAGTAAATAAACATTAAAAAATTAAAAAAAAAAAGAACAAGAAAGGACAGAGCAAACAGGAGAAAGGGCACTGCAGGCATCAGGATGAGCAAAAAGGAAGAGCAGACACAGCAAAGAGTTTGTGGCCTTTGGAGAGCAGACGGAGAGCCCGGGGGCGCTGGATCACAGAAAACAAGGGTGGCAGTGGGGGGAAGAGAAGGCAACATCAGACAAGAGAAGCAAAGACGGGCGTCTAAGGGGGACCTCCTGGGCCAGGAATGAGTGTGAATTTTATTCTAAGTGCGGTGAGATGTCACGGAGGGCTTTGCCTAGGAGATCAACCTCATCTAACTTGTATTAAAATAATTTCAGAGTGCTCCTTGGCTGCTGTGTGGAGACCGAACTTTCGAAGAGCGGGAATGGGAGGAGGAAGGCCACCCAGGATGGATGGGGTGGCGCCATGACTGAGTGCGGGTGACACAGTGACAGGGTATTGGAGAGATGCTCCAGAGAACTGAGTTGGGATCCAGGCTGTGTGGCCGATTCTTTGTAGATGCCTGCACAGATAAGCTACACTAGTAACCTGACTGGAATCCAGATTTAGAGTCATAAAAACAGGACCACCTGTGTGACTCAGTTGGTTGAGCACCCAACGTCGGCTCAGGGCCTGAGCTCGAGGTTCATGGGTTTGAGCCCTGCATGGGGCTCTGTGCTGACAGCTTGGAGCCTGGAGCCTGCTTCGGATTCTGTGTCTCCCTCTCTGGCCCTCCTCATCTCTGTCTGTCTGTCTGTCTGTCTCTCAAAATTAAATAAACATTAAACAAATTAAAGAAATTTAGAATAATAAAAGCAGTCATTGGTGCATGGAGATTCTCTGTTTCTTCTTTAGAAGACCTTTCTCCTCTTATTCATCTGGAAACTCATCACATTCTCCTGTGGTAACTTCCCTTTTAACAGAATGTCTAATGCTGTCACTGTATCACTCCCAGCACTGAGTGTAATTTAAAGAATTTTTTAAATTCACTGTTTATTATTATTATTATTTTTACTATTGCAACTTTGTCATCTAAACTGTGTTTACTATGCAGAGAGCCTTGTTTAGAAATGGTTGCAGTGAAAAAGGATTGCTGGTTCATGTCTGACAATGAATGTTTATCTCTACGAACACTCTAAATATTGGTAAGTTTTGTTACACACACATTCTTATGCCCTTGATTATTTATAAAATTTTTTTAATGTTTATTTAGTTTTTGAAAGAGAGAGTCAGAACACAAGCGAGGGAGGGGCAGAGAGAGAGGGAGACACAGAATCTGAAGCAGGCTCCAGGCTCTGAGCTGTCAGCACAGAGACCGACATGGGGCTCGAACCCAGGAAATGCGAGATCATGACCTGAGCTGAAGTCAGACACTTAACCAACTGAGCCCCCCAGGCCCCCCTGTCCTTGATTATTTTGAGTGGAGGCTGTACTGCAGTGCACATTATTATTTTAAACATTATTATAAAGGTTTTAAACATCAGTTTTAAAAGTCTACCATAGGATTCTTTGGGAACAGTGTTCTATTATTCTCTCTCCAGAATTTATTTAAAAAGAATGCACGGATTAAGGTTAAGAGATGGGATCCTGGGTGACAACAAAGGCGGGACCTAGGAATTTATGGTTTGTAATTATGGCTCTTTGTAGACTTTCTGCTCTTATCTTAGATATCCCTCAATACTCAGGTCAAGCCCTGTATTCTTCACAAATCCTTCTAGTTTGGTGGCTAATATTCCACCAAAATCTGCTGAGCTGTGGAACTGGGTCTGGGAACGTGGCTGCCTGATCAGCAAGTGCATTGCTCGGGTGCCATGGACGGCAGTCTACGCTCTGCCCCTTGGAATATACCACTCTCAGGCTTCCACTTTAGACTACTGCACGTGTGCTCTTTACACTCCTTTTCCTTTGAACTAGAGCACTGAGTAGCTCATGAGCAGCTTTGCCCACTCAGATGAAGACAGTCCCCTCCAGTACTGCCGAGAAACAACATAGAAGGGACTTGGGTCCATGAGTGACCACGTACCATAGAGCAGTTCAGCTACCTGGGCGCTGGGTGGTCACAGGAGGGAGACCCAAGCCTCTCTGTTATTGGAACCACTGCGTTATTGATTTTTGTTTTTCAGAGTAGCTGAGCCTTTTATTCTATCTCTCTAAACATTGGTACTTGAAGTGGAATGCTATTGCAACAAAAATCTAAAATACATGGTGATAGAACAGTTGCTTAGTCTGGGAAGGTTTGTTCTAGCATATGAGCCTTTTAGGTGAATGAATCCATGTTCTAATCTTCATTTTGATCAGCGTTTGCCTCTATTGAATTTCTGTTGTGCTTTTGATTTGAATCTTACTTAGTTCTTTATGTGATGGGTCAGCATGTTGAAGGAGTACTTAGTGTGTCTTCATAATAATCCATTGCATATTGTTTTATAGTTTACAAGGTGGTTTTACATTTTTAAAAAAATTTTTTAATGTTTATTTATTTTGTGCACACGTGCATGAGAGAGAGAGCGAGCGAGAGAGAGAGAGAGAGAGAGAGCGTGCACAAGTAGGGGAGGGGCAGATAGAGGAGGAAGAGAGAGAATCCTAGGCAGGCTCTGTGCTGACAACACAGCCCAACATGGGACTTGATTCCATGAACTGCGAGATCATGACCTGAGCTGAAATCAAAAGTCAGACGTTTAACTGACTGAGCCACCCAGGGGTCCCAAAGTGCTTTTATATTTCTTGGTGCATTTAGTCTTCTCAAAAATAATGAGATGTTGGGATTTATTTATCTAGTCAATATTTATTGGGTGTCTTTTATGTGTCCTACAATGGGCTGAGTTTGCAGGTAACTTATCAGCCTGGGGCTTTTGTCTTAAAAGTGATTTCGCTTAAGGACAAATTAAAAAGACAAATAGGAGTCTCGGGTGAAGCTAACAATCATGACACAATCATGGTAACAATCACGGCTACGTCTGCATCTACTCTCTCGGACCCAAGACATCGATGATCTATCTATTGGACTGGTACTTCTCTCTTCAAATGGTAAACTATCCAAAATCCCTTGAGGTTTGTAAAGTGTATTTGTAAAATAATTAAGTGAACAACAATTTTTATTTATATATTTCCACCATTTATTGTAACCCTGAAGTAAAGAATAAATTATATTGACTGCATCCAATGGGACTGTAAGTCAATCTGTCAACAGTGAGTTCATCAGATTCTTAGCACATAGGAAGTAAGTGCTTTTGGCGGTAAAGTGTTATAGACCAGTACAAACTCAAGACAGACCCGAGGGACGGGAGAGAGCCCCTGAACAGCAGTTGGATTACATTGTTTCTCAGAGTACCTAATATAGCACTTTTTGGGTTTTTTTTTTATCATGTTATGACTCAAAGGCTGATGGATGATTTGATTTCTTCAGGGGTCACCTTGCCCAGACAAAGGAGCAAAGGCTGGAAGATGGGCAGTGAGGGTGATAGCAAAATAAAATACATAACAGAGGAGGAAGAATCACCGGGGGGTAGGGAAGAGGGCGGGTAGGCAGTGGGAGGAAAAGAGCACAGAGGGCCTGAGCAGGGTAAAGGATAATTAGAAGGACTCGAGGCTTGTGGGAAAAAGGAACGAAACAGAACAAAGCAGAAAAAGGAGAAGATTTAGTGACAGCAGCTTTAGCCCAAATTAAAGTGTGGAAAGAAGACTGAGAACAAAATGAGAGGTTCTTTGGGGTCTAGTTGCCTTCAAATGGAGTTTGGAAATGCAAGGATATTGAGATACTGAGATTTAATTTTTTTAATGTTTATTTTTGAGAGAGAGAGAGAGCGAGAGAGAGAGAGAGTGAGCAGGGGAGGGGCAGAGAGAGAGGGAGACACAGAATCCGAAGCAGGCTCCAGGCACGAATGCACAAACCTTGAGATCATGACCTGAGCCAAAGTCAGACGCTTAACCCACTGAGCCACCCAGGTGCCCCAAGATACTGAGATTTAAAAGACAGGGATTTGGGGCTCTGGGGTGGCTCAGCTGAGTATCCAACTCTTGGTCTCCATTCAGATCATGATCTCAGGGTTGTGAGTTCGAGCTCCAAGCTGGATGTAGAGGCTACTTCAAAAAAACGAGGGGCAGGGGAGAAAAGGGGAAACGAAGTGGTGGCCGGAGACGTCTCCTTCCCTCTGTCAGCTCAGCACAAAGGGCCCTTGAGCGTGAAGGCTTGGGCTTGACTTCTCTCTACAAAGCGTCCCCCAGATCATCACTATGGTTTCAATTGGTTTTGAAGTGTGACTGAAAGAATTCTTTTGTTTTACTTCAGGCCGGCAGGTTTGCACTGTAACTCTATCTGCTTTTCTACATCGCTGGCTGACACGGGGCTGACCTCTGCTTACCTCATTCTTGCTAAAAAGAAACATATCTAGTACCATCCACCTTTGTGATAAGAGCAAGAGAAAACAAACAGTGGAAAGACCCGTTAGAAGCGGATGACCTGGTCTTCGCTGTAAGAGCCATGCTACTAGAAAAGAGCCCAGGGATGAAGGTCCACTGTAGCTTTGTCATGAGAAGGGGGATGCAGTGTTGGAGCTCAGGGGCTGAGAACTTTGTTCTGAACAGAATTCTAACCTGACCCTGACAATAGCTTGCCATGTGTGGTAAGTTCAATGAGTAAATAAGGTGAAATGTGATTTCATAGCTTGTGATTCTGTTTCTACCCAGAATTTCCATGGCTAGCCAAGGATCAATGGTCTCAGACAGATAGGTCACGTCGTTAGAAAGAGCCTCCAGGGATATTCAGCTGACAATTCCATCTTCTCCTTGGAATGATTAACCTTCTCCACCTCTACCTTCCTTCACTTGATTTCACTGAAACTACCCGAAGGTCACCAAAGTCCTCTAGGTTGTTCCAGGAATAGGATTTGGGGCCACCCCAGTGATGTGAGGTTAAAATACCGTGTGTGCCAGCGAAATATCAGGCACCCAGCATATTTTTGAGAAATGCTAGCGACTGATGATTTTCCTTGTCTCTCACTTGCACAAATGCCATTGTCTTCAGTCAGGGAGAATAGGAGATAAAGAAACAACTTTGAGTTTGGGAAATAAATCCTATTTAATTTATGTAATTGTTTTAACGTATGTGTCATAATGAATTAACTGACACATTGACGGAGTTGAAAGACTTTTGAAGATGGTTTTGGGTCTCGAAAGCCAAGTCTGAGGATTAGTGAATGCGTTGGAAGAAATAACGGTCAAGGAAGGAAATTAGAAATGACTGCAGATATGCAGAAGAGGGCTCCAGAAATGCGGATTTCTCAAAGTAGATGAAATCCAAGGATTTCAAGGAGTGGGAAGCCTCCCACGAGGAAAGTCTTCCAGATGCCATTTCCATTTCATACTTTGGTGCTTGCGCTCTCTTCTCTATGAGATCTCAGGTGATCTCAGTGAGGCACGTGGCTTCCCGATTCCCAGGACCCTCAGCATTTTATCACCAGCTTTGGCCTCTCCCCCTAACATCTATTACCATATTGGCATTCCTGTCTTTAAAGGCAGTGGTGAGGGGCACCTGGATGGCTCAGTCGGTTAAGCATCCAACTTTGGCTCAGGTCATGATCTCATGGTTTGTGGGTTTGAGCCCCGCATCGGACTCTGTGCTGACAGCTCAGAGCCTGGAGCCTGCTTCTGATTCTGTATCTCCTTCTCTCTCTGCTCCTCCCCTGCCCATGCTCTATTTCTCTCTGTCTCAATAATAAATAAATAAAAATTTTAAAAAAATTAAAAATAAGGTAGTAGCTACTTCCAATTTACCAGCAATTCTGTTGGCTCAACTTTTTAAAAAATCCATCCATTTCTTCCACTTTTTCCTGTTATCACTCTGACGCGAGTATATCAGATGTTACCTTCCTAAAGCATTCATCTCCCCAATTTTTGTCCACTTTTCACTCTCATTCATTCCCACATAACAGGGAAATGACTAAAACATCGGGGCTCCTGGATGGCTCAGTTGGTTAAAGGTCCAATTCTTGATTTCGGCTCAGGTCATGATCTCACAGTTGCTGAGATCGAGCCCCACATTGAGCTCTGTGCTGACAGCATGGAGCCTGCTTGGGATTCTCTCTCTCTCCTTCCCTCTGCCCCTCCTCCACTTGTGCACTCATTCTCTTTCTCTCTCTCTCTCTCTCAAAATAAATAAATAAATAATTTTTAAAAACCCCATAAATCAGACTACATCATTCCTATTTGAAACCCACCCAAGATCCTGAGCACAATGACAGTGTGCTTAGAATAAATCCCCAAACTCATACAATGACCCATGAGTCACGACAATGATTCAGCCACCTCTTCACCCTCATTTCCCAACACTGCGGTCACTTCTTAGACTGCTGCAGTAGTTAGCGCATTCAACAGATATTTATTGGAATGCGTCCTATGTGCTTAGAACTTTGGCACTCAGGATGGATGAGTGAACAAAGCACAAAAAAATTCCTGCGCTCTCACTGTTTCCATTCAGGAGGGGAGATGGGTGCTAAGGTGTATGCCCCAAAAGTCAAGCTAGGAAGTGACAAGTGCTATGGAAAAAGGAAAAAGCTGGATAGGGCAGCAGAAGGCTGTGGTGTTCTGGTAGGCTAGGGTCAAAGGTGAAACATGGGCAAAGAGTTGAAATCGGTGAAGGAAGTAGCCAAAGCAGGTATTTGGGAGAAGGATTCTGGGAGGGACAGTATCTGGAATAAAGGTCCTAATGTAGGAGTGTGAGTGTTGTGTTCTGGAATCCGCAAAAAGGCCCATGGTCGGGAGGGTTCAGTGTGATTTGTTTCACATTTATTAAGGATTTCTCTGGCTGCCACACTGAGAACAGACCAGTGTGGGAAGAGCTTGGAGATATTGGAATGATAGGATGTGGCTGGGGTGAGTAGGGAAGGCCCCATGGTGGTCTCCCTTAGTGTAAGTCCTTACTCACCGGGGGCTGCGTAAATGACCCTGGGACTCAGTGTCTCTCTGAATTTTGCAGTCGCCGTGCAGACCTTCGTCAGCCTCATTCTAGCTCTTTGCCATAATCTTCGTTGTTCACACTAAAGGTGGTGAGAAAAGATCACATTCTAAGCTTATTGGGAAACTTAGGCCACGGTTTCTTGCCTGATTACATGAGGTGGGGGAGGGAAGAAGTACCCCAGGTTGATGTCCAGGGTTTTGGCGTGAGCAAGGACAGAGGTGCCGTGATTTGGGGTAGGACCCTACCAAGTAAAAACTTTGTCATCAGCACAGTACTTTATCCAAGGTTTCAAAATGAATCCCAGGACAGTCTACAGTGACCTGAGGCTGTCAGTATCCAACCCCAAGCACAGCCAGGAATCAGAATCCAGTACTTTATTAACTCCTTTAAAAAAAAAAATCTATCCTTGGATATTATCTATAATAAGCATTATTATGAACATTAAAAGAAAAGACTTTTCTGGCCTTCGGCTCAGAAATCTGACTTCAAATCCTGATTCTAATGCTTCTAACTGTGTGATCTTAAGCAAATTACTTGACTTCTCTGGTTCTCCTTATCTATAAAAAAGAATGATGGCTATCTTACATGGAATTATAGGAATTTAAAAAAAGGTGAGATATGTATTAATATGCTTAGAAGATACAAGGGGCTCAAAAGTTACCTAAGTGATATTCAAATTGACTTAAAGGATTCCAAGTGTTCTCCGTTGTATGAGAAAGTTTCCTAAAAATACAAATCCCCAAAGTATGTAATTCATTTCAATTCTATTAAAGGAGATGCCTTTGAGTCGATGAGAGGGCTTTTCGCTGTAAATGAAAGAACGCTCAGTTAAATAGATTTAAACAAGGAGGAAATATTATATTATGTAAGAAGAAATGCCATGTAAGGTGATGGCATAGTTTACGTGATACGTTCTTCAGGGACCCAGTGTCTTTGCACATTTTTACTCCACAGACCCCAGGGTGCTGACTTGGTCCTGGGGTGCTGCACCTCGTGGTCCAGGATAAGCCACCTTGGTGCAAGGGATCCCACCTGCAGTTAGCCTGAGGCACGCCAGGGAGGAAGACCTCTCCTGAAAGGCTCCTATCCGACTTTGTGTTGTGTCTCTTGGCCAAGGTCTCATTACATAGCTTACACCAAGCCTGTTGCTGGCAAAGGAAAGCGCATTTGCCACTGATGTCTTGGACTCAACAATTTTCTGCCCGGAGCTGGAGAGGGGCCCATTTTCCACAAGCGTATGACCCCCGGTGCTTTGAACAAAAATAGTGTTCTGTTAGCAAGGAAGAAAGGCGGGGGAGGGGGAGGAAATGGTTGTGGTGTAGGTAACCAACGTGTTTTTACACCATCCTCATCTTTTCTGAAGGGAGGAGGGAGTCCGTGGTTATTGCCAAACTCAGAATGAGAGTATGTCACGATGGCGAAAAGATTGGAAATTAGAGTTGTGTGGCCTTTATGCTCGGGCATTGGTCATGCTTTCTTTTTTCAGTGTCATTGGTGACATGGCCAAAATACATCATGAGCACGAGAAAACACCCATCTTAGAGAAATGGCTTTCATGACTCTCCTGGCTTTATTTGGCTGTTTTTTTTTTTTTTTTTAGATCAATCCATTTGTCATGTGGATTGAACTGAAGGGACATAAAATTAGATCTTGATCTTGATCTAAGGACAGGAGAAATTTTAATATATAGAGAGAGGGAACTAAAGAGGAAGTAGACACTCATGATACAAATACATTAGAAGGAGGATTTGAAAGATTATTTTTCAGAGTAACTAGAGTGGACAAAATGCTAATCAGTCTGTGATTTTCCTGTTACCTGGTGTCATTTTTCTTTACTTCCAATATTAGCCCCTTATTCCTTAGCGTTACTTCATTTTATGTCTGAAGAATAGCTTGTGTGTAATTCGTCTGATGTTTTTTAATAGTGTTTTAATCATTGTATGTGATCATGCAATGCCCCGAGCACATTGGCTGGAAAACGGTTTATAAATAAAATTATTGTTATTGTTGTTATCTTTATCTCTCCTAACAATACTCATTATACTAAGATTATATCTAGGCTAGAAATAGTTCAACATATGTGATTATATGCAATCGGTCTACTTTTCTGCTTTTTTTTTACCACTGCTCTCACACCAGCTTTATTCTTATCACTAAAAAAAATATTGCTTATAAGTTGTAAGTAACTCTGATTTGCTTTGAACAGTAATTGTTTACAGGTTTCAACAAGAGTCTGTTCCCAGTAGGACTGGGATCCAAGGAAACTCCTTGTTCCCAGTAGACATGTGTTGACGGCAGGTGTAGCCATACGTGAAGACTGAACTTCCACTGGAGCCCAGAATCCAGACTGTTTCCAGGGGCTAAAATTATGATTGATAAAAATGTCAGAGAGGCCAATATTAGCTCGATAACAGAAATAACTCCTGTTTGTACTGTCTGCACACAGGTTGGACTGTACTTGGCTGTGAATTCTCCACCATTGTAAGGGTTCTAGTGGACTGTCTGTCACACCACTCATTCGGGTTGTTGAGAAAAGAACTCATATGGTCACTAGAAGGTGGTGTTCAGTGGCTTTCCAAGCAGATTCCCTTCCTCAGACTCTGTGTGCTTCAGTTTCTCTCTGTGAGTTGAGGACCAACATTGACTGTATGACCACCCGTCCAGTGCCCCTTTAAGGACATAATGCAGTGTGCTTTCTAGTCAGCACATTTTGATATGTTACAAAGAATATTATGATGCTTATCAGGCTTAAACAAGGAGTAATAGATGTCTGGAGGTTGCGGCTGGCTGGCTTTGGGGGAGGTTCAACTGCAGATCAAGCTTTACGTATCTGATTTTCTATGTGGGTCAAAGTGTCTCCCTCTTCTCTGTGTATGTTGACCAGTCTACATTACATAACATTTTGGTGAGTGGGAAGTTATAGTAGTTAAAGTTATTATTGTGAAGGCCACTACCTGTGCCCAAACCTGAGGGGGGTGATTTTTCCAAAGCAGGTGGTCGTTGGCATCAGACTTGGCCAGACAGGAGCATCAACTGTGCAAATGTTCCCTGGGAGTCAAAAAGACACAAATCCAAGCAGGCATGCAGGCAGCCCACTGAAAATGGTGCAGCGGTAGGAGGTTATGTTGAGGGTGAAATCTGAGGCATGAATGGGAAATCTGAGCGCACTTTGCCAGAGTATGGCGAAGGACAGAGATGATGGTGACTTTTGAGAGTACCAGAATCCATTAAGCAAATGAATAAACAAAAAAACAATGAAAAGTGTATTTTTGGCTGTGAAGTTTTCAAACCCAGTTCAAGTGCAGCTTTTCCCATGAACTCTTGCTAGACCATGCTTTCCCAGCACTGAAATCTCTGAGTTCCAGATGGTCTAGGAAACCCATTTGATCATGACATATTTATTTTATTTCTAGCAGTCTTAGAAGGAAGCTAGCAGTCAATACATTTAAAAAATCAACAGGTAACTTTTTTTTGTAGGTTTTTTTTTTGTAATTGTCAAATTCTAGAAAGGATTTTATGTATCTGTCTATATGTATATATTTTTTAAATTCGTTTTGTTTTAGGGCCCCTCTCAGAAATAAACAAACTTAAAAATGTCTTAAAAAAATGAAATTAGTTTTGTTTTTAAGTCGAAGTAAATGCCTTCTGGACATTAAAAAAAAATCTATGTGATTTTTTAACTGGACCTCTACTACTCTTACTTGGGTTGGCTCACTCCTACGTGGTCTATTAAAGCTGACAAGTTCCTGAGTCCTAATCTGTCGTGACGGCAATTTTCCTCGCAGGGCTGCTGTTGTCTGGGAAGCTCCAGGCAGACTCACGGGAGACCAGACGTCCACCTTCTTTTCGTGACTCTACCTTTTTTCAAGTGTATCTGGAAGAAGGTGGTTGCTGAGCTCTGCTGCTCAGGGTGTTTGAAGTCATGCCAGGCATTATCCTTGTTTTCAGGAAGAGTAAGTATGCACACAGGAAGTAACTTAGTGCCAGGCAGCGCACAGCCGCTGACTCTCAGGGACTATGAGATGCCCCTTGGGCAGGGATGCCCTATGAAGTGGCGACCTTCTCATGGAGAACCAGCTGCAGACAGAGAGGCCACAGGATGGGTGCTGACTTAGGTAAAGGGCTTCCTCCCCACCGTTCCACTCTCTCAAGTTTTTATTCTTCTCCTGCTTGATAGATGGGGAAACATGGATGGCAGACAAAACACACACACACACACACACACACACACACACACACACACACACCCCAATCAACCCCAAACCCTTCGTTAGTCCAACACCTTTGCATGGCGCCTGGAACTTCTTGGATTTGACTTGTCATCTGTCACTTAGGTCCTGAATGTCAGACCAAAGGAGGAACCACAGGCCACGTCCGCCTCCAGTCCCACCACCTTATGTCCCAGGAGCCACGATTTCTCCCGGGCAGTGCGGCGGGCTTCCCGGGGCCAGAGGCTCCTCCAGGGGAAATGGACAGCTTCTTTTCTCCTGACTGAAGACCCTCTTTGCTGTAAAATTCTTTCCTCTGACCGCGTTGAGCAATTATAGGGTCTGGGTAGAAGCATCAAGGAAAAACAGTCAGTGCTGTTCTCTCTCAGTGTTTAGTACATCCCATGAGTTTGTTAGGCCTGGGGAAGCTCCTCTTTTTGTTCAGTCCAGTGGATTTTCTCTTATGTATCTAACTTTTACTTCTGAGTTCTTTCACTCTTTTTAAATTCAGATGATTCAGTGTTTTCTTTTTCATTTTTGGGCAAAAGTCAGCTAAAGAGGTTTGTGTGTCTACATTGAGAAAGACTTTCCTTTTGCCACCTAGCTCTGTGCTACTTTCTAGTATCATTACAAATCTTTGATTTTGTGAAGAATGATGTACTATGTCGATTTATCCTAAATTTGGTAACTTCCTTTTCTGAATAGTTTCCTTCTCATATTTTTTCCTGATAGTTGTCCTGGAGCTATGCCTTATTTATTTATTTGTTTGTTTGTCTGTTTAATTTTATTTTTTCAGGTAGGTAAACCTGGGCCAGCTTTAATCTTTCCGTGGCCTCCTAGTGGTGTTGAAGAAAGGATCCCATTTATTAACTTTGAAAATTAAAAATAATGCCAATGGACGTTCACTGGTTTGCAAAGCAAATTAATCGGTAGTTATTGAACTTGTTACTTGTCATTAAACTTTTAATTTCCATAAAATCGTTACGTATAACATAAAAACTTGTTAATTTTTATATTTAGCTAAGTGTACGCTTTTTAAGATTTTCTTGTTAATGTTTTCCGTGTCGTATTTTAATTTTCTGTAAGTCTGTTCCTTTTTTAGTTTTAATTCTACTTGTTCATCTGAGTGGCTCAGTCAGCTAAGTGTCTGACTTTGGCACAGGTCCTGATCTTGCAGTTCATACGTTCAAGCCCTGTGTCAGGCTCCTTGCTGACAGCTCAGAGCCTAGAGCCTGCTTCAGAATTGGGGTCGCCCTCTCTCTCTGCCCCTTCCCCACTTGTGCTCTGTCTCTCTGTGTCTCTGTCTCTCTATCTCTTAAATATAAATAGCCATTAAAAAATTTTAATTCTAGCTGCAGGCTATGTCTCTTTATATTCCCGACCGCCGCAAGCACCGGGCTGACCAGGTGGTAGGCGTCCAGCGTGGTTGTTGGCGGGGTCATTGACAACAGCGTCCAGAGCAAGAAGTTGTGGCATATATTCCGAACATCTGCTTTCTGCCATTGGTGATCATCTGCTGGTCATCTCATTTGAGCAGCTCAGGTAGATCCCGAGGTGAGGATCCTAGATAGGATGATAGAAGACTTTTAACACTGGAACGTTCTCTTGTGGAGTTTTAAGAAGTTAAAGTAAATCTTTCATAGGTTAAAGTAGAGACTTCAACATTCATTCCTTTCTCTAGGGTAACTTCGCAACCGTGGCAGAATCGCCGTTTGGGCTAGATCCTTCGTGGTTGTGGAGGGCAGTCTGTGCGCTGTAGGAATTTCTCCTGCTGTTGGCATCTGGGACAACTAGAAATGTTTCCAGATGTTGCCAAATGTCCCCTTGGGGGTGGGGGGTGGGGAGATGATCCCCTCACTTGCGAACTACCGTCTAGGAGCAGAGTCTACACTAGAAGCATGTAGGTGTAAAGGGTCAGCCCAAGGCCTGGAGATTTGGGCGTGTGCAGGAATCTTTCTGGTTTGGGAGGGAAGCAATCCCAGGCTGCGTGGATCTGGATCCTACACAATGGGGCAGAAGTAACGGCCTTCCTCAGGGAGGAATAGTCGAGGGCTCCATCCTGAGCATCCCCGAGACTTGCCCGTTGTAAACGCTGTTTTCCCAGAGCCACTGTCGCTGCCTGAACTTTGGCTTCTGTGGATCAGGCTACTTGGTCCAGAGCCGGCACTTGGTGTTGGGTCTGGGAGCTGTGCTATAGGAAAGCCTCATTCCCTCCTTCTCCCCCAAACCCATCCCCGTGGGCCCTGCAAGAAGAGGCAACAGATGCAGCTTCAAAGCAACACTCAGGAGTTCCCTTCTCTCTGGTTGCCAAATTCTACTTTCCTCTTTTCCCTTCTGGTCCCCAAGTCCAAGCATGGCAGGTGACGGTTTAACCCTGGGAAGGGGGGAACGACGCTGCTCATCCACGGGACCCTGGACCGGACCACGTCTCGGGGACCATGTCTGATGAGCCCCCGCCATGGGGGTGGAGGAGGAAGTGGCAAGGGTGCAGCTGGCATTCTGAAGAGCTGCCAATCAGAGGCACATTCTCTGTGACTTCCCACTGACCCAGATACTGTGCTATCTCGAAAGCGTTATCTTCTGAGACAATGTTGACTAACAGCTTTTCTTTTATTCTGCCTCCTGTTTTCAAAGAATAACAAATA
This sequence comes from Suricata suricatta, assembly GCF_006229205.1. Lineage (NCBI taxonomy): Eukaryota > Metazoa > Chordata > Mammalia > Carnivora > Herpestidae > Suricata > Suricata suricatta. The sequence continues at coordinate 130,371,039 of NC_043709.1, read as the reverse complement.
AGCTTAATTCTTCACCAAATCTTCAGCAAATGCCTTTTAATCCAACACCGTGGTAGTTATTTTAAGAAGGTTGGCAGAGGATTGTGGCGGTTTTCTATTTTTCGGTCTGAGTTTGTTTTTTTTTTTTTCCTTCATACAGAAGCACTCAATCACATTGAAGCTTGGCTTGCGCCCAGCCACGTTCACTTTGTTTGCACAGAACTGATATAACTGCCTTCAGCTTTTCTATTCTCTTTTTTGTCTTCCTACTAAGCCTTACAATTTAAATAACAGATGAAACACTCCCCGCACACCCAGAGAGATTCTCAGATACCACGGATCTTCATTCACTGGAACTTCGAGGACTGGATTCCACACCCAGGCTGGGTTTGTCCAAGGCAGAGGAGGGCTGATCCCAGCCCCACGCTTGAATGGAGAGAGAGCGTGCGCTTGAGGGAACCACCTGATGCTCGAATGAAACGGCCCTCCGAGGGGTCTCCTTGGGCAGCTGGAGAGACGTGCTGTGGGATGCAAAGGGGTTGGAGTCTTCCTTGCCCCGCAGAGATGCTGGCGACTCTGTTCTCCAGAGATAAGAGCGATCTAGAGATTCTTCATCTATGTTACCGAAGGGTTGGGGTTCTCTGCATTCCTCCAGTGGGGTCCTCTGGTTATTTTCTGCCCTGTAAGACTGGAATTTCAAACCAGCTCTCCAATGCTCTCATGGTCCCGAGTTTATTTTTCCCACCCCTCAGCCCCACCCAACTTCTAAACAAAATTTTTTATTATGAAAACATCTTGGGTTTAGAGAGGAGTTGAAACGTTAATGCAGGGCTCTGGTCTACCCCCCACCCAGTTCCCAGTTCCCTCTAACGTTGACAGCTTCCATTACTTTGGAACACAGCCCCCGCACCCCATTTTAAGAGCTCATTTTCCTTTCCACTCTGAAGGAAACCACAGAACTGTCTACTAATATCAGTAATGATTAGGATCCATAGAACACGCCCATATTTTGCCAGTTCTTTGACAATGTCCAACTGGGGTTCGTTCTGTTCTTCGTTTTAAGAGGCAAAACTTTGTACTTAAATTTATTCTCAGGTGGGCAGACTGTGACGTACAAGAGTGAGCTGGCTTTACTAATGAAGTGTGGCCAGGGCGAGGTCAGACCTCAGTCCCTCCTGCCGGATCTGGGGTCACATTCATGGATGAAGCCATCTCTACAGTCCGAGGCGCTTAGCAATTTCCTCCTGGGGGACCGGAGCCATTTTATTTCAGGTGGCCTTCTTTGCATCAAACAGACATTGCTAAGACGAGTAAATGATTGGATGGAATTAATAGAGTTCCTGTCCATAAAATGATTTAAAAGATGTGTTCGAGAAAGAAGCCAAGAGAGGTGGGTAAAGCTTGGGCTGATGTCTGGTGCACAGAAGTTATAAATAACTTTGCTTTATCAAGATCTATTTCTGGATGTGGGAGAATAAATAATGAAGTCTCTAGAGAATGCTGAGTGGCAGATTATTTTGCTAACAAAACAAAGTGATTGCAGAGAATTAGAAAAGACTGAGCTGGGAAGGCCTCTCTGTCATGGATAGATTCCAAGGAGGTCAGCGTTTCCGTTTGTCTTCTTGAAGGTGCAGAAATAAGGGTGCAAATGAGAGATGGCAGTTTTCGAGGACTGTCCTCTTTCACTGATGGTGCGTTTCTGGACAAGGAGTGAATGGTTCACAGGGAGCATTCGGGTCACAGCCAAGTTCATTTCCAGTCTGACTCCTCTCTCCACTTCAGATGGAGGTCTTGAATATGGGACACTTGTGTGCAGGTGTTTGCTTATGTGAACCTTGTGCAAGTACATGTCTCCCCCCCCCCCCCCACCCCGTTCCTCTTCCTCCATCTTTCCAATCCCAGGGCCGCGCCCTCTGAAAGCTCTTGCTTACACACATAGGAAAAACCCCGGGTGAAATAAGATAACTCTGCTAAGGAGGAAAGATGGAATCATGGACTTTCTCCATTACCCTCGAATTGTAGTTAATAAAATGATTGTTTCTTCTAATCCCAGGGAGGAGGTTTAAATCAATAGCAATGGAAACTAATGGTGTGGCCCCTTGTCATAAGCCTGCCCCCCCCCCCCAGGAGAAGAGTGGAATCAGTATACTATAGACTTCTGTGCATTTCAAAGAAAAACAAAACAGAAAGCTTAGCTTATCATTCCTCTCAAGGAGCTTTCACTGGGGAATCCGTGTGGACAGAACATTCTCGTTTTGTGTGTCATGAAATCATGACGCAGATCTTACGTTATGTAGGAATCCAGGCTGAAGCAAGTTGGGATGGTAGCTAAATGTTGCTCAACTCAAAATGAAATTGGGGATCGGACAGTGACTTGTGAATCAGGGCTGGTAACTGGAATGGAGAGATTAATCTCTGTGGTGACTGCTTATCCCAGTGGGTCAGCCTGATCGTCACTAGGGTGAAAGGTGCCCTGTCTCTCCCAGTTCTCCATTCCAGTTGCTGCTGTGTGGATCAAGGGCCACAGTCTGACGCCACCTCTCTGTTTCAGCTGTCCGTGGGGGTCTCCGCCGCCTCTCCTCTTCAGTCCTTTCGTGATCGCCCATCTCCAGTGCCACTCGTGCTCCTTGGCATCATGGCGACCGTGCGGGTCTTTCTGCCAGGGTCACTGTGGTTATCAGCACACTGCAGTTTGAATACTGGTGTTACTGGTTGGCCTGGGATAAACAGCGAGTGTTGAAACGCTAATGAAGACTCACGTCTCAGCTTGTTAGGTGGTGGGTAGTGGGGTTGCTTAACACAGCACTTCAGTTCAAAGTGAAGGCAAGAGGGAGTGGAGCTCATAGATCATAGATCACAGAGCAGATGCGAACCCAGAAATGCCAGCCTTCCCCGCTTTGCAGAGCAAACCTGCAGGCACACGAATTATCGATGGAACTCACCAACATGTATGCAGGGAGAGTGAAGCCGACAGCCATCGAGGGCTCCGGCCAGCTCCTAAGAAGCTTATAACTCCTTGGCAATTTGTTTAACTTGGGAGTTACTGCAAAGTCAGAAAGGTATTGGGCCCCAGGGATATTGGCAAGGTTGCTGGGAGTCTCCCACTGTGAAAAGCAAGCTTTGCTAATGGGATTTTTTTTTCTTCAGGTGTTCAGTGGTGAGTTTTTCAGGCCAAGACTTCTGGAAAAAGCAACATTAATCACCTTGGCATGTTAGGTTAATGGGACTGGTGGCTACAAAAACTCCCCTATTCTAGTAGGTTCTGCTAAGATTTTCCCATTTAGACGATCGGATTCATTTATTCATTTATTTGTCATCAAACAAATATTGACTGGAGTCTTACCACGTGCCAGAAGTCGTACCAAGTATCTGAGGATGGACCCAACTTAGACCTTTCTTCTCCGGTCCCTGCCTGTGTGTCCTGCGCACCTACTTTCTCCTTCTGTGACCTCATGTTCCCCATTTGTTTTCTCAACTCCTGATTCTGGAATTCTGATTTGAAAGAAAGGCATGGAGAAGATCCTTCCGAAGAGAAAGAGGTTGAAATTATTTGTGGCTTACTTATTTATTCATTTAAAGCATATTCATTAAGCACCTAGTACAGGAATAGGTGATTGGGGCGGACTTTCTATAAAGGAAAATTTGCCTGTCCGCATTCTACAAAATAAACTTTTTTTTTAGAGAGAGAGAAAGAAGGTGCTGGTGAGTGATGGGCAGAGAGAAAGAGAGGGAGAGGGAGGAAGAGGAAGAGAGAGACAGAGAGGAGAGAGAGAGAGAAGTGGGGCTCACAGGGCCCGGTGTTTTTACCTGAAGTGGGTTTGCAGCTCACCAGAAGTGGGGCTCAACCTCACACGATGTGGGGTTCAAACGCACCAACTGTGAGATCATGACCCAAGCCAAAGTCAGAAGCTTAATGACTGAGCCCCTCAGGAGCCCCACAAAATAAACTTTCTTAGGCTGAATTTCTTGGACATTAGAGAAATAGTAATTGATTACTGTCCACAACCTGGGGTCCAAGAGACATCTGAATTTGTGGGATTCATACTTTATGGTGAAGAAAAAAATTCAGAAAAGTCACTCTTATGCTTCTGGGTCTGGGAGGTTAGGTGGAGGCAATGACTCTGATTTGGGAATGGGGGTTCCCAGAGACCAAACACACTTTCCTCTATTTTCACCTCTTTCACTGTATCCAGTCACTAGCTGGGTCCCCGTGACTTTACCTCTGCAATGTTTTGCATATTTGCCTTTTTTGGTCTCCTTTTCTTCAACTGCTGATTGCTTCGGTCCCGACCTTTCGGTGCTCTTGCGTAGATATCATTGAAGTAGGATTCAGGTCAAAGATCTCCTTATCTCCCAACTTGCCCAGCGCCGGATGCCACACTGCTGCTGACTATTCTGCTGCATTAGATCAGCCCTCTCCTTCAAAACAATACTATTTCTGTTGCCTCTTGGGCTAAGCAGAGCCTCCCAGCAGAGCGCCAAAAACTGCACCCTGAACAAGCCTGGTTGCTCAGAATGTGGACTCTGGGGGCCCCTGGGTGGCGCAGCCACTGAAGCATCTAATTCTTGATATTGGCTCAGGTCATGATCTCACAGTTTGTGAGATCGAGCCCTCTGTCAGGCTCTGCACTGAGAGCATGGAGCCTGCTTGAGATTTTCTCTTTCCTCTCCCCTGCTCACACACACTCTCTCTCTCAATAAATAAATAGGCTTCAAAAATAAAAAATAAAAAAAGAACGTGGACTCTGAAATCAGAAATGCCTGTGTTAACATCCCAGTGGGGCCAACCGAGCCTCAGTGTTGCCATCTGAAAAATGGGGATGACACCCATACCTCAGTTGGTAGTAAAGGGCACGTGGGGGCCTGTATGTCTTGACGCTTTTTTTTTTTTTTTTGATTCCTCTACAAGGAAACATTTTCCTCCTTTGTTTGCCTCCGTCTCAATGCGCTCTGCTTTGTGCTGGGTTTGTAGATAGAGCCTCGCTGTCCCTCCTTCGCCTTTGCTCCCCCCCCCCCCCCCGGCTGTGGGTTCCTCCATGGCAAATGCACCATTGCCTGTCATCATTTAGTACAGTCTGTGGTGGAGAATTCTGGGAGTTGGCTTGTCCATTTGTCAGAGGGTGGCGTGGACTCCGCCTGGCTGGGACAGTCTGTGGAGGCATGGCCATCCACGATTACAGCTCTTTCTGTACGTAAATGTTGGCCCCACTGGAGTTCAGCGTTTTTAAAGGCAAGGGGGTGACTCGTCTGTCTTTGTATCTCTAGCACACAGATGCTCAATACATATCGAAGAGTCAGTAAATATTAACTCAGCGGAATCCAAAGAGGTTAGTGATGGACTTACTGAGTTGCACATCCTGACTCCCAGGCCAGGACCTTTCCAGGTACCACCCTGGTTCACCTCCTCAACCTACAGTCTTTGTTCTGAAGGCCCAAGAAAAATGCCAGTTGATAATTTGTTAGTTACAAGGACTCTCGGGGTGCCTGCGTGGCTTAGTCAGTTAAGCGTCTGACTTCGGGGTTCGGCTCAGGTCATGCTCTTGCAGTTTCATGAGATCGAGCCCCGTGCTGGGAGCCCAGAGCTGACTTGGGAGTCTCTCTCTCTGCCCTACCCCCTCTTGTAGTGTCTCTGTCCCTCTCAAAATAAATAAGCTTAAAATAGAAGGACGGAAGCATAAGAAAGAGCTCTGAGCAGGAGAAATCACTTACCCCTGGCAGGGGAGAAACCAACAACAAGAAAAAAAAGTGATTACATTGATTACATTGGGAGGTAGCAGAAGCCACATGAGACACGTACAGGTGTGCCAACAGTCTCTCTGTCCTCAGCGTCAGCTCTGCGGTACGTGAGAGGCGAGGAACCCAGGTCCCATCGCTGGGTCCTGAACACAGTGGTTAGAATCACTTGCAGGGTTAATAAAAGCTGTTGAAGTTAAACTTCCGTTAGTGGTTAACCCCCTCCTTTCTTCAGCTCCTGTGAGACACCTGACAGATACCAGGAGCCACAAATGTGTCCAAGCTCTTTAATTCTGTGCATGGTGCATACACTCCAGGGCACGCTGGCGGGCTGCGGGCTGAGCCAGGTTCAGGACGAGACGGTTCTTCTCTCCTGTATAACTCACAGCTCCTCTGGGCTGTGAATAATGAGAAGTGCCAAGTAGGGACCCGACCTGGGACTTCACACCCCTTGAAGCAGAACCCAGTAAAGGAAGCAGAGGGGGGATGGACTCAGGCCCTCAGCTGTCACACTGCCGAGTAAGTCATCGTTTGCAATGGGACGTTTTCTAGGTCTTGGCATCCGTGGAGCGATGGAGATCTTTCACATCCAAGGCTCCTACCTCCACGCCGCAGGCCAGGCCACTCTAGCAACGGGACTGCATAATTGCCAGAGACCCAGAACTGTGGGAAGGAATTCTGTTTAGCCCTCCGGCCAAGTGTTGCCATATGATATTCCTAAGATTTTTCAGATGTCTTCAGTGGGACCAAAAGGCTTGCAGAGGCCACTGCCAGGCTTAGGACACAGTAGATTGCATAGGTTTGAATAAAGGTCAGTTGTTTTCCAGATGAAAGGCGCTGGGGGACGTCAGTGAGGTAGTCACCATGGACGGCTGCTGGTCACATACTTTGAAGCTTTGTTATCTATAAGATAAGGTCATCGATACTGTTCTTGCTGGGCAACTGTGAAAAAATGCTTCATGTACTGGATTTATCAGGAATCTCCCGAGAAACAGAACCAGGTCAAGGGTGGGTGTAGGTGTAGAGAGATTCATTTTAAGGCATTGGCACATTTAGCTGTAGGGGCTGACCAGTCTGAACTTTGCTGGGTTGGCAGCTGGGCATGGCAACCAGGCAGGGCTCCTACGTTGTAGTCTTGGGGCATAATTCCTTCTTCTTGTGGGGGGGAACTCAGTCTTTGTTCGTAAGGCTTTCGACTGATTGGGTGAGGCCCACCCACATTTGTCCTCAAAGTCTGCTGATTTAAATTACATGTAGAAAAAAGAGGCGAGGGGAAATACACACACACAGAGAAATAGAGAGAGAGAGAGAGAGAGAGAGAGACAAAGATAGAGAACATAAAGAGCCAGAAGGAATGAGAGCTCTCTGGGGTCCCTGCGTCTGGGTCAGGCGTTTTCAAATGCACAGTGTATTGAATGGGTAATTTTATGTGTCAGTTTACTAGACTGTGGAACTGGCTGCTTGGCCAAATGGCCTAGACTGTCTCTGGTTCTTTCTGTCTGTCTGTCTGCGTCTCTCCTTCCTCCTTCATCTCTTTTCTCTGTCTCTCTCTCCCCAACATATTCATTTCTTCTATTATTTTGGGTTCACTTTCCTGACCACGGTCATGATTTCCCGCCTCCTTGTTGCTTGCTGACTTGGCCTTCTCTGCTGGCCTCCGTTCCACCCAGCCCGACCAGGGTCAGCTCTTCCCTGCATCCCGATCCACACCCTCCCAGAGCGCCCTGCGCCCCCAGGACGGCCCCTGACGCTCTGCTGTCACCCCCTGGGGCTTCGCCTCGGCCCAGAGCTCAGCATTGTGACAACTCTGGGTCTTGGGTGGGGGTTCCTCCCCTTCTCGAGATGGTTGACTTCCCAGCTTCTGAGCTCAGCCCAGTCCCAGATCAGACTCTTGCTGGCCTTGCTGCTTCCCCACCATGGGGCTCAGATCCAGCAGGCTGTGCAGGGGTTCAAGTGCACAGAGGGGCAGTCTGCCCGGCCAAGGCTGTGGCGTCCTTCCGGGTCACGGGGTGGCGGGGTGTGCTGGGGGTCACCTGGGCCACTTGCAGACCACGTATGCAGGGAGACCCTGTGCTGCTGGTGGGGGCAGTGAGTTCTCAAAACAACTGTGGCTTCAGCAGTACAGGGGGTGAGGGGACTCAGATAAGAAGAAAGATACTCCGTGTAGAGATCTGGGGACACCTATTCTAATTTACATCAGTGGAAAACTACCCCAGAAAGAAGAGGGAGAGGCGGGGTGCCTGGGTGGCTCAGCCAGTTAAGCATCTGACTTTGGCTCAGGTCATGATCTCGGGGTCTGTGGTTGGAGCCCCGTGTCGGGCTCTGTGCTGACAGCTCAGAGCCTGGAGCCTGCTTCGGATTCTGTGTCTCCCTCTCTCTCTGCCCCTCCCCTCTTATGTTCTCTCTCCTTCTCTCTTTCTCTCAAAAGTAAATAAACATTAAAAAAAAAAAAAGAACAGGGAGAGATATCTTGACAGGTGGCCTGGGGACAGTCTTCCCAGAGCCGGACAGCACTGGAGGCCTTTGAGCCCAGTGAGGACATTTTCAGAGGAAGAGTCAGAAGACCCGAGCTCAGAGGCACGCAGCTGACTGTCAGGGCGTGGCCTAAAACTACGTCCCCTGCCTTTTTCTTTCTTTTCTTCTCATAGTCTGCATCTTTTTCTCAGCGAGAAACAGAAGGCAGATGTGTCCGGTAGGGGGGGGAACAGTTCCACTGGTGAATCCCTGCTGTTGACTTCCATCGGCAAAGCTGTGTCTAAAAACTTCCAACCATCGATGGAGAGGGAACGTGTGGCCTGGTGCGTGAAACCCAGGGCTGCTCCAAAGGGACTCTCTTTTCCGGTCCCCAGAGCGCCTCTGATCACCACCAGAACCTCCTAAGGCCAGATTTGGGGACAAAGAGTCATCTTCTTAAACCAGAGATTGCCTCCCTCAGTTTTCCAGTATATAGAATTGAGTAGCAGGTAAAAACAACTTTTTTTTTTGAGAGAGAGAGAGAGAGAGAAAACCCCAGCAGAAGAGAGGGGACAGAGGGAAAGAGAGAGAGAGAGAGAAAGAGAGAATCCCAAGCAGGCTCCAGAGTCAGCACAGAGCCCAACACAGGGCTTGAACCCACAACTCTGGGATCATGACCCGATTTGGAATCAAGTCAAATGCTCAACTGACTGAGCCACCCAGGCGCCCCCCAAAACAACTTTGACAAGCCCCACTGTTAGGCTCTTATTTTTCCCATAATTGTTTTTTATCCTTTCTCCCTGGACATTTACCCACTGAGAACTGTCAGGGCCGCCATCGCTTTCCCTGGAGACTGCTTTCTCGTTTTCCATCCTTCCTCTGCTCTCAGATGGTGGTGGGCAGCCGTCAGCACCCACCTGGTTGCTCAGAGCGTCTTCTAGCTGCAGTCAAGGCTTGGGTCTCGCTCTCCCCACAAACAATGACAACAACAAAAATCCCAGACGCATCTAATAAAAACGAGAAAACGAAAACCTCCCCACGATATTTTTGCTCAGGTTCCTTCAGACATTTGGCTTAATTTCACCTGGGTTTGAGCGCATCATAGAGTCATAGGGTGGCAAGTTTATTTTATCAAATCTGTAAAATTTCTAGTTCTACCGTTTTGAATATTTGTTTCCCCAGAACCTCCAGGTTTCATTTTACTTTAAAGAACTGCATAGAATAATTTCTTTAGAGTATAGCTTCCCCCCCCCCATAACCCCCTGAGGAAAATCTACAAAAGGCAGTGGTGGGGGGACTTTGAAGAGAGAGGTCTGGCTTCTGGTTATCTGTTGCTGGGTGACAAACCATCTCCTAACTTAATGGCCTAAAAGAACAACATTGTATCATTACCTCTTGGGGTCCTGGACCTCGTCCGGTGGTCCTCACTTGGGGAATGTTACAAGAAGCCGGACCACTTACGTGCTTGCCCGCAGGACTGGAGGACTCAGATAGCACGGGCCGCCTCCCAGATGCCTCCTCTTTGGTCTCTCCAGATCGTTGGCTTCTGGAAAATCAGAATCATTTTGTGGTGGCTCAGAGCTCCCAAGAGGTGCAGAGAGATGGACACGATGAGGAGGGAGTGAGACAGGGGGAGAGTGGCTGAGCAAACCACGTGGCCTACTGCGATCTAGCCTTGGGAGTCCTGCAGCATCCCCTCGCCCCACCTGCTCCCTCGCAGCTGTCCCGGGAGACCCCGCTTCCGTTGGAGATCAGAAATACCGCCTCTAACATGTTGGCGAACTGCACCGCGCTGAGGGCAGTGTCGGTTCTGAACAAGCCGCCCGGCACATGGGGCTCTGATTTCGACTCAGGAGAGAGGATGCGTTCAAGCAGTGGAGCTTCAAGAGCCTCTGAGGGTCGCACGGCCCGGGGTGGGGGCTGGGGGGAGTCCCTGCAAATGAGTCCGAGCAACTGTCACAGGACACGACCTCAGGTCGCTGTTGCGGACACATTCTCAGGAAGCCACAGCTTCACAGTGGCCACTGTTCAATCCTGGTCGCCTTTCAACAAGTCTGATCCGAAGACTGCGCCTCTCTGGGTGTTGCTGGAGGGGTAGATGTGTGTAACTGTGGCAGAACAAGCCTGTTCAAATCAGTGCCTTTAGGGATGGAAGGATAAGATCCTAGGAAAGTAGGTAACCCTCCCATCCCCCAGCTAAGGGGACCGAGTCTCACAGGGTGGCCCCAAAGACCTGCATCGCCTTAGTGAGATGCTTAAAACAGGACGGTCTTTACAAAGAGGCCATAAAGAAGGGGAGTGATTTTTAAAATCTGGGCTTATGAGAAATGGTTAAAGAAAACTTATCCTGGAAAAAAGAAACATTCAAATATTATTTTTAAACATATGTGACTGTGCTTCACATGGAAGAAAACGAGATTATAAATTTGTTTAGAGATTTAAATGATGATTTGAAAGCAAGTCTGAGGTTTGGCCTCTCGATTGGGTCGAGCTTTCACGTCCAGGGATTTTGTTGTGTGTTAGTGATGCCTACAATACACTCCGAAGTTTTTATTAAGTGAATGAGGTACTCTTTAAATGTAGAGAGAGCAGGAAAAATGTCTCGTATTTATTTTGCATGGCTTTCTAGTGCAAAGTGATGCTCTGGGCACAGATTAGATATGTCATAGGTATTTATCAACTGATCCTTGCTGATTATTTGATTATTAAAGGAGGCTTCTGTGTGCTGAGACCTTCGTGTTGGCTTGGACCCACAAGGCAGAGCCTAAACGAACAGGATTGTGGCACCAACGTCCCCCGATGAGACCTTTTCTCCATCTACTCCTCTCATTTGAATGCCTGCACCGCTGCAAATTAATAGAAACCATATCCGTGTTGACTCTAACACCAGCGAGCTCCCTCCAGAAGCTGTGCCAGGGTCTCAAGGATGCTGGACATTTCAGGGCACTCTCCGTGCCCGTTTCTGGAAAGATGCTTCTCGCTCTCCAGGAAGGAAGATGCGTTGGAGGATTTGGTCTTCTGCGGATCGGGTCTCGTTTACTCAGCTCCATCCTCTACGTGGGGCTTGAGAGACCAGGGGAGGGGATGGTGGGGGCACAGGCCTGCCAATAAGTGGGACCTCTGTCCCAGAAGTTGGGCTGCTGAGAGCCACCTCCCGAGGCAACCAACTTCCTGGTGTGGCAACACCCGCGTTTTCATAGCAGAGAAAACACAGCAGCCCCACGTGGAGTTAACTGGATACAATCAGGACACCTTCCGCTTTGCAAACCGAGTGGGACCCTGGAAACACCATGTCATTTGACCTGCTCATCAGCCTCCGTGCTCCCTTGGCCGCAGGCATCTCTAACGCCGAGAGTCAGCCCTCCGCACCGCTGTCACTGCGCTGATGGCAGGGATTTCTCATCGTTTCGGAGCGCAGGTGAGCATCGGGGCAGGTGCAGGCAGCCGCTCGCCGCCAGGCTCCGAGGCAGTGCAGGCGCTGCCCGCGCCAGAGACACAGCCGAGGCTGGCGCCGTCCTTCCTACTGCTTGTAGCAGAGGCGTGGCCCACGGCGGCCGGTTAGGACCTTTCTCCTTTCCGTAGACCTGAGGCTTTAGGAAAGATACACCTGCCAATTGTGAAAGGCTGGATGTGCCTGGATCAATCAACTGTCGGAGTACCTGGCAAAGAAGTCCTTTCCCACCTGTGACGCTCATCACTGCCATTATCATCCGCCTTAAGTATTCATATAATGACGAGAGTATTAAGAAACAGTACAGTGCAGAAGCCACATTTCACATATAAACTGCCTTGTTTCGTTACAATTAAAGCAGGCGGTCTAAAGGGACAGATGAAGACTGATATGGCCCCAGATTATCCTGCCTCTCCTCTGCTGCTGAAACAGTCATTTCAATAAATTAATTTAGAAAATGATCATGTAATAAAACTTGAAGCAAAGTAGTTATGATTTAAAAGCATGTCTGAGATTTGGGCTATAGTTTTTATTTTCAATCATCTGTATGTGTTTAGTTTTGCTTACAGCACATACTCAAGCGTTTTTAGTAAGTGAATTAGGTACTAACTATTGACTAAAGATTTGACTTTGCTCCTTGTATGGTCAATGTTGGGTAGATGTAATGCAAACCTCCAGTTGGGTCTTCTTAATGTGGTGAAAATTGCAGTGATTTAGTCATTATGTTCCTTCCAATTTGCCAGCCGTATTTTATAGGCACACGGTGGGCTACACTCTGTTGGCTGTATGTTAAAACCATATTTTGTTAATTAGAGGCCTATAATAAATACATCACTCATTTTTATGGTATATGAGTCCCCTTGATTCAGAAAGGTTGACATCTGGCTCTGATTAGGTCTCGCGGTGTGGCTGTGGAAATTCCCCGACCCTTTCTTCACCTGTTTGGGGGAGAATGAGGATGGAAACTTACATTCTGCAGAGAAAAGGCAAAAAGGGGGAGGGTTGATCATTATGAATATCAGAGTTATATGGGACGCATACAGTAAGCTGAGCAGATATGCACGGCATTGGGACCCTGGGGAGGATTTTCAGGGCTTGCAAGATTTTGGTCTTTCTTTTCATTGGGTCGGTGGAAAATATCAAGCGGTACGCTCCCTTTAATTCTTTGTGGCATGAGGCAGAGAATAAATAAATCACTACACTATTTGTACAGCAATTTGGGGGGGAAAGTATTATTTCCCTTTAGGGAGGTCCAATTAGAGCACTAAACTGTACTTTATATACTGACCTTCTTTATGGTTTGTTCAGACACAGACTAACGGCTGGTATGATTCTATTGGGGCAACTTCTGAAACAGGAACTTAGACTTGTGACCTCTGGGTCTGTGTGACCTTTACATGCTCCAGGTTACCCTTCTGCAAACTGGGTTAGGGGATAATCAGAGGTTGTGGGAACCAGTCTTTGTTTAAGCTTATCTTGGTGTGTGTCAACTTCAAAATGCAAAAACTCTGTTGTTATTATGAAGAATAAAGACAGGCTATCTTCCTAACTAGGCTGGCAAAATCTTGGGAACTTGAATCTCTTCCTACCCAAGAATCCATGACAGCCTGAAAAGCTTTCCTCACTTATTTCTTAACAAATATCTAGTTATGACCACTAAGTACAAGCTTCTTTGCTAAGCGTTTCAAGAGGTACAATGACGTATACAACAATGCCGTCACTTACAGATACTTCTAAGCCTGATTTACGTAGACCCATGTTGGAGAGCCCGGGATGTGTCTTGTTTATGTGTGTTCAGTCCTTCATGCAATCGTGATTCGACAAAAATTTATCGGATATTTGTGCGAGGTGCTGAAAAGTCAGAAATGATGAAAAGATACCTATTTTAAGAGCCTAGGATTTTGTGAGGGAACTGAAACGGACCCCTAACTTTAATACAGTGGTGGGAGCGGAGAGGGGGTTGGGAGATAGCCGGACTCTGGCTCAATGGTCTCTTCCAGTTCCCTCCAGGGGGCGCTCCAGGGAGCACCACGCCATTTCTTTTCTCCATTCACTGGCCCACTTTCTCTCAGACCCCTTGACACCTTCTCTTTCCCAAAGCTATGGTTGAAGGTCCTGTTCCCTCAGTCATTAAGAAAGTAAGAACAATCATAAAAGAACTTTCTAGTGTTATCACCAGAACAACTACTGCCCTATTGTGAATACATTCTGTCTGGATTAAAATGGATGAACTGTTCTTTTTTTTTTTTTTTTCAAAATAAGGTCAATCTCTCTTTGTACACTATAGCCCGTTCCCTCTGACCCACTGAAGAATATCGTTTCAGTGTCTCTTACTCCTGCCTTATCAATTTTTTTTCTCTCCCTTGAAAAAGGATTTTTTTGTTTATTTTGAGAGAGAGACTGCAAGGGCACGTGAGCAGGGGAGGGACAGAGAGAGAGAGGGAAAGAGAGAAAAACCCAAGAAAGCTCCATGCTGTCAGCGCAGAGCCCCATGTGGGGCTCAATCCCACAAACTGTGAGATCATGACCTGAGCCCAAACCAAGAGTCACAAGCTTAACCTCTGAGTCACCCAGGCGTGCCCCTCATTTTTTTCTCTCTCTTCTAATGGATCTTTTCCATTATTAAACTTGCTGAACTATCCAGTCTAATACCTTCTGTTGACTCCACTCCATGTCCCCGTAACCGTTTATAGACTCTTTGAAAGCATCTTTTACAATCACTGTCTTTGCTTCTTACCATCTTATTCTTTCTTAAATCAGTGCAAATCAGGATTTGCCTCCATCACTTGATTAATTTTTTTCTCAAGGTGATCAGTGGCCTTCATGGTACTAAATCTAGTGGTTCTAGATTCTCTCCTTACTTGACAGCCCTTGGCCCATTTTACATAGCTTTGTGTGGTCTAGGACACCACCTTCTGTTCCTCTTTACTAACCCAACTTTTGAATATTGCCGAGTCCCAAAGCTCAGTCCTTTGATCTCTCTTCTATACCTACTCACCCCCCCCACCCACTGATTTCACTTAATCTTATGGCTTTAAATACCTACATAACCTGACAATTCCCCCACAGTTATATCTCCAAAATAGACTTCTTCCCTAAACTCCAAACTTGAATATCCATCTGATTGTGTGTATGTCTGCTAGGATGCCTACTAGGTGTCTCCAGTGTGTCACCTACAAAAAGGACTAGTTCTCCCTTCCTCCTCCACCCTGCCTTCTTCATTTCAGTAAGTGATTCCTTCATTCTCCATGTTAATGGAGCAGAGACTCTCCAAGTCACCCTTTGCTCCTCTTTTTCCTTCACCTTCATCCGATATGTTAGCAAAACCTATCAGCTCTATCTTCAAAGTATCTCTTCATTTTGACACTTCTTGTCACTTTCACCTTTTTTATTTCAGCCACCCACATTTTTCTTCCTTCTTCACTGCATCTCTGCAGCCATTACCTTCCACCAGCTCTTTGTAGAGTGACTCTTTGATATAAATCTGACTGTGTCACTCTTCTGCTCAACGTGCTTCTAAAGGCTTCTCATCTCCCACAAAGAAAAAAGCCTTTCTTCTGCCTTTTCTGTAAGCCCCTATCTTATCTGCCCTCTATTTCCTTCCTGAACTCCCCTCCTGCCACCGACCATTCAGACCCTGCCCTCCGGGACGGTGTTGATCACAGCCAGTAGGTTCTCACCTCAAGGCTTTGCACTGCGTTCTGGTGTCTGGGATGCTCTTCTTGGAAGTTTTACAGGATTTCCTCTTTCCTTCAAGTCTCTGGTCAAGGTCCACCTCACTCTTAAAGAAGGCTCTCCTCATCAGCCTAATTTAAATCACAGTGCCCTCTCTCTACCCCGGCTCTCCTTATCTCCCTTACACCTACCCAACTTTTCTCTGTAGTGCTTGTTGACCTCAGATGTATATTTTCTTACAGATTTCTTTATTGTTTGTTTCCCTCCACTCAAATGTAAGTACCCTGTAGGTAGGGACTTTGTCAATTTTGTTGAACGCTGCATCCTCAGTGCTTAGAACAGCACGTCGCCCGTGGTAGAGGTTCAGTTAATAATTGTTGAGTGTGTGAATCAATGAATGGCCAACGTACTATGAGAACATAAAGGACCATGTGATTATTTTTGTCTGGAAAGATCTGTGTGGGCTTCACAGAAAAGATGGCTGATGGGTGGGGTTTTAAACATTGCAGAGGCTGAAGGGGGTATTTCTGTGCTGCCACAGGGGGGTGGATGTTAAAGCAAATCCTGACGTCGACTAGGGAGAGATGTTGGCAGACTGTGAGCTCTGTCAAGCCCGTTGTGTAGTAGGCAATGAAAGCCAGCAGACTCCATTTCGGCATAGAATTGAGCTGATCTGATTTAGATTTCAGGTAGTTTGGTGAGAGAGTGGAGGGGTGGGAAAGTGAAGCTGGGAATATAGGAGATGATCACAATCATCAGGGAAATAGTACCCTAAGGACTTGGGGTACGGCATGGACCTAACTACCCACGTTCAGCTGTGTGCTCAAAATGGCTCCGATTAAGGGTAACAGCTCCAGTGCCAGACAAAGGACTTGTCTTCTTGAAGTATGACAGCCTGGGCTTCAGCTGGGTGGTATTTTGATTGTCTGTCATGTGGGTGGACAAGCCTGGGATGGTAGGGCTGAGTGTGGAGACAAGTTCCGTTCCTAATTAGGCAGGTGTGGTGGTGGTTTGCAGCTAGTTATAAAAGGGTTTGTAGGCAGAGTGCACCCCTCCCCAACTTTTCATAGAACACAAATGCACACAGAATCCAGGGTTGGACGGATCCTCGGGCTGAATCAGTATGGTACTTTTTATATTCTCTGAGCTTTATGCTTATTGTCATGTTTCATATTTTGACATATAACTGAGCCAATACACAGTTCTTTGGGCCATATCCTGTCACTATCCTTTGTTTCTACCACAGATTTCCACACAACTGCCACGATCACTTGTCCACCTTGTTTACCGATTGTAGAACTGATCCATGCCAATCCACATGGGTCTCTGAAATGGCCGAAGTGGCTGGCCCAGCTAGGACAGAGTCCAGCTCCTTTTCAAAACTTCACTTAGAGTTTTAAGTCTTTGTAGCTACAAATATAGAGAGATAGAGATAGATAGAGATACATATAATGTACATATGAGCCTTTGGTACATGTTTTGCAAAAGACATAAGCTTTATAAACAGTAAAATAGCTCAGAAGACTGGAAAGTCATTCCACAGATGTCAATCTCAAATTCTATACAGGAAGTAAAATTTTCACCTGTAACAAAGAAGAAAAAATACATGTACCCCAATGTTCATAGTGGCACTTTCTAAAATAGCCAAATCATGGAAAGAGCCTAAATGTCCATCACCTGATGAATGGAGCAAGAAGATGTGGTATATATATATATACCATGGAGTACTACACGGCAATGAGAAAGAATGAAATCTGGCCATTTGTAGCAAAGTGGATGAACCTCGAGAGTGTCATGCTAAGTGAAATAAGTCAGGCGGAGAAGGGCAAGTACCATATGTTTTCACTCATAGGTCTAACAGGAGAAACCTAACAGGGAGCCATGGGGAAGGGAAGGGAGGAAGAGTTATGGAGAGGGAGGGAGGCAAACCATGAGAGACTCTTGAATACTGAGAACAAACTGAGGGTTGAAGAGGGAGAGGGGAAGGGGAAGGGGGGATGGACATCGCGGAGGCACTTATGGAAAAGAGCACTGGGTGTTATATGGAAACCAACTTGGCAAAAAAGAAAGAAAGAAAGAAACAGAAAACCAAAAGGGAAAGACAAACGTGTGTGGTGTACAGAGAAGGGTTACTTTTTCTCCTGCCTGGTAGATTGAAATTCCTATCGACGCATTTGCACCTAAACTGTGGTTTTCCAATAGTAAAATGATGGCCAGCGCTATTGTAGAGTGGATATAAATGCAACCAATTCACCACCTTTTTCATGTTCTAATTTTTTCCTGGCTGTCAGCACAACACTGTCTTCTCCTTTAACCTGACCTACTCAAAGATGGCTCCTCACTCCCCCTCCTTTTTCTAAAAATGTTTTATTTATTTTTGAGAGAGAGAGAGAGAGAGAGAGAGACAGTGTGAGCAAGGGAGGGTCAGAGAGAGAGGGAGACACAGAATCTGAAGCAGCTCCAGGCTCTGAGCTAGTTGTCAGCACAGAGCCCGACGCGGGGCTTGAACCCACAATACATGAGATTGTGACCTGAGCCGAATCTGGATGCTCAACCGACTGAGCCACCCGGACGCCCCATTTCCCCCTTTTTAGAAAATATTTATTGATTTATTTTGAGAGAGAGAAATAGAGAGTGAGCAGGGGACAGGCAGAGAAAGAGAGAGACAGAAAATCCCAAGCACTGTCAGGGCAGAGCCCAGTGCAGGGCTTGAACCCACAAACCACGAGACTGTGACCTGAGCCAAAATCAAAAGTCAGTTAAGATGCCTAACCGACTGAGCCACCCAGGCACCCTCTCCACCCTGTTTTTAAAGCCAGTGGTTTTTTGTTTGTTTGCTTTCCCCCATCTCTGTGACTTCCTGGTGTGGGCACTCTTCTTTTCCCTACTAACACATGGGAGGTTTTTTCAGCCACTGTGGTGGGTGGTACAAGTTTTTTTCCTTGGAATAAGGTGCCTATATTTTTAATTTGTTTTTAACGTTTTTTATTTATTTTTGAAAGACAGAGAGACACAGAGAGAGCAAGGGAGGATCAGAGAGAGGGGGAGACTCAGAATCTGAAGGACAGACCCCAGGCTCTGAGTTAGTCATCAGCACAGAGCCCGACATGGGGCTTGAGCCCACGGATTGTGAGATCATGACCTGAGCTGCTGTCAGACGCTTAACCGACTGAGCTGCCAGGTGCCCCCACCGTGCCTCTTTGTTCTCACGTAGCTTTCCTAGCGAAACTGGCATTTCAGTATCACCCATTGTTGTGTTCTTTGTCATCTTTCTGGTTTTCATTTTATTCAGACAATTATCTTATTCATAGAGGGAATATTGAAAGTGAGATGATTCTCCCACCTCCTTCCTTTTCTTATGCTTCTGTCTTTCCTCTATATGCCTGAAATACAGGAAAAAAAAGGCACTTTGGAACGGTGGTGTGCCTTGCACTCAAGCTAAAAACGGGAACGCTACCTGTTTCCTGCTGAGTCGAGAAGACAGTTGACAAGGAGCACATGTCTCGGGAAAATATCCCTCTTGAAAATCGTCTCTGAACATTCAGGCAGCACTGGGCCTCCCCCCAGCTGATGCAGCGGCTCGGCCAAGAGCACGACCTGGGGCCTGGGTGCTGGTTGGGAAGCCTGGCTCCGCCACCGACCTCAGGACTTCACTCCGTCCCTCTGGAGCTCGGCTTCTAAACTGCATGATGGCAGTAATAGCACCTCCTTAGTGACATTGATGGGAAGGTCAAGTGAGCTACTACACGTAATGTGCATGTGTCCGATCTACAGTGCAAGAACTCTTTGCTATTCTGGTTGCTCTTTGGAGTTCACATGGTGGCTGGGAACCTCGGGGACCCCACTGCCCACTCCCCAGTCCAATAGCTTTTCACATCGGCTTCCCCACATCCTGTCCTGGTGCTGTTCTCCATCTGCACGTCCGCTTCCCCCTTTCCTATGGCTTCATCCTTTCCACCCTGTCCACTCTCTTCATACGCCAGCTCTTTTGCTTACTCCCATATCCCCAGGGATGGTGGTCTGTGTTACCACATGCCCGTGTTCCCAATTCTCTCCACACGCCATGTTCTGACTATTTGACTTGATGCTGGATCCACTTCCGTGGTAGCCACCCCCCTAGCTGGCCCGTCCAATGCTGGGTCACAGTCACCAATGTCTGAGATACAACGTTACCCCTTCCCTCTATTCCTCCCTCACCTCTTTCTGTATAAAATAACTTATTCCTTCTTGGAATATCTTCATTAACTTGGGTAACTCCTTTCCACTGGAATTTACAGTCTTTTATTCCTGATTGGCCTGTCCTCTCCTAATACGTTATCAATTTCATGAAGGTATGGACTTTCTCTTAAACTCTATGTTTCCCTAGATACCTTGACTATTGCGGACTCCAGAATCTGTGGGATAGATATGAAGCTCTGTTTATGAGAACATTAGCCTCTATGGGTCAGCGCACTCTCTGACCACATTAGCGATGCAGAACCCAAGTGTTCATTGTCAGCTTTCAAGGGACCCCAAGAATCTGCCCATGGAATTTGGTACCTATCAAAACTAAGGTGTAATAATACTTTTCTGTCACAATTTGAACTTCTCAGCATAAAGGTAAGCCAAAGCTGGTGAAGGGAATGTTCAAGCAGTAAGGACGCAACATTTCAAGTGTTGAAAAACTGGATTATTAAATACAAGTGAAGCGAATAGAATTGTTTACATCAAAGAAGGCTGTTGAGAAGCTTTGCCGAGCTTTGTTACAATATAAAGAACTTTGGACCCAAGTTCATTACTATCTCCATTGAAGACAAGTAAAGCAGTCTGCTGATGTTTTAGAAGGGAGAGTGAAAGTTAGTTATAAAGTAAGTGGAAATAGTTACTCGCTGGTGGATGGTGAGGATGCAGCCACTTTAGAAGACTTATCTGTATGATAGATTCCAATGTTCTATAGCATTTGAAGGGCAGTGCTGCTCAGGGCAAGAGAGAGCGGATGCATTTTGGAGGTCCCTTGCAATCCCATTTTCTTTGGCTTTTTATAGAGCTTCCTTAAATGTAATCAAATGCTTGCAGATTACAAGACACTTCATACCTAGTGGGTCCACATCTAGACTGACTCCTAGGGGCCTGAGTATTCTCAACTACATTCTGATGTCTGAAAAAAAACTTTCTGCCACCAAAGCTGTCCAAGTCATTGGGCCTTATTTTTAAATACCCTACCAATAACACTTGCCTTATCAACAGTATTTATCCTACAGAAGATTTCCCAGAGTTATCTTAAAACATTACTTTCTTTTTTCCCCTAACCCACTGCCCACCTCAGAAAGACAAACAAAACCCAAAACCTACCCCAGACGTTTGAGAACTAGTGGACTAGGCTAGACACATGAAGAGCTGTGAGGTGGAGGGGCTACAAAGTGAGAAACTAAAGTACTAAGTCTCATCGAAGTGTGCGTTTGATACATTTTCTGGTTTGCCTCTGTAATTTTCTTTCTCTTTTTTAAATGCTTATTTATTTATTATTTATTTATTTATTTAGAAAGTGCACGAGTGGAAGAAGGGCAGGGCAAGAGAAAGAATCCCAAGCAGGTTGTGCACTGTCAGTGCAGAGCCTGACATGGGGCTTGAACCTACGAACCATGAGATCATGACCTGAGCTGAAATCAGATGCTTAACTGATGGAGCCACCCACTGTCCTCTTAAAAGGTTGTATTATTTTGCACTGGGCTGTTGGCCTAAAGCCATGACATAAGCTATGTTCAAGATCTGTTACCTGTTAATAATTAATTAGCTTAGATTTCAGTTATGAAGAGGATATAAATGGTGATATATATATATATATATATATATATATATATATATGTTTATATATGTTTTATGTTTGTGTTGGTTCACACTAAGGCTTAGTTGGTTAGTATTTCAGCTCCTTGAGAGTAGAAATGGATGACATAATTCTATTTTTCACAGTAATGAAGGCAAAAAGTTTCTCAGTGGACACTCAGTCAGTAGAACTGAGAAAAATGGGCTGCCTCCAATAGCATGGATAGTGTATTTTACTGCTGATACTCAAAAGTTGTATTTATAGAAGTGGGAGAAATATAGATGTCATGGGGATTGTTATAGGGTATCAGAAAGGGGAGGGAATTATGGTAAAGAAAATTATAATTTAAGACAAACTAAAAATACCAATCATGCTAGAAAACATGGAATATATCTCTGGAAAAGCTGATGACAGAGAGAAGGTATAAAAGCCAAGAAAATGGGTGGTAAAAGTGGACAGAAGTGAGAGGAATCTTCTTGAGGAGGAGATGGGCTGCCTCAAGTAGGATATAAAGCCGGATGCTTGTGTTTTCTGCCCAGAACAGGCATTGGGCCCAGATTAGGCCAACTGGAGGCAGGCAGGTGCCAGGATCCCCTTTGTTGGGAGGAGGAAAGAGAAGAGATTATAGGCCATTCTATCTGGTTTCCCCTCCCCCCTGGGCCCCCAACAAGAAAGTACATCCATTCACCTTAGGAGTTTGACTTACACTTATTATTGTGTCAGGAATTCCTCAGACATGTTCCTGGTGTCCGTCTGTCTGCTTGTTGTCAGAAATGCTTTCTATAGAGCAGGCAACCTTTCATTCCACAGTTAAAAATGGAAGGCAAATGTCTGGTTAAGAAAATACTTTGACACACATCCAAGCTCAAGTGAGTGAAATGAACCGATGAGTGAAATATTGGTATCTCCTTTCTGTGTTGACTTAGAGGGGCATTTAAGCCAAGGTGGGTAAAGGAAAGCATCCATGGCAGAGAGGCTGCAAAAGCCCACTAACAGGTCAGTAGTTTGGACTGAGGTCGGTTCTTCGTACTTTTCAAGTGGAAGCTGCCGTTGGAAATGTATCGCTGTCCAGCTCCACACGGAACGAGACCCTGGAAGGAGTGTTTCAACGGAGCCTCCACAGGTACTCGCGCCCCTTCTCACCATACGGGCCTGGCGAGCTCCATTCTGTGGGCTAACTCCACTGCAGAGGGCTTCGTTCCAGAGGATTGATTGATTGATACATTCATTCATTCATTCATTGCTACATTCACAAACACTGGGCTCCTTTAACGTAAACCCTCTAGGTTTCCCTCCCTACAAATCATGTAACTTTGGAGAAGTGGGGAGCTACGTGACTTGGACAACACACACACACACACACACACACACATACACAGAGTCAGCTAAGCATCTGGTTGGGATTAAAGTCCAAGTCCCCTGTTTCCTCAAACACAGAGGGTCCTGGTATCTCACTGATCATGTACAAGTCCATGCCACAATATCAATGGGCTTTATCTTTACGCTTCCTTTAAACAAAAGGCTATACATTGAAGTCTCTTTGAATTCCCAATCCTTCATGTCATTCAGTTTGATTTTTGGCTCTGTTTTGGCATTTTCTGTCATTTCATGAACACATAGCACTTACCCTATTAATGAACCAATCTTTCTTTGTAATTTTTTCCGTTAACTATGTGACCCTGTAAAAAAATTTTAATTTTTTAAAAATTATTTGAGAGAGAGAGAGAGAAAGAGAGAGAGAGAGAAACTCTTAAGTAGGCTCCATGCTCAGCACAGAGCCCAATACAGGGCTCGATTCCACAACTTTGGGATCACGACATGGGTTAAAACCAAGAGTTGGGATCCTATGACCCTGGGATCACCGACTGAGCCACCCACGTACCCCTACAGGACTTTTTCAGAATGTTTTTCACTCCAGATCATTGGGTAATGCTACTGAGTGGGATGCGGGTATGTGCTTCAATTTGCTGCTGCACTGGGGGCCTGGACAGCTAGTCGAGGCACAAGTGAAAGAATGTGAGTGGGGGAGGGGCACAGAGAGAGAGAGAGAGAGACAGAATCCAAAGCAGGCTCTAGACTCTGAGCTGTCAGCACAGAGCGTGGCTCAGGGCTCGAACCCATGAACCTCAAGATCATGGCCTGAGACCAAGTCGGACGTCCCACCAACTGAACCTCCCAGGTGCCCCAATCCAATGGTCATTTGTAGAACATAAATTACAACCACAGTCAGTAGGATGATTATTACAATAAAAAAACAATATTTGTTGACTGCTATTACATGTCATCTTGCTGAATCTTTTTTTTTTAAGTGTTTATTTTTGAGAGAGAGAGATCATGAGCAGGGGAGGTGCAGAGAGAGAGAGAGAGAGAGAGAGAGAGAGAGAGAGACAGGCAGAGGATCTGAAGCCAGCTCCGCACTAACAGTGGAGAACCCGGTGCAGGGCTCAAACTCACAAACAATGAGATCATGACCTGCACCAACCAACTCAGCCACCCAGGTGCCCCTCCTCTTACTGAATCTTGACAAAAACCAGTGAGATAGGACAATGCATTTTATCCGGATTAACCTGGTACAGAGAGAATAAATAGCTTCTGCAAAGTAACATCGCTGGTGAGCAGTAGATCTGGGATTTGAATCTAGGCTGTCTGATTCCAGAGTCTGTATCTACAAAAAACTATGTAAAACTGCTTCTTGGGATACTTGAAATCCTGTATTTTAAGGGTACATTCCAAGATAGCTCTTACAGAGAACTTTTCTGTTCCCACTTGGGGAGGGCTTGGGATATTTATTTTCAAATGCCACCGGGGTATTTACATCTGGCGCCAAAAACTTCATTACATTTATTCTGTTGTATTGGAGCTCAGTAAAATCCAAAGTCAGTGCTTGGAAATATTTAGGGTATATATTATATTCCAGTAAACCTCCTAATCCCTGCAGCGCCTGCGCGGCTCAGTCAGTTAAGCATCCGAGTCTTGATTTTGGCTCAGGTCATGATCTCATGGTTTGTGAGATGGAGCCCTGCATCTGGCTCTGTGCTGACAGCTCGGAGCCTGCTTGGGATTCTCTCTCCCTCCCTGTCTTGACTCTCCCCCTTTCTCAAACATAAATAAACAAATAAGTGTTTTAATAAACCCTAATCCCTCCACGTTTAATCTTTTCAATTATCCTCATTGGATTACTCCCTAGGACAGTCTGTGCCCTTCACTGAGGAGTACAGTCCCTTTACTTCTGTCCCAAGGACTATGCAGGGGAAGGGTGCTAAGCACATGTGAAGGTCCCTAAGCCATTCATCTGAACCTGGTCTCCTCGAGGAAGATCTGTGTGAGTTTTTCTTCATGGACTCTTCCATGTTTCTGGGATGTAAAAAAAAAAAGAAAGAAAAATTGTCTCAAATTTTCCTATAACCATTTCTAATTTTTACCCCTCAGGGACTCGTGTCTATTCCAGCATCTTCTTTCTGTTTTACCATAATTACCTTTTTTCTTTAGTCTTTGTATAAATACTGTTCCAATTCCCATACGTCTAAAAGCAGAGAATTCTATCTCTGGCGCCTTCTGCAGACATTTGTTGAGTCCTGTCTAGGCCATGACAAGGCACAGATGAACGCCGCGGTTCCTGTCCTAAAGGAGCCCTGTGTTTAGTGGGAGGTCGGGAGGCAAGGGCAGAAATGAAAGCGCAGCGTAACCGGTGCCCCGATTGGAGCGCGTGGGGTGTGACTGCAGCTCAGAGGACGTGCTCACAAACACGAGATGCGTCAGGAGAGCTGCTTTCTTTGGGTAGAAACCCCCTTAAATGGTATTCATAACACGACTTCCACTTCTATTCTTGAATTTTCTTTTCTCCCAAGCTCCGTAACGTCAATGACAATAGCGTACATGCAGAAAAACACAGAAGGGATTGAAAATCGTGAACTAGCCAAGCAATTCAATGTTTCTTTTGAAAATTATGAAAAGAAATATATCCCCAAACTCAGCAAAACACATTTTATTAATAGAGATGGTCCTCGGTGACTCAATATCAAAAGGAAACAAAAATCCTATGAAGATCTGACATCACTAGGTGATGATAATTTGGTCTGGCCTGCAAACCCGGTCAGGCTCACTGCTGAAAAAGAACACAGGGGCACACAGCGTGGAGGGGAGCGACCCAGGCCCTTCTGCTGAGGGGGGTTCGCTGGGGTGTGACTTCATATTGTTAGGTGCTCCCCTGAGGTCTTTGCTCTCTGCAGAAAATCCATGGGAACTGCTCTTCTGGAAACTTCTCTTCTCTTTTCTTTCTTTTTTTCCTTCTTATTTTATTTTATTTTATTTTGTTTTTTTTTTTTAATTTGCATCTAAGTTAGTTAGCATATAGTACAATAATGACTTCAGGAGTAGAATCCAGTGATTCTTCCCCTACATATAACACCCAGTGCTCATCCCAACGAGTGTCCTCCTTAATGCCCCTTCCCCACTTAGCCCATCCCCCCACCCCAATCCCTCCAACAACCCTCATTTGTTCTCTGTATTTAAGAGTCTCTTATATTCTGTCCCCTTCCCTGTTTTTATGTTATTTTTGCTTCCCTGCCCTTCTGTTCATGTTTTGTATCTTAAATTCCACATATGAGTGAAGTCATATATTTGTCTTTCTCCGACTGACTAATTTCTCTTAGAATAATACACTCTAGTTCCATCCACGTTGTTGAAATGGTAAGATTTCATTCTTTTTGGTTGCCAAGTAATATTCCATGGTATATATATCCCACATCTGCTTTATCCATTCATTCGTTGATGGACATTTGAACTCTTTCCATACCTTGCCTAATGTTGATAGTGCTGCCATAAACATTGGGGTGCATGTGCCCCTTTGAAACAGCACACCTGTACTCCTTGGGTAAATACCTATTAGTGCAATTTCTAGGTTCTATTTTTAGTGTTTTGAGGAACCTTGGAAACTTCTTTATTCCAACAGGAGTAGTACAGAATGATTCCGTGTAACAGTGGTGGTCTGTAAAATGAGTTCCGAACAACTACTAATTACTGTTTTACCTAGAAATGTTCAAATCACAGCGTGTCTGGGAGTCATGTGTTTTATGATATAACATAACTTGAGTGTAGGTCCATTCTTTAATTTTTTAGTCTTTTCTATTTGTTTCAAGCCATTTTTTCTGGATGCATGACTTTTCAAGGCTCAGTAATCCTGGAGCATTGC
Organism: Suricata suricatta; assembly: GCF_006229205.1. Taxonomy (NCBI): domain Eukaryota; kingdom Metazoa; phylum Chordata; class Mammalia; order Carnivora; family Herpestidae; genus Suricata; species Suricata suricatta. The sequence continues at coordinate 130,344,753 of NC_043709.1, read as the reverse complement.
TCTCTTGTTTCCTACTCCTCAGAATTATGTTGGAATGAGCAGCCTTTGAAGTTAGGAAGAGTCACTGATTCCAGGTCAGCAGAACACCACACACATAGACTGTTCCAGTGGAAATTTGTGTCAAGTCCATGGGTATTCTTCATTCTGTCTTGGACATAAAATGCAATTTACAATCTACTTGATGATATTTGTCATCTAAACACTAACTTTAGCTTATCTCAAGTCTTGCACTGAACTTGAAAAACAAGGGACTTTTGTGACAGTGGCCTTTGTAGTTATCTTGGTGGGCATTCCAGCATAGGTGGGATTTGGGTAAGCAGCAAAGACAGAGAACACCTCAAGGATGATGAGGACATAAAGGCAGAAATGCTCATGGGCGTCATTGGAAGGTAGGTTTGGATGAGGAGTGTAAGATCCATGGATGATGTGTCTTCAGAAAAGGAGATGTAGTTTAGGAGTGGTAGAAAGTAGGATCGCTTTGGAGTTTATAAATTGGAAAGTGACAGGATGAAAATGTTACTCATGTAAGTTTCATCTGTCAGTGGTGTTCAAAGAAGAGATAAGGGTGATAACATTCAGTAATTCACCTTGGGAAGAGAATGAGGGTCTAATATACTCACTACCTTTCTTTCTCAGTGGTTTCAGCTCCCCCTGGTCAACTCTGGTTAGGAAGCAGATGATCCTCTTTCTGAAGTAAAGTCAGAAGGTCACTAGTAGCCCCATCTTATGTCATAGTGCCTACGTCAGTCACGTCACTTTGTCTCACATAGGCACTTTATCATCTCACATCATCACAAGAAAAGTGAATACAGTACACCATGCTATCTTGAGAGAGAGAAAGGAGAGGCCACATTCACACAACTTTTGATTAGCCTGTTGTTATAATTCTTCTATTTTATTATTATTATTGTTAATCTCTTATCATGCCTCTTTCATAAGTTAAACTTTATCATAAGTATGTATAGATGGATTGATGATAGGAAGTAAAACATAATATGTAAGGTGCAGTTCCAAGCATCCACTGGGGTCCTGTAATGTGTCCCCATGGATGAGGGGGACTCGTGTATAGTGTAGTCCCTAGTGATGCAGAGGAAAGCGTGGATGTCATATGTGCATGGGAGAGAACGTTACCACATGATTTCTAACTTGATCTGGGAAAGGAGCAAAGCAATACAAAGGCTCTGAGCTTGGGCAGAAAAAGAAATTGAGGCACCACTCCTGGAGCCAGTGAAATTGGAAGGTTGAAATGATTTCATGTTAGCAGAGGACGATTTCAGTGTGGCCATGCTGAATATCAGGCCAGATGGAGCCTCAGAATGTTCGTATCAGCAGACTGCTCAATGCTTGGAAGCCGTCAGCATGGGGTGGGAGGGTAGGGGGGTAGGGGAAGGCAGCCAAAAATACAAGGCGAATCAAAAGCCTCTGTGTTTCCTGGAGCCTCCACAGGATTTCAAGGATGATTTTTTTAGAAGCTTGATCTTTCTGTACCTGAAAATTTTGAGTAGCAAACGTATTAAGGTTTCTCCATAAATATGGGATTTGTGCTCAGTCTTAGTTTGTAGTATAATTTGTCTAATTGGTCTGAGAACACATTTGGCTCGAAAAGCTGTGGCCAAAAGATAAACTCCTCTTCTCTTTTACAATCTTGGGGGCAACTATAGACCTTCTTCTTGGGGGTCTCATATTCCTGAGGGCCTGGCTATTATAATGCAATCAACAAACTCCTTCCTGAGAACTGCAGGAACACAATGACAGGGGCGGAATTAGCACCAACAGTTTTCAACCCTGGGGGCCTGTTAGAGTCACCTTGGGGGCTTTTAAGTATTCCTGATCCCAGACCAATGGATCAGTCTCTTGTAGGGTAGTATCTGGACATTACTGTTTCGTAAAACTCTCTGGATAACTTGAATGTAGACGTGGGGTTGAAACTACCAGACAAATGGAAGCAATGATTCTCAACCTGTAACTTCACCTTGGAATCACCATAGCAACTTTAAAATATATAGAGATGTCCAAGTCCTAATCCCAGAGCACAAGGAGTCCTTAAAAATCCCCAGGTAATCCGGGGGCACCTGGGTGGCTCAGCTGGGTAGGTATCTTATTCTGGACTTCGGCTCAGGTCATGATCTCAAAGTTCATGTGAGTTCGAGCCTCGTGCTGGGCTCTGTGCTGACAGCATGGAGCCTGCTTGGGATTCTCCCCCTCTCTCTCCCTCTCTCTCTGCCCCTCCTCTGCTTACATGTGCTCTCTCTCTCTCTTTCTCTCAAAATAAATATCCTTTAAAAAAAGTTCCCAGTTTATCTGATTGTGCAGCCAAATTTGAGAGTCACTAAGCCAGTCTCTGGTTGTCTAAAGGCACACTTTCCAATGCCAGCATCTGGAACAAGTTTTTACATCTGTCTAGGAGGCAGACCTAGCCCAGCTGTGGGAGAACGTGTTTGATATTTTTGCCGTAGGCATCATGAACTCCATTGTCAGCTACCTTGGGATTGCCATGTCCTCGTTGCAGATAATAATGACGTCAGTGGCAGAAAAACATCACGAGGATTTTCAGATCCCAGGTTGACTGTGCCCTATTGGCAGTTGGAAAGTTCGCGTCTTAACTTGTGAAACTGAACCAGTTTGCAGCTAAAATAACTGTGACAACCAATGTCATTTTACAGGTGCTTCTTGGGGCCAGACTGTCTCTAATACTCTGACACAAAGAGACGGACATATCTGCCAACCATGGCCTGCGGCTTCAGTCCCCTACAGAGAGGTCGAGGCTAAAGCCCCAATTCTCCTTCGATGTTGCAGACAGAGGGCTAAACCCAGTGCTGTCTCTTACATATTCATTTTACTACCCACACAGACACATCGTTGGCACCTCCTTAAATCTGTACCTATTTTAGCTTTATTCTAAGTATCTTTAAAAAAGCAACACGGCTAATTGTTTTTCTCAAGTTTAATAAGAAATCTTGTTTAATGTACTCTGTACTGGACTGATGTGTTACTACAAGGCAGCTCCCACTGCCAAAAATGCCCCTTCGTTTATTGAAATGCTACTTCTGCTGCTTTGCTCAGACCACACTTGTGTGCTGTCTGGTCTGCTCGGCCGGCCCTGGCAAAATACCACCAAGTAGGTGATGTAAACAACAAATTTTTATGTCTTGCAGTCTGGCAGCTGGAGGTCCCAAGAGCCAGGTGCTGGCTGACTCAGCTTCTGGTAGGAGAGGTCACTTTCTGCCTGGTTTGGGGAGAGGGAGGTGGGAGGTGTGGGAGAAAGCCCCCTGATTTTTTTTTTTTTGGAAATGCCCTAATTCTGGAGCACCTGGGTGGGCTCAGTCAGTTGAGTATTGGACTCTGGATTTCGACTCTGACAATGATCTCATGGCTGTGATCCAGCCCCGCGTCGGGCTCCAGCAGAGCATAGAAACTGCTTAAGATCCTCTCTCTCCCTCTCTCTTCCCCTCTTCCCTGCTTGTGCTCTCTCTCCCTTTCTAAAATAAAAATAAAATAAAATAAAGAAGGTTCCAACTCATCAGAAGGACCCCATCTCATGACCTCATCTAAACCTAATACATCCAAGGGTTCCCCCCCATTCCGTCACAGTGTTGGGATTAGAGCTTCAACATTTGAATTTGGGTGGGGGGGGGACACATTTAGTCCATAGCATCTGTGAAAGCTTCCTGCTTCCATTTAGGTGACTCTGCCTTCCCTCGTGCCCACGGCTCCTTTCTCTTACCATGCAACCTTCTTCTCAGCTGAATTGGAAGGTCTCTGAGAGCAGAGACAATGCATGGTGACCTCATATATCCTTAACCAGCAAGATGGCGTCTGCGGGGTGGACGCTCAGGTCATTAGTGTTGGTTGGTGACAGATGACCCTGTTTTGCTCTGTGATTTGGGGCAGGTGACCTAACCTCTTTAGGATGAGTTTCTTCATCTGTAACATGGAGGTGATATACTGACTTTTCCCGGCAGTGGTGAGGATGTAGAGAGAATTGTCTAGCAAATCCAATGCACAGGGAGCATTGGATGAGTGCTTGCTAACTATTACATAAACTGACAGCAACTGAGGGAGTCAGGTTTGTCTGTCTCCATAGAGCAGGGAAGGTGGCCGAGGAGTGCCAGGCAGGGAACCTCATCCGAGTTGAGACCAGAAGGAAGTGAAGCTGCAAGCTTTGTGAAGACCTGGGGAACAGCTGTCCAGATGAGGGGACAGCAAGTACAAGGGTCCTAGATAGAAGTAGGCTTGACACATTAAACTAAAGGATGAGGGATTGACGAGAGAATGTCAGGGCCACCTGGATGACTCAGTCGGTTAAGCATCTCTCTCTCTTGATTTTGGCTCAGTCATGATCTCACACTTCATGAGCTCAAACTCCGCATAGGCTCTGTGCTGACAGCGTGGAGCCTGCTTGGGAATCTTTCTCCCTCTCTCTTCGCACCTCTCCAACTCAGGTATGAGCTCTCTCTCTCAAAAGAGAGAGAGAGAAAGAGAGAGAATATGAGAAAATTTGCTGGCTCCAGGAGCACTTCCAAAGGGAGGAAAGCCCATCTGCAGTGTCGTTCAGAAAACAGCCCCTCTTCCGTGATTTAAACTCTATGTTTTATGTACATATGATACCTCGACATTTTTCAAAGTGATGGCGATGGAGGCAGGTGCATGTGAGAGCACTCTGACGTCAGTATCTGTCTCCATGTTAGTGCCCAGAATATACTTGGCTGATTTTGCTCTGATCTGGGCACATGTCACTTCTTTCTCTAATACTCAGTGCACTCCTCAGAAACGGTGTCCTACTTTGAGAATGATACTTTCATCAAATGAAAAAAAAAAAAGGTAAATTTCAACCAGCTGTGTTGGAACAGCATTTTTCCCCCCTTGGGTTTTAATTTCCAAATAAGCTCTCCTAATCCAGATGAGTTAGGTAGAGTTGCTCTTCTTACCTCCACTTTACTGATGAGGAAACAGATTTCACGATGTTCCTTGGAAGTCAATCCAAGCATAAATGTTTCTGTGTAAGTGATTTGTAGACAAATATTTGTGTATATGACAAATGTAGGTCACACCGTGTAAGCTTTTGTCATGAGATTCTATAATTTTGAGGCCAAAGGTCTTTCAGAAGTGGTTTCGGTTATTTAAATGTTGTCTCTTGGGAGTTTTTTAGGATGTTTTATTAAGCTCCTATGTGAAGTTGGCCTATGGTGAATTTGACATAAATTTGAGAAAAGGTAGTTATATTCCTGCAGTGGTACTGCACATAGCTCATTCAGAGAGACAACTTAAAAATACATAGCATCTTGATTTATTTGATTTATTTATTTTACCTGCAGTACTGCGGAGAGTTAATTGTCACAGTTCAGTTACTATGAACGTTCAAAAATAACATTAGACCTGTCATCTTATGGCCCAGCTCACGTTTTCTCATTCCTCACTACAAGGAACACATTCAGAGATCAGGTCACCAATCACAAACATGGTTATGACACCCCATCCTGGATTACAGCCACCAGAGGACATTCCACGGGAGACTGTTCACAAAATTTTGAAATGCATTTCTGTTTTATCTTTCTTTTTTCTTCCTCATCTTTTACACCTTGGGCATAGAGTCCTATTGATTTTCATTTCTAGAATGAAAGTGAGCCCCTTTCTGTTGACATCAATAGGAAAGTATATTGGGGCGCCTGGGTGGCTCAGCCAGTTAAGCGTCCAAATTCGGCTCAGTTCATGCTCTCACAGTTCGTGGGTTCGAGCCCTGCATAGGGCTCTGTGCTGACAGCTCAGAGCCTGGAGTCTGCTTCAGATTCTGTGTCTCCCTCTCTCTCTGCCCCTCCCACACTCATGCTGTGTCTCTTTCTGTCCCAACAATGAATAAACATTAAAAAATTTTAAAAAAGAAAGAAAGTATATGGTGGCCTTATCGGAGCAACAAAACACTGGACTTGAGGGTTGACTCTGGAATTCTGAGTTCCAGGCTCAACTGCAGTCCGAGTTCTGCCAGACCTTTCACCCCAAGAGGCAAACACCCCACTCACCGCTGTTGGAGTCCCAGCAATGACAGCAAGAGCGGCCACTTTTCTTAAAACTGGTGCCACATTTCCAGAGTTTTCTTGGGCTGAGTCTGCACTGCATTTTGTGGAAGTCCTAGAAGCAGGTGGTGTTTTGTTTTTTTTTTTTTCCCCTGATGCATGTTCCCACAAACTCTAGCACTTTATGGACTTTTCTCCCTTAGGTTACAGTTATAACTAAAAATTATCTTTGAAAAACAGTGACTGCGATTCCTGTGGTTTTAAGGACAGGTCAGAGTCCATGTATTTTGGGTCTTTTTCTTAGTTATTGATCCTACTCTACATTGGAAAAAAAGTCCAAATCAATTGGGGCAGGCCACCAAATAATTCAGTGATACACACATCACATATCATGGTTGTTGATCAACGTATGTAAATAGGATCATTAGTTATATCAAGGATTAAAATTCTAAGGTGATAGTACAGCAGTAGTTTCATGAGGCATCTGAAATTTCTCTCTGTTCACTTGCCAGTAAGTTCCATCCCCTAAACAATGTCCTGGGGCCAAACCCTCCACCTGTGCAGGAAAAGTACAGAGCTCTGTGTTGTCATTATCTCCAGGAAACTCCATCCTGAAGTTCTAAAGCCGCCGATAATCCCTCTCTCACTGCTCATCCCTCCCCAAACTGTTCCCCACAAAGACACTCCCCGAATTAATAGGGACAGAAAACAAGAACATCATTCAGAAGTTTAGCAACACTAGGGATGCCTGGGTGGCTCAGTTGATTAAGCAACCGATTTCGGCTCAGGTCATGATCTCACGGTTTGTGGGTTCAAGCCCTGTGTCAGGCTCTGTGCTAACAGTTCAGAGCCTGGAGTCTGTTCAGATCCTGTATCTCCCTCTCTATCTTCCCCTCCCTGACTCGTGCTCCATCTCTCTCTCTCTCTCAAAAATAAATAAACATTTAAAAAATTTTTAAAAATTTGGTAAGAGTAGACTATATATGTGTGTAAACAAAAAATTTATCATGCAAACAATGTAACTCAATCTTTTTAAAAAATAATTCCAAAATATTTACATCATAACAAATTTCTGCCTATATTCAATCTAAATTTTCCAGTTTTTTTCATAAAGGAAATGTAAAGGTCATGTTCTGTGTTCAAAACAAGATTGTTGTAAGCATTTTCACATGGTGACTAGGTGATGTGTAGGCAGGCAGCAGAGGAGGAAATAACTTTAGCAGATGAGACATGGAAGTTTGGATTCAGACAGCTTGGGTGCATCTAGGTGGCTCCACTGCCTACATTCTGTGACCTTGGGCAAATTACTTCATATTTTTGTTGCTCACTTTCTCATCTGTAAAATGAATTTTTTAAAAAGGTCCTTCAGCTAGAGATGTGCCTACGCCAAAACAGTTCAACTCAAGAAGTTGAATGCAATCCGCTCAATGATATAGAATAGAAAAAGTACCAAATGAGTTCATTGTCTACCACGGTTAAAAAAAAAGCGGGGGATTGTTGAGTGGATTTAATGAAATAACACAAAGCAATTAACAGTACCTAATTAAATGCTTTCCATGCGTGTTGGCTCTTATTATATTGTATTACATTTATATATATAAAATAAATGTATTTTATTCGTATACATTTTAATATAACTATAAATTTATTTTACATATTTGTTTTTATGTATTAATATAGTATTTGTATTATATTTTTATAAATATAATGGAAAATGTATACCTGATGATATACTATGTGTTATTCAGGGAGTCAATATCAAAGCTTGTCTGGATGATATTCAAATTATAATGAAAAATAGCTATGTCCTCCTTAACTCTTCCATGTGCCTGGAGAAGGTGCTAGTTGATAGTATTGTTTCAACAATTAAGAGTCCAAAGATGTCAGAGACAGTCCCTAGAGCATAGCTAGGATCGCCATAGATCCAGAGGGAGAAACACCACCTACTGAACATCAAATGTGAAAATTTATCTCTTCATCATGAGAACTTAATGATCATAATAAACTTAATAAGATGTAACACATTATAATCATTAATTAGTTAATCTACAAAACATCTTTGTGAAGTAGAAAAAGGTCATTACCCCTATTATGGTGGCTCAGAGGATTTATAGATAAAGCAGTTAAGACTTAATGCCTAAACTACCGGACATCAAGTGTTCCACTTCCCTGGGTGAGACAGGAACAATTTCAACAACAATGGAGTCAGGAACAATTTCAACTACAATCTGGTAGGAAGGCCTGGAATACCTCAAGCCCCTCACTGCATTTCCCATTGTTCTGATCTGCCTGAGAGATCCGTAGAGCCTCCAACCTCACTTCATACTTGGTTCCTCCAGTTGTTTCTCACCAAGAGAAACAGAACCCCATCGGAGGAAAGACTTCCCTTTTTGTTGATTGCGTGGAAAATCCAAAAAATGATGGATGTCCTCAGCTGGTTTGTACATATGCTCTCCTCCTTTTTCCTGAAGGTAAAAGGAATTTGATCTCTTCCACATTTCTTGATATTTTGCCAAAATTCATGATCATGAGACAAGTTTACTGCAAATTACTTTATGTTTCAAGATATTCTCCTCAAGCAGGACTAACTTAGAGGACTTAAAATATTCATCCCTCTTCCTTCTGTTCTCACTTATGCCTTTACATATTGTAGTAAATATGCAGAAAGAATTTTGACCTGTGGCATTATAAGACTGATAGTCACATCACTGAGTAAAATTTCCTTTTATAATAGCTGACTGGACACGAACTCTGCTTTTTTTTGAATTAGTTTCAGTCCATCTTGTAAGGCAATTTTCTAAGATGTACCAAAATCAAAGCAGAAACATTTAGAATGTATGACACTTAAAATATCTTACTTTTTCTTTATTTAGCCTTTGTCAATTATTGATTCACTCAATAAACATACATTTAAGGCCTTTAGACCAGGACATGTACCCAATATGGAAAACGCAAATAGTGATTTCAGCTTATAAACAGTTTGACAAGGATGATCAATAGTTTAAGACAGATAGAGCAGAGTAGTGGCCGTTCAAGTCTCTGCTTTGTCACATACCAGCTGTGTGGCAGTGGACAAGTTGCTTCGCCTTCCTGAATCTGGACCTTGTCACTTCTAAAATGGAAAGTGGAACCTCCCCATCATGCTATTGTCAGGAGGATCTCATAAAATAATAGATAAAGCAATTAAGGTATTGCTTGAAACACTGCAGTGTTTGTAAAGTCTAGCTATTTATTTTATTTTTTTTTTAATTAGGGATTCCCTTTACATTGAAATTTCCTTGGAAGGAAATCTTTTAACCTGACCCTGTACATCTTTAGGCCCAGAACTTCAAGCTCCCTTTCCAAGTACGATGCAGTAAGAAAATTATCTGAAATGATAAGACAGCTGTTTTTTTCTGGATTGGCCAGAAAGTTGCCTGAGAACCTAGAGGTGGCCCCTTCCCAGGCAGAAGACACTGCAGCCGAGGTCAGTGTCCCACTAGATGTGCGGTGCCTCTGAAAGCGAGGATACTATGAAATTCTATTTGCTGTACAGACTTCAAATGCTGGGCAGCTGGAATTACCCGGTGAATCCAGTAAACAGCTGGTACCCCATCTCCATGCTGCTGATCTCTCAGTAGGCTGTGTATTGCCCCACTGAATAGGCTGCTCTCTCTCTCCCTCTCTCTCTCTCTCTCTCTCTCTCTCTCTCTCTCTCTCTCTCTCTCCTATGAATATAGTGATTGGCAGGGAGCAATAGTCCTCTGGGGGGGTGGGGGCTTCTCCTGTAGGTCTACAGGAAGTCTATATCTGGCATCCCTCTCTGCTGGGACAAGAGCCTAGTTCCAAGGGTTTGTGCCTTCTCTTCTCTTGATGACCCAGCCTCCCAGGATTTCCTTTTCCAAGTAAAGCCCGTGCCAGGTGATGATGGTGAGCTCTTCTCAAACCCACAGGTGGTGGCCCAGAAAGGACTCACCTGACACCACCCAAAATCCATCTTTCACTTTTCTTGTAGATTCCTTTTCAGTTTGCCAAGATTTCTAATGGGAATGATAACAAAATTGACAGCAGTCCTGGGTTCATCCCATTTTGCATTTTACTATTAGAAGAGTTTCTTCTTTTGAGGAATTAGAAAAAAAGCAATTTGGTTACTATTCTCATTTTTTAAGTGTTCAGTTAAATGAAAAGGCTTTTTCCTTCACAGAAAGCTTCTTGATTTATAGATGATGAAGTCTCTTAGTGTAAACAGTACAAATAACTTAGAAGATTTAGGAATGTAAACTGTTCTTAGTTGTTATCCTGTAACCTCATGAGTAAAATAAAGACTATGGTTCTAATCATGTTTGCTATTTTGTTTGGATATATAAATAATAAAAATTATTGTAATGTATTTTTCTTGTGCTACAGAGTTAAAAACAATCATCTCTGTAACTTGGTGAAGTTTTTGTATCATGTCTATACATGTTTTCTCAGGTAGATAAGAGAAACACAATAGTGTAGAAAGCATAGGCCCTGGAGCAATAGCATGTAGATCTGAATTCTGTCTTTGCCAGTTCCTAACTCTTTGAACTGTGACAAGTCACTTAATCTTTTTTTGTCTTACTTTCCTCATCTATAAAATGGGGATAAAAAGTGGAATAAGAAATAACTCATATATATAAGTACACAGTGCTTAAAATTAATGCTATGCATCATCAAATAATATCAACATAATTGTGAAGTTTGAGTTTGAATACTTCAAACTGGAACATCTAGGCTAGTATCTTCCTTTTTTAACTTGTTATGACTTATATGTAAGAAAGCTACTCATTCCTATGTATTTTACTAGCTATCTTTTTTTTTTAATAGTTTATTGTCAAATTGGTTTCCATACAACACCCAGTGCTCTTCCCCACAAGTGCCCTCCTCCATCACCACCACCTCTTTACTCCCCTCCCCCTTTCCCTTCAACCCTCAGTTCATTTTCAGCTTTCAACAGTCTCTCAAGTTTTGCATCCCTCTCTCTCCCCAACTCTCTTTCCCTCTTCCCCTCCCCCTGGTCCTCCATCAGGTTTCTCCTGTTCTCCTGTTAGACCTATGAGTGCAAACATATGGTCTCTGTCCTTCTCTGCCTGACTTATGCATGACACCCTCAAGGTCCATCCACTTTCCTACAAATGGCCACATTTCATTCTTTCGCATTGCCATGTAATACTCCATGGTGTATATATACCACATCTTCTTGAGCCACTCATCAGGTGATGGACATTTAGGCTCTTTCCATGTTTTGGCTATTGTTGACAGTGCTGCTATGAACATTGGGGTACATGTGCTCCCATGCATCAGCATTTCTGTATCTCTTGGATAACAAAATTTCTTAGAAATTCTAGTAACTTTTCAGTTGGTTCTTTTCAGCTTTCCAGGAAAGTAATTATCTGTTTACAATGATAATTATATCCCCTTTCTGAAATTTGTGCTCCTTATATACTTTTCTTGTCTTATTGCATTGTCCGGAGCTTCTGTAAGATTAGGTCATAATAGCATGAGACATGTGGGGTCACTTGCATGTTCACAATTATTTGCTGCCTTTCCCTAGCCACAATTATACTTTCCCACTCCAATGATTTCAGACTTAGCCACATGACTGTTCTGGCTAATGATATGTGAGACATTATTTGAAAGAAATTCTAAAAGCCAGATTTGATTCCCATGCCTTGTTTTCCCTTTCTCGAGCATTTATCAATACTCCAGACAGAGACTACTGCATTAGTCTGGCTTCTGATGAGAAGTCAGGTAGAGCAGAGTTGGAAATGACCCATGGTAGGCAGGTAGATCAGTAAGAAGCAAACTTTGGTTGCGGTAAACCATTGAGATTTTGGAATAATTTGTTACTATAGCATACATCCTTGATTTAATTTTTCTTTTTAGCAATCTTATTCTCTTTAGTCCTTTTTAACTAAATTTTTTCTTGAATTTCTTCTTTCTCACCAGATTAAAACTATTCCCAAATAATAAAGCAATTGCTATACCCTTCTTCTTTCAAGTCAGTAGGACCTAGTGTGGAACAGACACAAAATTGACATGATGAGAAAACTAAGTGTAATTTATCAAAACATTGAATGCTCTGAGCAAGCAAGAAATAGTCTCTAGCCCAATCTTATATTTTTATCTAAATTAGATGATGAGCCAAGCTAGAGAATCAATACAGGACAATCAGCCACTTCTGCAGCCATTATTAGGCATCTTCATTGTTTTGCTTTGCAAGAGATTTTTTTTTAAAAAGCAAAGGTTGTCTTTAAGAGGTGTAACTGGGGGTGTAAAAACTTTTTATGTCCTTATAACTTTCAGATTTCCCAGTGAGAATATATGTGACTTCTGTAATAAGAATTTGTAAATTTTTGCAAATGGCACCAAGAAGAGTTGGGTGTGTGAAGTGGGCTTAGAAATGAATTTATAATAACAACATGAAAGCTGGGGAAGGTTTCCGCCATTTAGGAGGTGGTGGAAATTGTACAGGTGAGAGATGATGGGCTCAGGTAGCGTTGGGGAGGCCATAGGATGAGCAGGGTGGAATGGGTTTGATATATACTTGTGAGTTCAAATCAAATGTGACAGAATCTGGTGATGGACATTAGGCATTGTTGAGTCTAGAAAAGGGATTTAAAGGACAGACAAAAATTTGAGATTTCACTCATGTTTTGATTGAGGTCACTAGATAAATCTCTGTGAATAACTAAATCACAATGAGGCAAGTTTAGTTTAGGATGAATGTGAGAAATACACAAGTGAAACTGAATAATTTCTTTCATATCAGGTTACTTGTTAGAATTTCTATGTGATGTAGGCCATTGGTGCTTCTTGGCTCTAACAGTAGCATTGGAGAAAACAGAGCTTATTTTAGTGATACGTTCCTGAATATTTTCTGGAGTTAACTTCTCCCGTTGTCAAGCCTGTCCTAAGAAGATTCATTTTACATCTCTATAGGTTAAATTGACAGTAGCAGAATGCACACCTCTGGGTATATTTTAATATTCCAACATTTCATTGACATGGAAAGTAGGGAGAAGATTGGAATTTATTGGTTACTGATTTGGCCTCTATGTTTTCTTCGCCCATCCATGCAGATGTTTCCTTTTATCCCGAGGGCTGTGGTAGAGCTTTCAAAAGGATGGAAACGAAGTCAGATTTAGTTCATTTGAGTTTAACGGTAGAGTTGTGTATGGCATATACTTAAAAGGATAGTAAAGAAGTATTTTCTCAGGCGTGGCTTGGTAATTAGAGCTGGCCAATTCTTGGTCTAAAAATCTCATACTTTAAGTTTGTTATGCAGAGAAGGCAGAGAATCAAATCTCTGTTCTTGGGTTAGTCACTTGAACTCTTTGCTGCCAAATTCCTTTTTCTGTAAAAAAGAGACCTTTATTTGCCCTTTCCAACTACATTTCACAGTTGTTATTGAATGTAAGTGTGATTATATGTGTGAAACTTTCTGGAACTCCAAATCACTAGACAGATACTGGTAATTCTTATAATTTCTCAATTATCTCCTTATGCCCTCTCTCCTTTATGGCCTGTTTTAGTATATGTAGCACTTAATTACTGACCATCTGGCTATAGAGAAAATTAGGGAACAAGGGAAATATATTTTCACTACTGGTATGTGTAATAGTTAAGTATCTAGTTAAAATCAGAGCTAAACAGGACAATTGTTCATGAATCTGTTTGAAGAAGAAGCGTTTTATTTTTTATATGGTAGATGTTATATCATATAGATTACATATTAACATTTAATTAATAAACAATTTAAATTTAACCTATGATTTAATAACATAATTTTAATTAATACATATTATATAAATTATTTAGTGTATAATATACTTAATTAAATATAATATTAAGCCTCTAAGATCATTGTACTAAAGGCCTCCAGACTTATAATTTACTCATTTTAAAAATGTTCACTTTATCAGGTGTCCTGGGTGGCTCAGTTGGTTAAGTGTCCGACTTCAGCTCAGGTCATCATCTCACAGTTCATGAGTTCAAGCCCCATGCCGGGCTGTGTGCTGACAGCTCAGAGCCTGGAGCCTGCTTTGGATTCTGTGTCTCCTTCTCTCTGCTCGTTTCCACTCAGGCTGTCTCTCTCCATTTCTCAAAAATGAATAAACGTTAAAAAAATTTTAAAGGTTCACTTCATCATCCATAACTCTTCTTCCAAGAGATAACCATGGTTATTATTTTGATATAGAAATGAACAGTCTTAGTCTTTTTCCAGACACATTATTATCCTTCTGTACATAAATTATGAATTTTTAAGTATGATTGGGATTGTATTGTGTATACTATTTGTAATTAAAAATATATCTTTTGTAATTAATTCTAGATGTTTCCCAAATACTGAAGTATGGACCATTTAATTACAAGTAGTTTTCAGTTATGGTCTCATGTGGTTATTTAATCAACTTCTTAATATTGAAAATTTGGGTTCTTTCCAATTTGTATGTAAATTTGCACTATTTATATATATACATACACACACACACACACACACACACACACACACACACATATATACATGGTTCAAGACGTATGTACATACATTTCTTCTGAGCTTCTTTGCAATTCAAATCTTACTTAAAATGTTATCATATTAAAGAAACGCAAGTGCATCTGCTCTGATTGGCACTAAACTCTCACTCAGACTTTCCTACTCTCTCTCCTCACTTCCCCTCTCATATTCCACCTTGAACTCATAAGTATTCTTTGGAGAAGCTGTAAGTAATGCATCAGTATTCTCGTTTGTGAATCTTCGTTTGCATACATGAATATTTCCTTGGGATGCATGCATATATATGGTCCCTTTGTCCAGCAGGCTGTACTGTTCCCATAGCAGTGTCTGAAGTGCCGATTTTCTACCTTATATTATCTCTAAACACTCTTGGTCAACTGGAATGGAAAAGGACTGCATATCCATCCTGTTTTAATTTTCATTTCCTTAACACAAGTTAGGCTGAACTATTTTGGTCTCTATTGATAGTTTTTATTTCTCCTTTTGTGAACTGCTCCTTAATATTATCTAAAATTTCAGACAATATTATTATCTGAATGCATTGTTTTTAATTTGAAAATTTCTTATATATTAACATTTTAAATCTTATGTGTCCCACTGTTTTATCAGTCTGTCATTTTTTCATTTATTTTGCTACCTACGGGTCTTTGGAGCATGCCAGTACTCTGCATTTTTTTTTTTTTTTGGTAATTTAAAGCTGCTTTCTCCCTAGCATTTTCTGTTTTGCTCAGATGCTTAGCACCTCCTTCCTCAACCCAAGATTACACAAATATTTACCTATATTTCTTTGCTCTAAAAAATAATTGTGTTTATTTTACATTTAATGGATTTCAGCCATCTGGATTTAACTTTGCTTTAAAATGTAACAGAAACACCTTTTTCCCCAAAAAGGAATTAAGGCATTTTTTTCCTAGGCCGATTTGTTGAATAATCTTTGTATAAAATTTTTATAGTTGTATAACTCCCTCCTATCACCATTTTGCTCAGAAATCTCCTTCCTGATGGAATATTTTTGGATCATACAATCTGTCATAATTCTGATCACGCACTGGTTTTTTTTTGCTTATTTTTTTCTACATCACACTTTTCATTACTTGATTGCACTTGATATCTTGTGTCCTTGTCTGTCTTGCTCATGAGAATGTAAGTTTCATGAGAGTAAGGACTTCTGTGTTCAGTACTGTATCTCCTTGCTTTGAAAAGCTCTTGCATATAAAAAACACTTTGCATATAGTTCTTGAATAAATAAATACTAAAATAAAATGTAGATTCTCTGCCTTCCATGCCATCTGACCTTGTAAATACTTTCTCTCTTAAACTTTATCTTTCTTCATACAATCGATCCAGTAAGATATGAAATAAGTAACTGTTCACTGTCTGTGTTCTTTTTGAGTCACTGAGTTCAATTGTTACTTAATTTGGATTTCTAAATTAAAAACAATTTTTTTTGTAGTGATAGAACCTCTGAGGAACTTACATGTTTCATGTAGATCATGTTTCATGCAGAACTGGGTGTTCTTTTAGTAGAGATTGGTAAACTAAATGATATTAAGTAACTTACTTTGTTATTCAGAGGCTCTTAAAATAAAAGCAGTAACATCCACAAAAGCAAGTTTTACTTGTTTATATGTTTTGTCTTTTTAAACTCCTTTAAGTGTAGTGTTATCCTGAGGGCCAGACCTTAATTATTTTTAATTTTATTTTCCATGGATGCTCTCTGTCCTTAGAAACAATCTGGCAGTTAAGAGCACTTTGTTTTTCCCGCCAGTTCTCAGACACATAAACTCATGATAGTGGGAAAGAAGGAAATTGGTCTGACAGTTTCCGCAATGTTAACTGGTTGCCAGGCAGAAACTTAAATCTGTGCTGAGTTTCCACAGGCTTCCTTGGCGTGGAAGGCTGACCGTAAGGAGTTTGCACTCCACTCGGAGTCCCAATTTCCTGCTCTCTCCAAGGTTGACTGGCTTCATATTGCTGCAGTGCAATGGGGCCACAACTGAATGCCACTTAGGAAAGGGAGGAGAACATGATGCTGCGAAGAATTGTACGCAGTTTATTAGGGGTAGTTCTAAGGGCCCACCGCATGGACTTTTCCAGTTGTCTCCTGATTAGCCGAGGATGAATCAGTAATTGATCTTACTAATTCAAGGATTTAGTCTAATTGTTGCAAGTCTAGTTTTGTGCAGGGACCTGGAGACCGTAAGGCACTGTCCATGTCATCCATCCACCATGCAGATACATCAACGTGACATTTTTGAGCTGCCTGTCTTCCCAGAATGACGGTCCACCTGGGCCATCATCTCAAAACAAAGGGACTGTGTCATCAAAAGAAGGATTCGTTTATTCTTTCTCAAGAAATATTCCTTGACTTTAAACAAAAGCTGATTGAATCATAGGGTAATCTGTGCACACCCAAGACCATGTCATCTGCATTTCATCTGTTTTAAAATTGTCTTAATCTTGCAGTGGCAAGTTTTCGGCAACTTTCATAAATCTTGTCCTATTTCCTTGGCACAGAGCCAAAGGATCAGAGACAAAGTTTCCTGGTGGAAAGCCATTGAGCTTTGGGTTCAGGGGCAATAAAGTTCTTCTTCTTTTTAATTTAAAGGTAAAAATATGTTTATTTTGAGAGAAAGAGAGAGCACGCAGGTAGGGGAGGGGCAGAGAGAGAAGGAAAGAGACAATCCCAAGCAGGCTCTGTGCTGTCAATGCAGAGCTCAACACAGGGCTGGATCCCAGGAACCATGAGATCATGACTTGAGCTGAAATCAAGAGTCTAACGCTTAACTTACTGAGCCACCCAGCTGCCCTGCAGTAAAGTTCCTTTTTATGTATGAGGTCTGGGAAGCTTTAAGCATTTCCTGCTCTGTGGATGCCAATACCCATCTCTAGTAGGACATCGCAGTTGTGCAGGAAGCCAGGATATAACCAGGACTGTACAAGATTGACAGACCAGCTCCCAGATGGCGGGGCCCACGGCAGACTGCTCAGAGCGGAAGTATATGCCTGCCCCTCACCACTTTGAAGAAGTCTCCCAGAGAAGCAGTATGACACTGAGAAGTTAGCTTTCTTCCTGCTTCTTCTTCTTGTGTTCATGCCACTCTTCTCCCTCCAGAAAGGGCTCTTATGTAGACAGACAGTATTTCCATCACTCCAAATAGGGATAAATGTAGAGTCCCTGAAGTTGGACAATATCTTTATTCTGTTGTGGCTCACGGGTCACTGGGGACATGTCTGTTGCCATTTGGAAGAATCTGAAAAGAAGGGGGAAAGTACTTTGCATAGAGCCAGTGCTTAATCTAGACATTATTTACTTAGCTCTTTTAGCTCATGGGACGTGTGACTTTTGGTTAAGGGAGTTAAATTCTCAAGCCATTCTCCAAAAATGGTTCTCTTAATGCTACAATTGAATCAAGCAACTATTCTTTCAGCACTTTAGGAAGTGCTTAATATTCTTTGAACAATTAGAAAGTGCTACATAAATATTTTGCTGTACAGTTCTATGAGTTTCAACACAGGCATGGATTCTTGTAACTACCATCACGAAGAGGATACAGAACAATTCCGACATTCCCTCAATATTCCATAATGGTGACCGTTTGTAGATTGCTCCCCAGGCTCGCTTTAATCTCTAGATTTGGCAAGGAGTTCTGAACTGTGACACCAGAGACATTATTTAAATGTCATAAAGAAAAAAAAATTAATGAATTGGACTTCATCCAAGTTTAGAAGTTTGCTTCTTGAGGAACCCAGTTAACAATGAAAAGACAAACCACAGATTGGGAGGAAACATTTGCAAATCACCTGTTAAAGGACTCAATGTTCAAGGCACTTGAGAGACAAGACTGAATAAAGCATGATCTTTGCCTACAGGAGGCTATAGTGGGATGGAGATAAGAGACCGATATGTAATAAACTACTTTGGAAGAAGGAGGGATTGATACTGAAATAACCAACAAGGCAGCAGCAATGGAGAGAGGTTGTGTGCCAGCCTGTGGAATTAAGGGTGGCTTCCTGGAGGCTTGCAAACTGATGGCAAAGGGTTTTGCGGAGCAGATCACGCGAGGAAAGCTATAGAAGTGAGCAAATGCAAGGCAGAAACAGGAAAATGCAAGTAGTCTACCCTGGTGTCCCCGATGTGTCATGGGCAGCACGATGAGCCAGAATATTTCCTGTCTAAGACACATGTGAACCCAGCTCCGACAGTCATACCTTCTAAGGCCGTCAGGGGAAGAGCAGAATGGATTCACTGGCTCTCCAGGATCGTAGGAGACCATTAAGGGTCATTTAAAACCAACTGAAAGGTCAGGATGGCCTATTAGAAATGTAAATGTTAACTGCCCTGTGATAAGCACACTAAGCCAAACAATGAAACCAATTAGAAGGTACTTTTGAGATCTTCAGGCTTTGATTAGTTATAAAGGCAGAGAAAAAGAACAAATTGTTTGATTTTGTTTATCTGCAGGTGGAGTCAATAATCTGAATACTTTTGAAAGGTGCTACATGTTTTGGGGTCCCTTAGACAACTGCCATCAGCTCATTTGTTGTTGGATAATTGGCACCTTGCCCTGGTCTTTCTTCTCCCTGTGTGCCATCCTGCTTGGATATAATTGGAACATCAGCATCTTTTCTACTGGGGAAAATTCCTGAAAGAATTGATTCTTTGGCTATTGGCCAACAATTGAAAATGGCATACAATTAACACATAAGTTATGTTAAAAGATGGAGGAGTGTCAGAGTATAAACTCATGCCACACTTGTATTCTAGACGCAAGTCAGGGCTAACACTTTTTTTTTTATTGTTTTGTATCTGCTTTAATAAAAATAAAATTATGTGCATGAGAAAACTCTGATGTGTGTCATTTACACTTATTTCCCTGCAGATGCATTAGTTAGATGTGAAAGATTTTTTCTAAGACTTCGCATTCACATTTTTTGGTGTACACTTCTGTGTGTCTTAACATGTACAGATTCTTGTAACTCTTACCACAGACAGGATATAGAATGATCCAACATCTTTAAGGAATTTCCTCATTCTGATAAGCCCTCCCCACCCTCAGTTTGGCAAACAGTATCCATAAAGGAAAAACCAATAAGTTGGATTTCATCAAAATTAAGAATCTTTGCTATTTGAAGAACACCATTAACAGATTGAAAAGACAAGCTGTAGATTGGGAGAAAACATTTGCAGATCACATACTTACCAAGATCTCGTATCCGAAATAAAGAAGGCATGAGTGCCTGGGTGGCTCTGACGGTTGAGTGTCTAACTCTTGATTTCAGCTCAGCTCATGACCTCAGGATGAGTGAGTTCGAGCCCCTCGTGGGCTCTGCTCTGACAGTATGGAGCGAGCTTGGGATTGTCTCTTTCCCTCTCTCTCTGCCTTTTCCTCCCTCAAAATAAACAAACACACATTAAATAAACAAAGCAAAGTGAAGAACTCTTGAAATGCAACAGGAAACAACCCAATTAAAAAGGAGCAAAACATTTGAACATAGGTTTCACCATGAAGATAAAGAGTAGCAATATAAACCAATGGAAAGACCACGAGTCATTAGGAACATAAAACTTAAAACCACTCCAGGCCTACTAGAACCGAGACCGTCGAAAATACTGATGATACCAAGTAATGATGGAGTTGGAGCCACTGGAATTCTCGAACATTGCCGGCAGGAATGCAAAATGGCCCAGCTTCTCTGGAAAACAGTGTGAGCGTTTCTTCAAAAAGTACGGAGATATCCTGTCTGACTCTGCAATCCCATTTCTAGGAATTTATGTTCCAGAAATGAATGCTTAGATTCACACAAAGACCTTTACCTGGAAGTTTACAGTAGCATCATTGTCATCACCAGAATCTGGAAACAATCCTCCAAATTATAATAAAAAACAGAGTAACTAATTCTTTGGTTTACTTCTTTTACTCTCCCTATTTATTTGGGGGTGTAAAAAGACAGATGACACCTTCTGCATTCTTCCTAAGGTTCCCTTCATCTTGATGGTTGAGTTCACTTGCCTTTACTGATAACGTCCACAGGGCCCATCGAGCTTCTCTCTATCCCTGAAAGGCGACACATTTTAGATTTTGTTAAAGCACAACCCGCTTTTAGGTACCATTGGCTGTTCCAGTTATTGCCATATATCAAACTACCCTAAACTGGGAGTCAGGAAGTCTTCATCTTTCTATTACGCTCTGGTATTCTGTGGATCAGGAATTTGGATGGAGCCTGCTGAGGATGGCTTGCTTCGGCTCCATGTTACTTTATCAGGAATGTGGGGGCCAACATGGGAGGCAGGGATCATCCAAAGGGGTCCTCACTTGCAGTTCTGGGCCTTGAGCTGGGGTGATTTGAAGACTGTGTCATCTGGCCTCCAACCAGAGCATCTGTATGTAGCTAGAGCTTCTCCCAGCATCACTGGGCACATCCAGTGAACAGACATGCAAAATAAGCAGGCAGAAGCTGTGTAACCTTTATGACCTAGCCTAGGGTAGGGTTGTCTGTCTCCTGCCATGAGCCACCCCCTCTTCGCTCCAGCCATTAAAGTCTTCTTTCAAAGCATTTATAAGTCCTTCAGACTCATGGGTAGGGGACATAGATCTAACATTTCATTAGAATAAGTATAAAGAACTAGAAATCATGTCGGAAAACTCCCACAGTGCCCATGATTGCACCTATCCCCCATATCTGCATCTCTCCTCTTGGATCGGTATCTCTGGCCTTGACTTTCTCCTGAATGGTAGATGCACAATTCACACGTTCAGTCAATATTTCACTTGAATTAACCAGCATCAAAAATAGATAGAAACGGACCCACCCAGCGTCATATTTCTGAGCATTTGCCCTAAGAGAAGTACATAAATTTCCTCAACACAAGATGACTTAAAATACCAAAAAGCCACAAGTAAGCAAGATGCCAACAGTAAAAGAAACTGTGAAGTCAGCTATCTGGGATACCCACGGCAGGAGATGGGGTCCAGGAAAAAAGATGAATGTGAAGATGCAGCAATGCCTCCGACATATCACATCGCGAAAAAGAAGAAGCATCTTGCGAAGGATGCTTCCACTACAATTAAAAGCAAAAAGACATACAACAAAAAGTTGGAAGAAAAAAAACCTGAGGATAATTGTGTTGGAAGAGGTGACATGATGCATGATTTATTATTCTTCCTCACTACTCCCAATTTTCCTTTCCTTCATGGCATTACTTTAATAACCTAAAAACGTATTTTACAAACCCCAAAAAAGCAAGCTGTCCCCAACTGAAGCTGTCATTTCACACCTTCTGCTAAGCCTTGTTTGTTTTCTTCCTTTTCCTGGCTCTCCCATAAAGCCACTATCATGCGCTTAGTGGTCTGCTAGATACTTCAGAGTCATCATTCTATCTTAAAAAAAATTTTATAACAACCATTACATACAATCAACCTTTGCATACCCCGAAGTCTACTTCTTCAGTATCTTTGCAATGGATAATTGTTAAGTATTTAATTGAATAGATGTAAAACTACTTTTAGAATTACATAGAAGTATACTAATATATGTTGGATTCCAATCTGTACTTCTTTGATCACTCTCTAAGCTTGAGCAGGTTTCTCGATCTTCCTGGACATCAGTTTCCTCATCTTTCATGTAAGGGTAGCATACTTGCAGTAGGTACAGTTCTGTGAAAGTTAAATTAGGCTATATGTGTAATGGCAGAGGCGGTGGCTGGAACATAGTAGGCACATCATAAATGGCATTTATATGGAACACAAGAATCTTTATAACCATTTATATTCGCATGGCCTCCTAGACTTCAGTGAGAAAACCAAACGCACAAAACCACACAGACATTTAAAACAGGACAATTCATTGAGATAGCTGCATCTCAATATTGTCACTCAGTCTCCAATATAATCACACACCGACCGACCGACCAACCAACGCCAGGTGGTCAGGTGGCTGCAAGACAGGTTTACCATCAGAAATAAGATGCAGAGAAAAATCAATAGCTTTAGGTCAATATTAATCTCCCATCAATAAAGGCCCATATCTTTCCCTCTTTATGGTAATTGCCTCAGTGATCTGCTTAAAGTCCTTTAAGTACTTAGAGAGGACTGCTGATAGCATTTTATCAGGGCTCAGAGCTGCCGTGTCAGGGAGCACCGAGGAGCTGTGGCTGGCATTCCTGAACGTGCCTTTCAGTCTGACAGAGGGTCCTCTGGTGTCACCGACACACGAGCTTGTGTTTGCCAGTGGGTTTGCCCACTGACTTTCCCTGTCCTCTCGGAGATGAAGGTGGCTGTTCACTGATACCAGGTGGACTTGGCTCATGTAAACCGGTGATACGAGGACTCTCACTGTAAGTGCTCTGGAAGGTCTTTGACATTCAACAAATTGCTCTTCTGGGAACCAACTAGACCCCTCTTCTCCTAGGACGTCCACTAATATGCACACTTAGAGCTTATTGGCTTTGACGGCTGTTGTCCAGACACCTCTGTTCACCTTCTAGTAAAAGCCGCTATTCCTACGGAAATCTTACTTCCTTCAGTGACTTGTGTTGTCCTCCAAATTAACATCAAGTTTGGGACTTCACCATCCACTGCAGTGAGTTAGCGTCCTTGGAGAAGCCATGCAGAGCACGAGGGCGTGGCCTGTGAGATGCTCCGCCCTTCCCTCTCTACGCCTCCCTTTCTTGGCAAGGAGCCTCCCACTTCAATGCCACCGTAGCCTTTGAAGCTATGGAACCCTTCCATAGCTCAGGAGCCCTTCCAAGCTCAGGGCTTCTAGTAACAAAAAAGCACACTTACTTTTGAAGCTGGGAACCTGTATGAGGCGTTGATAATTGAACAGTGATGCCCCACACACATACACACATAGTCGTGCAAGAATTTAACATCCAACGGGCTAGTGCATTTTCAAAATTGTCTTTTAGACTTTTTATAAGCCATGTAATTCCGAAATGTACAGGATACCTCACTTCCTATATGCTTGTATTCTATTTCACTTAGTCCACCACATCCTTTTTTTTTTTTTAATATTTTACCCAAATCTTTCCAAGTAGCACATGCTGTTTGAAATCATAATGACAGACATTACTTTGATGTTACTTTTTATTCTTAACTCAGCCATCATTCACAGCTGCCTCTGCTTTAACTGAACAAGGCACTTAAAAAAGGGAAGATACTATTTAAATTAAATTTTCATTGCTCTGTAACATATCAAAAGATGGTACCATTTCTGATTTACAGTTAGGATTGGAATTAACTTCAAAAGGCAAGAAATGGAAACGTGGAGGCATTTTCTTTCATGGTTATTACTGAAAAGGGAGAAGTGATGTGATAACAAAAAGGTTTCTCCTCTCGAACAAAAGAGGAAACACCGTGTCTTTTGTATCTGTGTGTTTATACCCACTTATAAGGTTTGTCTACCTCTTAACCCGTCGGACTCGTATCTATGATGCAGATCAGTCTCCTAATGCAATCTGTGTTGCGCCCAGAATGGAACAATGGAGCTACAGAAATAAGAGCTTGGGACACATCAAGGGATTGAAAATGTTCAGCCTATTGCTTTCAGGCAAACGTAGTATTAACAGAACCGTTTGGGGACATGACACGCATCAGTGTTCATCTGTGCCATTCCCACCTGAGTAGTGATGAAGCCAACCTGGAACCAAGCGTTCTCATCCGCCCAACCTCCGTGTTCTTCTGGCTACTGCACAAGGACTCGATTTTGCGATTTCAGTGCAAGAGGCTCATTGGGAAATGGCTGATCTGGTGGCCCCAGATTCTGAGAGCCTCTGGATTCCCTGTGTACCTGACGTTGACCTGATGTGGACCTGACTGAACCTCAGCACCAGAATCGTGTGCCCAGCGGCAAGCTTCCTTAGCCTTGTTACCCCGAGGCACCTCTCCGTTGCTACGGTCTCGTGCTTGGTGCTCCCAATCTCCAATGATGCTCTTTACTTCTCTCTTCCACTTCTCTGTACCTGCTTCCTTTTGCTTTTGCTCCTTCTCAGCCTTGTCTCCTTTTGATTCTTCTCTCTTGACGAGACTCTGCCTTAAATCCACACCATCAGCCCCATACGTAATGCCTTTACTGAAACCCAATCCCTCCATCTTGTTATCCTCTAGGACACTGTTTTTATCCTCTGAAGACCCCCTACCACTGGCCTTGTCACTCACTACCCTAAGAGCACACAGTCTCATAACTTCCATGCACCCTTCATTAAAAAAATTGAAAATTTTTTATATTTAATATTTAATTTTTTTAAATGTTTTATTTATTTTTGATACAGAGAGAGAGAGAGCATGAGAGAGGGAGGGGCAGAGAGAGAAGGAGACACAGAACCGGAAGCAGGCTCCAGGCTCTGAGCTGTCAGCACAGAGCCTGATGTGGAGCTGGAACCCACAAACGTGAGATCTGACTTGAGCCGAAGTCAGAGGTTTAACTGACTGAGCCACCCAGGCGCCCTGTATATGTAATATTTTAAATATATTATAAATATATTTAAAATAATAATAAAATAAGAAATAAGTATATAAGTAAATAATATAACATAAAAATAAGAAATATATTTATTTAAATTAATATTTAAAAATAGTTATGTACATATTTAAAATAAAAATATTTTCAAAATATCTAAACTCATATTTTATGACTGCTTTGGTAGAAAGATGACTATAATCGGCTTCCCTAAACTGTTCACTTTTTCCTCTTTAATCTTAAAAAAATTAAAACGTTTTAAGAGCCCCCTGAAAGTATTAGAGGCGGAAGGGTGTGTATCTACTCAGGCTGATGGATATGACAGACCTAGGGTCAAGCCACAGGGAGGTACAGATTCGATCCTGTTCAGAATTAACTTTAAATGGACTTGGCGAGCGTGCAGGTGGTCACCTGATGTTTATCTCCTAGGACTCCCTGTGGCCACCCAAGATCTCCCCCCTCCCCCATCATGTATGTGTGTGCGTTCACAGAGCACGGCTGGCCCACCTCTTACATTTCTTTTTAGGTACAGAATGAAAACCCCTCAAAAGGTCGATTATCCCCTTGTCTGAGTCTTCAAGTCTTTCTTTATACTCATCCTCTTACCTTCCCCATCCCTTCCCTCAAGAAGGAGGTGTCTTGTCTTTTCATGATGTCTTGGTCAGTCTTGCAAAGATATCTTCTCTTTATGGATTACCATTGACTCCGCCCCTTCTGCTCGCTGATAGTCCCAGATCCTTCTTGCTGACCAGTGTCCCTGGTCCCTACCCTCTTCCTTACATTCATATTTAAGTTTCAGGGCTCTTTAAAAAAATGTTTATTTATTTTTGAGAGGGGAGGTGGAGAGAAAGAGAGAGAAAGAGAGAATCCAATGCAGCCTCTGCCCTCCTAGCCCAGAGCCTGATGTGGGACTCAATCCCATGAACTGTGAGATCCTGATCTGAATGAAGGCTTACCTGACTGAGCCACCCAGATGCCCCTTAAACGTCTGGCTTATTTCATTTGTTTCCATGTCCTCTTCACTACTTCTTTTCTTGGAAGTGAATTTATTGATCCCCAAAATCATAACGCAGGCTTACTCTACAAATCAGAAAATCCTGCAAGTGTCATGAAGGAAACACAGACTGGAGCATAGCACACTTGTGTTCTCTCTTGAACTGCCCCCACTTGATTTTACCAGTTACCACTCTGTCCATAGTTTATTTTCAAAAATTTTAAATGTTGATTTATTTTTGAGAGAGAGAGAGAGCAGGAGAGGAGAGAGAGGCAGGGAGAGGCAGCACACGAGCTGAGGAGGGGCAGAGAGAGAGGGGGACACAGAATCTGAAGCAGGTTCCAGGGTCTGAGCTGTCAGCACAGAGCCCAACGCGGAGTTTGACTCACAAGTCGTGACATCATTACCTGAGCAGAAGTCAGAAGCTTAACCCACTGAGCCGCCCAGGCGCCCCTCATAGTTTACTTTCAAAGTCAGTACTCGCTCTTTGTTTTCAAAGAGTAGAGACTGACTCAAACTTTGCTCAAGTTCATGTGCCTTGGTTTCTACTTAGTGTTTATTGCCAAGAAATGTGGACTGTGAAGACAAGAAGGACTGAAATCGCTACAGTCTGTTTTGCTCATGGATTTAATTGGATCTCTTAGCTCATGTTGCCTCCTCCCCCTCTTTCTCCTGGCTCCTTCCAGGATTTCCTCTCTTCATGTTTGCTGGTTACAAACGTCCCATCACGATGGGCTTCAGTTCCGACCACCAACCGATGGGTCCAATTCGTATTCTTGAGAAAGAATCTGATGGATTCTCTGACTTTTCTTGGTTCTTGATTTGGAGGACGGGGGCAGTGAGGAGGGGATGTCCAGGTCACCGTGTGAGCCACAGCTTTTGTTCTTACCTTCCGATCCCCTCCTACCTTGTGGGGTTCCCTCAGATTCAATCTTTGGGATCCTCCTATTTCCTCTTCATTCTCTTTTCCTACAGAACTCTTTCCTTCTGCCTTCGCATTTCACATTTTTAGTTTGCCCTAGAGATTGGGGCAGAACTATCATTCTCAAGTAACTCCAACTTGAAACTTAAGAGTCATTGTGATATTTTCCTTTCATTCTCTTTCATGATGCTTTTTTTTTTTTTTTTTTTTTTGGTAATTGGTGTCTTTGGCCTTTCTCTCTTGCACACATGTCCACACATGTATACATGTTTGATTGAACTGAAGAAGGAAAACAGCAGTAAAAATATTTTTATTTTCTGTATGTAGCAAGTGCGTGTATCAAATTCTTCATGGCTTAATAGGAACATTTGGTTTGGAGCTAGAAAAACTTGATTTTAGTTCTCAGTCCTCTATCAACTAATTGGGTAACCCTGGGAAAGCCCTGCGTTCTCTGGATCTCAGTTTTATTACCTCTGAAATGAGCCCAGTAGAATCTTATATTTGCCTGAAGGGAAGAGGTTATGCAATGTAATCTCTTCAAACTCCATCAAACATCATCGGATGCAATGATGACAATGAGTGGGTGAAATTTTTTAATTTACTAAGACTATTTATTAACAGCTGGGTTATCACTTGAAAATATATCATCTCCTCGAATGTCACCTTTGGGACTAATTCTAATTCCAATATAGATACATGTGGATATATGAATACATATGGATGGATATATGGTTACATAAATATACACACACATATTTTATACAACAATTTTTGTGTGTGGTGCATGCTAACTTTTGGGTCACCTTATATATTTTTAAGTTCCTAAACTCTGTTAAACATAAATGTAAGAAGGAGTAATTAATGTTGAGTTTATAGTGGCTTGGAAAATGTTTACCAAAATGTTGGGTCAATTATCACATGCTTTGGCTTCTTGGTTGTAGATATCAGATTGTTTCTAAGAAAAGATTTTCTGTCATTTGGAATTCAGTTATAGAAAACTTACCTGGTACCTACAGTGCACAAAGAACTTAGAAAGTTTCTCACAGAAAGACCAGATGCAAATATGAACTTGGACTAAATGTAAATTGGAGGGGGGCAGGGAAGACCTGGCCATTCAAGGATTGGAGGAACCTCATCCTTGTGGAAATATCACTGGAGACAGGACATAAAGTGGTATTGGGTGATTTCTGATTTTAAATTTTAATTTGTATTTATTGTAAAGAATGTATACCTGAAACATATTGTCAAAAGTACTTCCTAAACTGCTTATATTATTTTGTAAGTCCCATCACTGTATGTGGAATGTTCACTTTCACATGCTCTCTCAACATTGACAGCCATCCGGTGTTTATAATTTCAGAGGCTCATCTCCCTTGCTGTTTTTGTCATTTGAGTATTGGTCTTTTATTTATTGATTTATAACTATTTGTATCTTGAGGCTGCTATTTTGAGTGAGAAATTCTTTCCCTTATATTTTCTTTTTTTTTTTAATTAAAAAAAATTTTTTTTTATTTTTTAGAGACAGAGACAAGCGCGTGCAGGGGACGGTCAGAGAGAGAGGGGGACACAGAATCTGAAACAGGTTCCAGGCTCTAAGCTGTCAGCACAGAGCCCAATGCAGGGGCTTGAACCCACGAATTGCGAGATCATGACCTGAGCCGAAGCCGACGCTTAACTGACTGAGCCACCCAGGCGCCCCTCCCTTATATTTTCTAACTGGTATCAGTAGCGTACATGAATGCTGTGGCTTTGTTTTTTTGTTTTTTTGTTTGTTTTTAAAGCCTTTTCTTTTGAACTGTTTTAGGTTTACAACAAAATTGGAGGGCAGGACAGAGATTTCCCAGATTCTCCCTCTGCTCCCCCCAGCCTCCCTTATTATCCACATCACTTGAGAGAATGGTGTATATATATATATACATATATATATATAGTATATTATATATATACACACACATATATATATAGTATATGTATAATATATATACATATATTATGGGCAAACTATGGACTTTGAGGGATTATGATGTATACATGAAGGTTCATCTTTGATTTATATATATACATATATATAAATTTTTTTTAGGAAGTTCCACCCCATGCCCTATTGAAAAAAATATATACCTTCATTTTTACTTTATAATCACTCAAAGTCCACAGTTTGGCTTAGATTGTACAGTCATGGCTTTGGACAAACATGTAATGATGTATATTCGCCATTATAATATCATACAGATTAATTCTTCTGTCCCAAAAATCCTCTTTGCTTTGTCTGTTTGTCCCCCTCACCCTGCTTCTTGGCAACCACTGATGTTTTTATTGTCTCCACATTTCTGCTTTATGATATGTATTTTTAATTACTCGCTTTACTAAGCATTTTCATTTTGTCCAATAGTTTTCAAGTTGATTCTGGGTAGAGAAACATACATCTCTAAAGAATAATTTTATATTTTCCTCAAAATGTATGTGTCTCTTACTTATTTTCTTGTCCTGTTTAGGCTGAAACTCTCAGAAAAATATTTAGTGACAGTCAATTCAATGAGATTTCTTCCAATATTTCACTATTTAGTATGTTAAAGAAATTTTCTTCTATCCATACATAAAATAAAAAATAGATATTAATTTTTAACAAAGTATCTTTGTGGCATCTTTTCATGGAAGAACACTATGTGGGAAAAAAAGATAAAAATAATATGTAAAATGGTGATTTTTCTGGATAATTTTTCCATTTTCATTTTTAACATAGCTATCATTGTGTTAATATCACATGTGTTATTAAATATTCTTTAAGTGATGCTTTGATGCTTCTACGTGGTACTACACTTTGTATTTATTGCAATTTATTTAATTAATTGTCCATTAATGGAATATTTAATCTATTTTTTTCTAATATAAAATTAAGTTGCAATGAACATCCATATACATGAAGGTTGATGTACATTACTGACTCTTTCCTTTGGACAAGTTCTCAGACTGATTTTACTAGGAAAGAGTACAAATCTGTAAGGCTGACTAGATATATTTGCCAAATTCCCTTCCAGAAATGCTATGAATTTCAGGTCTGACAGGCAATCTATGAAGATACCTACTTTTCTTCATCTTTGCCAACATAAGAGTATATGAAACTTACTCTTTTCACCCATTAGATTTTTTGGGACTATAATGGGTGAAAATAGTTTATTATCACTGTTTTCTTTGGTTGTTTTTTAGTGAAGTTAATAATTCTTTTGTATGCTCATTGACCAGTTAAGCTTCCTTTTGTAAATTGTTTATTCATATTCTTTGCTTTTTCCTTTGCTTTTATTCTAGGTGAGTTCCCAAAACTTATATCACTCCTATTTTATTCTCATTCTTTTATATTCTTGTTTCTTAAATTTTACTCTTTATTCAAGGGGTTAGAATTTTGACAGGTGAACATAGTGAAGAAAGAAGTAATAAAAAGAAAGCGCACAAATAAAAGGCAACATGTGGGGATATGTAAAGTATTTGGGGAAAGGAAAATAGGCTTTAAGACTTCTCCTTGAAGAAGGAGGCAGAAATAGAAAGAGATTCACAGCCATCCAGCACAAGGGAAGATATTTCTAGATTTGCTAGTGAGCTTCTGATCTGGATATCCAACCACATATCTGTTATATCCACAAGAATGTCTCACATCCTACTAATATTAACACTCATACTTGTATTTAGACCCTTATACTCACATCAACATGAGCAAAACTGAAAGCCTGCAATCATCTCCCCAGACCTACTTGTGAATGTGCTCCATCAGTGACCATGCTCTCCAAGGGCTGTCCAAGCCAAGAGCCTCACTTCTGTGTCCTTGGCTCCCGACGGTGCAGCCCACATGACCGCCTTGGGAGAACCTGCCCATGTCACCTCCTCGATAGCTCCAGAACAGTCCGGTTCTCTCCAGGGCACCACTGCCACGGTAGAGGACCCTTTATTACCTTAAGGCAGGTTATTTCCCCTCTCTCACCCAAATTAAAGCAACTGTTTGCTGCTGGGTCCCCAGATTTCAGTCTTGTTCTTTTCCAGATTCTTCTTCTTCGGGATGCTGTGGGGGGTTTGGATTTCTGAAATGGAAACCTGATTGCTTTTTTTTTTTTTTTTTCTTTTAACCCTCTAGTGATTACCAATTTCCCTTAGGATAAAATCCCTTAAATCTTTTCTGGTCATCCAATCTGAGATAGCCCTCCAATCACTCTCAAACCCATCTTTGCAGTTAATTTTCTTTGTAGTATTTACTCGTTTTTACGTGGAATTGTGGGTTGGGTAGCTTTCCAAAACATTTTTTTTTAATCAAAGTATAGATAATGTACAGCGTTACATTAGTTTCATATGTACACTGTAATGATTCAAGTTTGCTTTCTAAAAAATACTGGTTTGGGGCTCTCTTGATTAAAATGTAACATTTGTGAGAACCAAGACTATCTTTTTCATGACTATAGTCTGGCGTGTAGAAGTATCGTTGGCACATAATAGATGCTCATAAATATTTGCTAAATGCTTTGAATATCCTGCTACGCACAGGTATGATGATTTATTGATATTTCTGCTTTCTCAACTCCAAGATCTCCACTCTTTTTTAACTTAGCTATTATCGATCTTTTTCCTGATTCCCTTCTTATCAGTCCGTGGGTTTCCATAACACCCAGTATATTTCCTTGTCACAGCATTGATCACTCTGTGTGATAAATGTCTCTCTTCCTTGTTCCTGTGGTAGACAGTAAGCCACCTTAGAAGACTTAGGTCTTATTTATCACTGTATCCCAGGACTTGGCAACATGTCAAGCTCATCATGGTAATTCCATACAAACTTACTGAAAAAGTGAATAATCATATATAATATTTATATGATCATTATGTATGACTTATGAACATACTTACAGCATTTACTACATGGCATAAATGAGCATTATGAGCAACTGAAACAAAAATGGTTAACTGACACGGAATTTTTTTAAAGAAAGCATAAAAATAAAAAAGTTAAAGTGAATTTCTACTGTAGGTGGTTACAATACTACTCCAATTCTAGACAATCCCTTGATAATACTGGATACCTACGTTATTATATAATAATTCACGTGATCACTGTCTTTTGTAATGAATGTCACATTGGCTCATTTCTCTGTTCTACCCTTAAAAACGAGGACTAGACAAGGGTTTCTGTGGGGGATAATGCTGTTTCCAAGAAGTACTTGCCTATTGGAAAGATACTTTCTTCCTGCCAACATTCTGTTGAAAACCATTTTATGCATTTTTGAGATGTAGTTATTTCTGTGATTTAGCTGTAACATTTTTCTAGGTCAGGATCTCTACCTAGTTGGTGAAATTGGATCTTTGGCTAATGAGCTGAATTCCATTTGCATTCTTTAGCTTTGAAAAAAAAACATCCCGCTCTGTGTTGGTCGATCAAACCTTTCTTTGGGAGGCAGCAGTAGAATGTCCCCTTACCCGTTTGGGGTGACTTTCATGGCAGCTTGGAATTACGCACACAGATGGATCTGAAAAATAATATCAATGGCCATGGGGATAAATTCCATTCAACAACATGGCAGTGACATCATCCTGTAAAACTACAATCACTGATTTGTTTAGTTTTTTAAGATGCGAAAAATATCCCCAAATACCCGTAATTGCTACTTCCGTATAATCTTTATCTTCTTGGAGACGTCTTTCATCACCCACTGGCAAAGGTTGAAAATCTAGTTTTATTCTTCGGAACAATTAATGTGCCTCCCCTTTTAACAAAGGAGAGAAGGCTTCCCCCCAAGAGATATTTATTTATTGACAATTTACTTATCAGGAAACAAAACTGTGACTTGCTTGTGATTTTCCATTCGATTTGGGAAGAAATATCGGGGGAGAAGGCAGATGAACAGATTGATAACATCTTTTAAAATAATAATTGCAGTCATCGAAGTTAACATATTTTGACAGGTTAGTATATGGAAAGCCATTAAAAAACAGCTGTTTCGCTGTAGGGAATTTCACTCCTAGGCTGAATCCAAAGATACATGTTGGTATTTATTTAGTAATCAATCATAGAAAGAAAAGACCTCGCATTTTAGTTGGAAGTTTTTATTTTTATCCTTTTCCTTACTCCTGGTCTTTAAACCTGGTCTGAGGAGAGCTACATGCCAGCCTAGTGCTCATCAAAAGCAAGCAATCACAGCTAAATCAGCATGCAAAATGCCACTCAACCTTGGGCCTTTATTAAAATTTGCTGGGACTCAATTTGAGATAGCGATCATTCTTATTAAAAAGCAAAATGTAAGATAGTTTTTTTATATAAATCTCTGGATGGAATGGAATTGTTAATCAGCATAGGCTGATGTGATTTCTCTGTTGCAAATCCTGCCGAGGGCTCAGAAGTGGCACATTACCATAATTCGTAGGCTAGAACTGGCAGCTTGAAAAAGACCTGCGAGAGTCTTTAAAATGCTTTAGCAAAGCTGCAAGTCACAGCAAAACAACACAGGGAGAGCTGCTGCCCGCCGCTCTGCCATTATATAAGCGAGCTCTGGCCTCTTCCTCGGCGCCCGCTTTCTCCCGACGCTTCCCCGGTCCCCGTGGCCGGGCGTTGTTCGTACACAAGGCCTCGGCGTGGCTTTCCGGCGCCGCTCAGTGCGCCCGCGCGCCGGGTTCTGGGCCCGCCGCCGTGAAAGCTTCGTGGGAAGGGCCTGCCGTCTTCTCTTAGTGCAGCAGGTGCACTTTGTCAATGAACCACATGCTCCTAATGCCTTGTCTGCCCGGCTGCGTCCTCTTTCCCTGTTGACGTCACCCTCTGTGAGTTTTGTGTTCTAGAAACCAGAGCAGCTCCCAAAAGGTACAGAGCTCCGCTGGCGGCCCGTGGCCTGCTTATCGAAGGCCTGCGTTGCATCTCAAGACAGCATGGTTGGATTGGGGGGGGGGGCCCAACCCGGGGGCGCCCAACCCGGGGGCGCCCAACCCCTAGACGGCAGGATGTCAGGGCTTGTATCATTTCCCCCCTTGAGAGCAGGGTAGAGCCTCTCCTTCAGGGACAGACTCACCGCCGACCCACTGAGAGGTGTTGGCATAAACCGCAATAAAAATGATCGAGGGGGTATGGAGAAATTTGCCGACGAAGTCCGTCCACTTGGTGGACGTGGACTGATGGCAGCCCGACCTCACTAAGAATTTACAAGAATTTCGGATGTGTCTTCTGTACATACAACCCATGTGCGTGTCCTTCTCACGAGGAGTCCAAGCAGTTCAGTCATTTGCAAGCCAGATTGCTCTTGGGTAATTCTATCTGCTGAGGAGACTGGGGCCCAGAAGAAGAGAGGCACTCGGGTTCTGGGGCCTGGAGGGGGCAGACGGGCTGGGGGAGTGTCCTCCTCTCCGGCTTTTTTGGGTGGTAGCTTTGAATTCGGTGTCTCATTGGAAGGCCTAACTACAAAAAGAAGCAAAAGGCTCAAACTTTTCATCAGGAATCAATGATGGAGGTCAGTGATAGAGTCCAACTTATTTATCTTCCAGGAGAGGCCAATGGATACACTTCCAGACGTGTGAGAGTCTGATAAGGACACTGGGTGGCCTCTAACTAGAGCCTCAGTGCTTCCCAGAGCGTATTTAAATGCACATGTATTAGTGGACGGAGCACATGGGTTTTCACGAATCACATTCTCCCTTCTTTCATGGCGGCCCCCACTGCTCAGGCTCCTCCGGTACACTCGGAGCCCATGAGCCTTTGAATTAGCAGGGAGATGTCCCTAGGTCTGCCAGAAAATCTGAACACGTTCAAGTTTGGACATCCGTTAAAGGTGTCGCACATTTATCAACCAGTGGCTGGGAAATCCAGTGGGCAGATCTTAACTGTAACACGTTAAAAAACTTCAGAAACGAGAAAAAAATTAAACAAGAGCCAGGGAGGAGCCCGGAGCCACACTCGAGGAGCTGTTCTACCGGGTGCCTCCGTTTGACATCCCTGCGGCATCCTTCATTAAAGCCAGAGCGCTGGAAACGGTTTTCTAGTGAAACACAGCGATCAGATTAAACAGATGAGATGATTCGCGTGTTTTCCGAGTCCCCAGACACCTCACGAGGGCATTGTTTCAGAGCAGGGGCACCGGGGGTTTGCAGCACGCAGCGCGCGCCCCCCAAACCGAGCCTGACTTGCCGGTTGCCTCCTCTGTGAGCACCGTGATTGCTCAGCGTCCGCCTGCACAGCTGGGCTTCACATCCCCATTGGCAGCGGGTGCTTCATCTGCAATGCTGGTAGTATTTGTCAGCCTGGAAGTGTCTTGAGGCTGCTTCTGGGAGATACAAGGAGGAAACTGATAAGGAGAGCATCAGAAGGGCAGTTAATTGCCTCCAGTCTCTCGGTGCCGGGAATATTTAAAATCTATGGGATTAAAGGCAGATTAAAAACTGTGGAAGCAGGGGCCCAATAGCGCTGAAAGATCACAATCAGCAAGGGTAATGGCAGAGAAAAAATGAATGTGGCAAATAAAATGACAGATAGGAAATTCAGATCCGCGTCTAATGCTCCAAACTCCATCTTGTAAAGTACAATCCATCTACGTGTAAATCATTTTTTGGCTTCAAGCTTATCAGCCAATCGGTGAATTAAAAATGCTCTTTCCTTGGAGGATTAAAGAGGTTGATTGAAGTCAGTGTGAAAACCGGCTAATAAGTCTGGAAATGTCAGGAGGGGGGCTTCAGAGGAACTCGTGTCCTTTCCCCACCCCCACCCCCCACCCCCTCCCTCTCTGGAGGCTTGAAATGGGAAGTTTGCAAAGCTGTGGCATTCTGGGACTTTGAGAAATGCTTCTGCATTTTCTGTGGGGGCAGAGGTGTTGGGATGGAACCTTTGGACTTACTGATGAATGGAGGTGTTTATATTTAAGACACATAGGAGAATATGAATGGAAACAGTTGCTACGTAGAAGAATCAGTTCTCCAAAAGAACTGGATACAAGCTTGGGGCCTGTAAAGTTACCGCCAAGTGTCTATATTAGATTTTAACACTGTGGCGAGGAGTATTTGAATCCGGAACCACCAGTGTACTTGGAAAATGACCTTTATTTGGGTTCCTGGGTTAAAGACACTGTACTTTAAAGGAAAAAATTACTCCGTGTACCTCATTTCTCAAAGCAATTTGAATGCCAGGCATGGAATAAATATCTCCTCTACTGGAGACTTGCTTCCTAAGGCAACTTTTGTTTTCAATTATGTGGCCACTTAATATTTATTCATGGTTTTCTTAGACGTGATGCTCGCAGAGGGGTGGGTGCTCATAGGTGATCAGGAAACAGGCTGCCCAGGAGGCTGGAGGACATTATAAATGCAGGTGTTTCCCAAATGCCTCGCTGGACAAGGGAACATGGACTCTGCACTAACCCTCGTGTTAGGCAGGTGCTTTGAACCCGACGTCTAGAGTCACCTAAGAGCATTGTAGGGAGATTTTCTAAACCCTGTGTTCCGGAGGAAGGGCCATGACGTGGAGAGGGGAGTAGCTCTCCAAAATGCCTCGGGAAGAAAAGAGA
Source organism: Suricata suricatta (assembly GCF_006229205.1). NCBI lineage: Eukaryota > Metazoa > Chordata > Mammalia > Carnivora > Herpestidae > Suricata > Suricata suricatta. The sequence goes on along the minus strand of NC_043709.1, from coordinate 130,308,335 downwards.
GAGATCTAGACTCTACCCCAGGTCTGTTTGATGCCTGGAGTTTTTCCTCTTACCATCCTTTGGATCTCTCCTTCCTTTTGCATTTTGAAGAATACGGAACACACACACACACACACACACACACACACACACACACACACCCTAATATGGAAATGTGGTCTTAAGAAACAAGACTGACTGCTATGGGGGTCCTGGGGCACATCTGAAGTATTAGACCTGCGGCCTGTTGTGAAGATTCTTGGCAAAGTGACTTCAGTCCTTTGCATCTTTGATTTTTAGGAGGCTGCCATTAGCAATCTGTGTCATGGCATTAGGATTTTCCTGTATACTCAGCAGGATTTACAAAATCCTAATCTCCCTTGGTAAATTAACACATTCTGCTTCTAATACTTTAATATGCACACGTTGGCGAGATTGGAGCTGGAGGCTGCAAGGGGCACCTGAGAAGATCATCTCCTCCTCCCTGTTGTCACCAAAATCATCACCAGGAACTGGTTCTCTTGGTTTTCATTCTTGACTCTGGAGCAATTATTTTGACAGGTCTTAACTTTCCTTACTGATGAAATATGATTCCTCCTATTTATTTTCCTCTCGAACTCCCTCAGAAATGCTAAGAGTAAAAAGAGTTCCTTCAGTACTTTGGTTTTGCAAATGTGTGTTTGGTTGGCTATAGGCAAAATTGGTAGTTTGGCTCTGCTCTTCAAAGCTGGCCCTGGATGGGCAGGGACGTTTTTATCTGGAACTCTTGGATGGCTCTAATCTCTCTCGCATCTTGAAGCCTCTTCCAGAATTTTTCTTGCTTGGTTCTAACAGTTCCTCAGTCCTTACACATCCAGTTTGGGGGTGACTCGGTGCTACGTCTGAGCAGAGGCAATGAGGTCAACAGCATTTTCTACTGATTTCATTCCTCGCTTCAACCTCAACGTTTCTGTTTCTTGACTAGAACTCTGATGATTCATCTTTATTTATTTTTGATAACAGTTGGTGTTTCCTTCTGTTTTAAAAGCATCATGTTATTGAAGATTTGGAAAATGTGTGAAAACATACGGAATAAATTGAGTCTCTGCAATCCTGTCATGTGTGATGACTATCACCTCTTGTGTTTTTTTTTTTTGGAAATATACATGTTGTTATTTTTGGTCAAATAAAACTATATTTATTTTCAGTAAATAGGAGTTTTTGTTCAGTATTTTTAATTTTTCATGAGTATTTTCTATGCCAATAAACATTCTTTGGTGTGACATTTTTAAATTATAGGTGTGTAATTCTAATGTATGTATACTTTATTGAAGTAATCCCTATTAATGGACACTGTTTTCTCTTTCTAATTTTTTGTTATTCTATAAATAAAATACTCATGATCATCTTTTTACATCAAGCATTAATTAGTCCTTTATACCTTTTTATGGCCCAGCCAATCATATTTATCTGTAGGGATTTTAGAAAATGCAGAAGGAGAAAAAACACGAAAAGAATCAGTGGCAATGTCTACCATCGAGTCATTAACATTCATCGTGTACTCTTCCAAACTTTTTCTATAATGCATGTGTGTGTGTTTACAAAAATAGGCTCTTTGGCTAGTTATTGATTCTTGATGCTAACACTTAGTACTTCTATTTGCCAGGCACTATTCTAGGTGCTCCACATAGGCTAATTAATTTAATTAAATCGATATTTAACTCAATAGCCCTATGATGTGTAGGTACCATTATTAGTCCCGTTTTGCAGATAGGGAAACTGAGGCACAGTAAAGGTTAATTTGGAAAGCAGTAGAGCCAGGAGTCACCTTTGGACAAGAGTCAGGCTGCTGGAGCTCACCGTGCCTGGGGCTAGCACCTGGGAATGGGAGCCTGACTGCCCTGTGCGGCGCCAGCGACTTGATTTTTGGGCTGATAGCTTCCTGCTTGGAAAATGACTTGGGTCCCCGTTCCTTCTTCCCTGAGGAGAGTGTGCCTCCTTAAATTTACCTGTGCTGCGTTTCTTTTCCTAAGGGCTGTGCTCTGCTAATCTGATAAACTAATCTGCTAAAATGATAATGGACTAATGTGGGGCGCTTTAGGGTAAAAACATATTTGCATGTTAAAGGGGGCTTTCTGGAGCCTTCTCCATTGCATAAATATTTAGGAAATTGGAGAGAAAGATATTTAGGGGCAGCACAGCTTTTTTTTTTTTTTTTTTTTTTTTTAACTGAAATACCACAACCTAACTGACAAAAGTCAAAAGTCTGGTCTTGCTACACACAAATCGATTGTATTAGCACCTGAGTTTTCTTTTAAGACAGTTCCTCTTGAATAGATTTCTGCATGGGTAAATTTCATTTTACTAAAAGGAGTTGGGGAGTGTTTCCTATAAATGGAAGTGATACACTAAGAGTAGAAAGGCTCATGCTTAGGCATCTTAACACAGGGTTCAAGGTTGAAAAAAAGATGAAGTGGACAATCGTAGGGGTGCCAAGGGCATTCTGGGACCTCAGGCTATGACAACACACACTAGATTTTCGTAAAGAATAAAACCTAGGAAACATAGACTCTTGCCTCACCTTCCTCTTTAATGCTCGTGAGAGAGTCATAATGGTCATTTCTGTTTGGCAGGTTGTAAATATGAGGTCTTCCTTGCTGAGACAAATGGGGAGCAGCTCTCTCAAGGACGAATTTGCCTCTTTTGCGCAGTGGAGAAGATTGGTGGGAAAGAGGCCCACCAGGAGAAATGCAAGCAGCCTCCAGCTGTCTTTGGGCTCCTTCACGTGGACATTTGAAGGTCAGCTTTTGGAAAGATCCTAGACATGAGGCGAAGGAGATTACAGAACGCCCTACTTCGTAGTTCTCCCAGAATCCCCCACTTTGCTTTACCTTTGCCTTTAATTGTAACCTCCGGAGGAATTGCCTGGGCTGAGAATTCCTCTGTATTTGCATCACAAACATCTGAGGATCTCAGGAATTTTCCATTTATTTATTTATTTATTTATTTATTTATTTATTTTTTACATTCTGGTGAGGGAGCCACTGTGACACTCCTAAGGGACCAGGAAGGACCTTTATCTCTGTTAGTCCCCAGGGCAAAAGCACTGGTTCTCTGAGAAGGGGGCACTAGCACTCAAAGTACAAACTTGGCCCAAACATTAAAAACATTTTTTTTGGAGAGAGAGATAAGGAGACACAGAAGCCGAAGCAGGCTCCTGGCTCTGAGCTGTCAGCACGGAGCCTGACACAAGGTCTGAGCTCACAAGCCGAGAGATGATGACCTGAGCCAAAGTCAGGCACCCAACCGACTGAGCCCCCCAGGCGCCCCAGAACATTTTTTACTTTTGAGGCAGGCACTGCATTCTGCTTTTGCCAGGGGACCGCCCATCATGCCCATGAGTAGATCTCTGAAAGCCAAGCAAAGGGATAGAATAGGACTTGCCCAGAACCCCCCACCCCCGCGCCTGAATCTGCATCTCTTGTCCCACACTCAGTGTTGGCCTTGCTGGCTGCACCGTGCGGGCAGACCCCTGGTTTATCTATCTGCTGCACAGGTAGAAAGAAGTCGCGGGTCGCTCCCTGCGTGGGTTTCTCATCATCATAAACGCGCAAAGAAAGAGATCGTTCTTTCCCATCCAAGTCAGAGTACCTTCTCTCACTTGCTGAGCAGAAATGGGGAATTTCCAAGGCTGAGAAACCTCCCAGCTCTCTCCTCTCTCTGCAGGTTGCCGGCTCAATCAGATGCCCTGTGGTCCCGGGGTAGGCTCTGATGAAGGGGATTAAGTGGCTGGCCGCTCCGCCTAAGTACACGGCAGGCTGTGCACCACCCGTCTGCCCTTTTTTACTTGCAAAATGGAAATCTCTCTAAGCTCCATCATCTTTGACATTGCTCTAAAAAACCAGTTTCAGTGATAAGATGAACCAAACAGAATGGCAGTACGGGATACGTGGCAGGGATATATTTTTTGACCCCATATTTTAAAACTTTGGATGCAGCAGACATATCTAAGCAAAGTTGTGCCTTCCCTGCTAAAAGGGAAGATTAATACCCAATAAATTACTTCCCCAAGTCCTTGGTCCTGAATTTCAGTTCTTAATGCACAATACTGTACCTCATCATGGAAAATCAATTCATCTTCTTATTCCATTTTCTCTCTCTCTTTTTTTTTGATTAATGTGTTTTTATTTTCACAAATGTCTCAAAGGTCCTTGCATATTATGAAATTTAAAATATATTAGTGATGTTTGATTTTTTTCACCAAAGTCACAGAATTTTCCTCTCTGAATATTTAAAAGTAGAATAGGGTAAAGGATTATCGTTTGAGAATTATTTTGATCCAATCCTTTCTGGAGGCGGTAGAATTAATTTGACCTTTAAATGTCTATGCTTCTTTAAAAACATAATCTGAGTTAGGTAGGGGAGAGCAAAATCTCTACTAAAATGGGACATAATACATACAGTAGGTACTTAATGAAGAGACAAAATAATCTTAATGTAAAAAACGGTCATGAGATAAAAATTAGAGATAGTTCTTTCTTCCCTTGCCTATGTCCTTCTGCATCTGGGCTTCTAGTAATGAACACATTACAGGCTGCATGACAGAATATGGATTATTTTCTAATTTGGATCTAATTTGGATCTGTGTGATCCTAGGACATATTTTAGCTTCTCTGACTCATTTCTTTGTCTATAGAATGATAGGTTCTTACTTCTCATCCTTAAGGAAGTAGAACATGGTAGAATGAACTTGAGTTTGGAAGTCAGGGATACTTCATTTTTTCACATTAATATCTGGGTAATATCAGGCAAATTCCATAATACCTCAGAGTTTTATTTTACTGACTTGTAAAATGAAATAATTATATTTTGATCTTAGTTTTTGTATGGGAGTTTAATGAGATTTTATAGATGTATACAGTAGATATTCCACAAATGTCCGTTCCCTTCGTGTTGCATTTCCTTCTCTTAGATTCTTACATCTGACAAGGTTTGTGATACCGCAGCAGTAATGTTAACACTTGCACTGGACTTACTAGGCGTTAGGTAATCTGCTAAGCATTTGATCTATTTTATTAACTCATTCAATCCTCATAATGTCCTTATGAAATAGATCACATTACTATCTCAGCTTTCCAGATGAAGCAACTGAGTACAGAAAAGTTAAATAACAGGACTAAGGTCATAAAGCCAGGAGGTAAAGTACTATGGCTTTGAACCTGGGCTGTCTGGTTTCTGAGATCCCATTTACAACCACTACACTCGACTGTGCCACTAAGGAGCCTCTGTGACTACAGGCGGGGCCCATCACAGTTAGAGAGTCCTTTGAGAAATCTTGTCCTGCTCTGCCAAACTATTTTGAACACACATAGGAGGATTCTTGGTAAAATATGTTTGGGAAACTACAGTTAAGTTGGTCTATTTGTTGTAAAGCTTTATTAGAATATCTCAAGGACACACTTGATATACTAATGCGTGTTGCAAATCCCCACAATTATGTGTAGTGTAAGAAATACGGTGATATCCCCAAATGATTTGATCACATAAATCTTTTAAAAGAACCCTTGGGAACACTTCTGAGGTGGACAGTGGAGTGCATGTGAATGTAATCCAGTTACATCCTCTTGCGGATGGGGAAATCGATGTTCAGAGGCGAGATAGACATTCCTCCAATGGCAGACGGTTGGTGATAGAGTTGGTCTAATACTCAGCCCTTCTGCATCTCAGCTCTAGCCCTCTTGCTCCATGTAATCGTGCCCCTGGTAAAGAAGGACCACTATTGTCTCGTGCTCCTGCCTAGTTCATTTAGTACATTGACTAGATCTGATCCATGGCTTTCCATGATGATAGTTTAGTTTTTCTGAGAAAGAAAAGAATGCTGCATTTAGGTGCATGATTAATGTAGCCCCTGAGGGTATTCTTTACCTCAGATTCTTGCTCCTGGGGCTCTGTGTGGAGCTTGTAAAAGGCAGACATCAGCCTCAGGGCTGGATCTTGCTTGGCTATCTTGGTTTCAAGTGCGTGAAGATCACATCTCCAAAACACTCTAGAGAAGTAGGTCATAGGAATAAAACAGCTTTGAAACACAATTCTAAAATCTCCGAAATAGCAAAATAGCATTAACCCTATCAAAGATTTGAAAATTGCCTTTGAGGGGCGCCTGGGTGGCTCAGTCGGTTAAGCGGCCGGCTTCGGCTCAGGTCATGATCTCACAGTTCGTGGGTTCGAGCCCCACGTCGGGCTCTGTGCTGACCGCTAGCTCAGAGCCTGAAGCCTGCTTCAGATTCTGTGTCTCCCTCTTTCTCTGACCCTCCCCTGCTCGCACTGTCTCTCTCTGTCTCTCAAAAATAAATAAAAGACATTAAAAAAAATTTAAAAAAAAAAGAAAAAAAAAAGAAAATTGCATTTGAATCATCTAACAGACACAGGGTGTCCTATAAATGACCGAAGGTGGATGGATTCTGGCCGAGGGGTGGACTGGTAAATTCAGCAGATTAAATCCCAATGATAGGCCTAGAATTAGGGTAGCTTCTCCTAATTCCCGAGTGCTACAAAACAATGGGACTCAATTTGAATCAGTAGCCACCATCATCCTGGTTGGAATTTAGGGAGAAGTTGTTTCCAGGGAAAATATAGCGAAACCCACCATTCCCCCAGTGTACCCCAATTCTCCATAATGATAATGCAACTGAGTCACCCTTTCCGTCTGCAAGGCATCCATCCCTAGGGGTCAAGTGAGCTTTTGGGGACAGGAAATTGAAAGTTTAGATGTTGGAGGATCCTGTGTTGCATTGTCATAGCAGGAGAGTAGATACTCCCATTAAAAACGAAGTCAATCAATCAATTAAGCACATGAAAGCCGGACATGAGAAAGATCTTGATTTCCGGAGAACGGAGGAGTCTGAATGAGGGACAAGGATAATCCCTGTCCCCTTCTTCTCTTGTAATCACAGTGGTTTACAGATGTTTTTCTGCAGCTTGGGTGGCAACTGGATCTGTAACTGCCCGGGAGCAAGGGCTGTGAGCAGCCTGCTTAAAATGATAGATTTGATATGCAAATGACAAGGCGGGGGGGGGGGGGGGAAACCCCACCAAAAACAAAACAGTGTTGACTGATAAGACTCAGGACCAAGGCTTCAGGAGAGGGTCACAGTGGAGGGATAAACAATGATCAAGTTCATGGATTAGACTTCTGTTTACCCCCGGTCCTGCTGCAACTAAATATTTATTAATTAAACCAAGGAAGGCTAGTGGGTACTGATGAGCAAATTAGCACATCAAACCTTGGCTAAGAGTTGGAGAACACCAAGGGCGGTGGGGGGCTGGGTGGGGGACCCGGGAAAAGAAATAGAAGCCACTGTTTACAATTTCTGTTGATATAAACCAAGTAATAGCTAAGCGATTTGCCATATCAAAGGCAAAAACCTCATGTAACAAAATTGCCATTAATCAGTTTCAAATAGTTTTAGTTTTTTCTTTCTTTCCTTTGCAAAAATGATGATGGTAGATACACAGAAAATGATGACAGGAAATTGGCAGGAGCTGGTGTCCGATTATGACTATTTCAACCTTGCATCTCTCAGAGGAATAGACACAAGTGGTGATCGCATTATGCACAAACTCAGACCGCTTGGTGAAAAAACTTTCTATGGAAATTCCCCTATTTTATCTATCTATCTATATATCTATCTATCTATCATCTATTTATTTTATTTACTTACTTACTTTTTTTCGTTTTGTTTTGTAAACCTCGGGTAGATTTTCCTAACTATTCAGTTCTGGAATTTCAGTCTGTTTCCATCCTTCTTACCCAAAACTTGAAACTTATGGGAAGAAGTTTCAAAGATATATTTCCCCAAAGCCAGCTCCTTGGCCTCCACACAGTTGGGTGATAAAGGATTTAAGTAGGATTTACATTTTCATAGGGGACTGCACATCTTTTCACAATCCTTACCCTTGGCAGCCATTCCCGCATCTCTGGCTGCTGGCAGCCCCCTCTGCTTTCCCTTACAATAGTTTTATGTTAAATTATTTACTATTTCTCGCTGCTCGTGTAAGGTCTTTTCTCTGTGTATTCTTGGACACACACACAGACGGACAATAGGCGGGGCCCTTCGCTCTAGGTTATGAAGGTCTAAAGCCAACGTTGACTCTGGTTCCTAACATCAGCTGGACATGTAGAATCCTTGGAGAAAATTCTCATTTGGCTGCTTTGGGGTGGGGCCCAGGTACCCGTATTTTTCAGAAAGCTCTCAGAACGCTTTAACACACAGCCAAGTTTGAGCACCGCTGAATTTCTAAAGCCCTGCTCCTCGAAGTGCTCCAAGTGATTCCTGATCTCCAGCCACGCTTCTAAATACACGCATATAATTATATAATATTTAAAACAACATTATATGTGTGTGTGTGTGTGTCTCCCTTTTGGGTAACAAATCCTAAATCATGCTCCATCCCAGGTAGGTACTTAATTCAGCTATTAGATCAAGTAACTATTATCTCTTAAACATCATCTTTTGCAAAATTATAAGATAAGTTTTATGGTAAATTTGAATTTTCCAGAGTGGTTTTTGAAATTCTTACTTTCTGGGGAGCCAGGGTGGCTCAGTTGGTTAAATGCCCAACATCAGCAGAGGGCATGATCTCATAGTTCATGGGTTCAAGCCCCGCATCAGGCTGTGTGCTGACAGCTCAGAGCCTGGAGCCTGCTTTGGATTCTGTGTTTCTCTCTCTGTCTCTCTCCCCTCCTTGGCTGCTCCTCTGTCTCTTTCTCTCTTAAAAATAAATAAACATTAAAAAAAGAAAGAAATTCTCCCTTTCCTTTAGTTTTTTCCCTCAGTGTTACATGATTCTAGAGAGATAAGGATTTGGGTGATTGAGAGTAAAAAAAGAAGTAGTAAAAGAAAAATTTATGCTCTTAGGAAATCTTGGAGGAAAAAAATGATATTTGAACTGTGAAACTTTCCAGCATGTGGAGATGCAAGAACCATACTTTGTGTGGAAAGTTTCATTCTCTTCCTTGCAGTTGAGAAGAACAACACAGGGCCTTGCCCACAATTTCCACGTGTTGGATTGTGGAGGGACAAGACCAAGGTGTCTCTTAAATGCAGTTTTTATATGCTCTTTCCTATACCAGACAGGACCGTCAGCAATCTAGAAGGAAGAATGCACACAGGGATTGAAATCTTGGCTTCTCTGATTCCTCTTATCAGAATTAGGATGAAGGAGAACCAGTTCTGTCACTTTCCAGTAACTCACTGGCTAGATGTTACAAATAGAGGAAAGAAAGAAAGGGGTATGGCTCAGGTCGACATTTAAATCTCAATGCCACACATGGCTCAGATGCCATTTAATGTGGGGTCTGGGATTAAGGGCCAAAATGTAAATCTCTCGTTAAGGGCAGGGGCCATCTTTAGGAGACAGATGGGCTTCCAAATATAGCCCTAAATTAGCCTTTGTGGTTGGGTTTATGGTACGAGGGAAAAACACAAACCTCCGGGCTCCTCCTGCGAAACAGTATCTTCAGTCTGAATCCCTGGAAACTGTGACTACAGCACAAGCATGAGTATCACATTATACTGCAGAAGATGTGATTGGTCGGGGTGCCTGGGGGCCTTAGTAGGTTGAGCATCAGACTCCTGCTCAGGTCATGATCTCACTGGCTGTGAGTTCTAGACCTACGTTGGGCTCTGTGCTGACAGCTCGGAGCCTGGAGCCTGCTTCAGATTCTGTGTCTCCCTCTCTCTCTGCCCCTCCCCTGCTCATGTTCTGTCTCTCCATCTCAAAAATAAATAAAAGAATAAAAAAAATTAAAGGTTAGATACACCGTACTTGTAAAATGCACTCTAGGTTTGCTTGTTTGTTTTTTAAAGATGTGATTGGCCGAAGGATCTAGAGAGGAAGAAGAGTTCATATTGGATCTTCCATGTGGGTCCTAAATGCAACTATGTCCTTGCTTCTGAGAGAGGTAGGGGTGACGGAGACCCACGCAGAGGAGGAGGCAGTGTGAAGATGGGGGCAGAGATCCGGGTGATGGGGACACAAGCCACGAGTGCCTGTGGCCACCAGAAGCCGGAAGAGTAGAGTGATGGCGGGTGTCCTGGAGCCTCTGGAGGGGGTGTGGTCCTGCAAACAGCTGGACCTCCTGCTTCTGCTCTCCACAGCAGGAAAGAACACTCTTCTGTTGCTTTAAGTTTGTGATAATTTATGATAGCAGCGACAGGAAATTGATGCAGGACTCAATACACAAGAATACAGTAGAAAATACATATCTCATTGCATGAAGTGAGTTCTCCTGTTTGTGGAGAGACATGACTGTAAAAATGCTCAGAGTGCCCTTGTCTGGTATTTGTTTACCAATTATATTCCACCAGCGCGCTTTTTCGGCCAATGATCTTAATACCTAGCCCAATAAAATCATCCCTGTGTGGTAGATAGTAAGCCTCAGGCACAGTCTGATTAAGCAACTTTAGGTCTAAGTTATGAGTCTAATGAGAGTCATGATTCAAGAGAACACATTGCGGATTCTGAAATCGAGTCCAAACAGCACTCTCAGTGCCCATTTCCATAGAGTTCTCCAGGGACTTTACATTGGGATCAAGACTCGGGTCAGTCTCCCTTCGGGCCACTGCCCCTCCAGGGAACTTCCCACACAAAAATTGTGCTAAATCTTGGGCAAAATCGCAGTAAAGGAATTTATTGAAGACCCCTGAATTTATCATCTTTGTGCTCTGTCATGCCTCCTGCTAGCCCACATTACACACCAACTGATGTTGACTCCATTTGGAAGATGAGAAGACCCTCAGGTTGTCGGTGGAGACCTATTCTGAACCAAGAATCTTCTCCGGTCCTTCATGTTGATACCAACCTATGTGCCTCCCACATCACATAAACTTTTCTTCTAAATGAATTTTGGCTCCAGAACACTCCTCCACAGGTAGACCTCCCTGACGTGGGGGCCAGCATCTAACTTGTAACCTTGGGATAAACTACACTCCCTCACCTCATTTTGCTGAGATAGGAACATTGCCTAATGAGCTGGAGGATTTATTCTCTGGGCATTCCCCTTTTGGCCTTTGAGAGATAATGTAATTCTGGGTTTTTCAGGACGACCATCAATTGTCCAGGTATGGTAGCGAGTCCTTTGGGTTATATTTCAGTTTGCTAGCAACTGCAACATAGCATTACAAGCTGGGTGGCTTAGCCAGCAGAAATGTGTCCTGTCACAGTTCTGGAGGCTGGAAGTCCAAGATCAAGGTGCCAGCAGGCTGGCTCCTTCTGAGGGTCATGGGAAAAGGGTCTGTTCCATTCTTCTCCTTGGCTTGTTGATGGCTGTCTTCTCCCCACATCCCTCCACATTGTCTCCCCGCTCTGCACATGTCTGCCTGTGTGTCCAAACTGTCCCTTTATACAATGACAACAGTCACATTGCACTAGCAATCCCCTGAATGACCTCAGTTTGTCTCAATTACCTCTGTGAAGACCTGACCTCCAAATAAGGTCTCATTCTGAGGCACGATGGCTCAGGGCTTCAGGATACCTTTTTTTCCAGAGCAAGAGGAACACAATTCAACCACAACACTGGAGAAGACTTAGAAGAATGGTCCCTGTTAATGTCTTGACTCACCTTCAGGCCAGTGCCTATACACTGCATTCCCATTGGGTTCAATCTCCCTTCTCGCTTGGGTTCCAGTGGACCTGGAGATATCATCAGGACAGCAATCACAATCAGATAGGACACATGACATGCTTACCCTCCACTGGACACATTAACTTCCCCCCGGAGGTCCTACATGTTGTTTTCTTGATGATTTAAATCATTTTGGAGAAGCAGTGAGGTCTGATGATTTGGGGGGTTATGTGCAGGATACTGGTAAGGCAATGCAAGCACATTTTGGGAGGGCGGTGGTGGGGGTCAAGTTAGAAGATCTGTCTAGTCTTGGCTTTATATCCAGTCAGCTGATGGGAAGCCTGGCTCAAGCTCTATGGGGGCAAAGAGCCCATTTTCATCTGGTGGAAACTCCCCCTTTCTCCCAAGACTAGAAAAAAGTAGGCATGCCTTGGGTTCTCAGTTGTACCCTCCTGCTAACCCAGATGTTTAGTGTTCATTAGGCAGTGTTTTTCTATAGGGTGCTGTTAGGTCTTTAGAGGGTTTCTAGTCTAAAGAATGAATGAATAATAATTGGTTTAAAAAATAAAACAGGGGCACCTGGGTAGCTCAGTCAGTTAAGTGTCTAACTCTTGATACTGGCTAAGGTCATGATCTCCTGGTTTGTGGGATTGAGCCCCACTCAATATGTCAGCACAGAGCCTGCTTAGGATTCTCCCTCTCAATCCTCTCTCTCAAAATAGATAAATTAATGTTAAAAAAACAAACTCAAGGCTAGTTTGGAATGGAAAGGCATTGAAGCTATAATACGGCAAAGACAAAACACAGGCAGGGAAAGAAAACCTCACACAGACACGGAATGTGGTTATTTACTGCAACCTGAGGGGTCGCTGACCCCCAATCTCACTCACCTTCATGGACCAGTGTGAGAATCCCCCACCAGGGGTTCATTTGGGTTCGGTGTGGCAGAGTGAAGAGCCCATCAACAGTAGAGTAAGAAGCAGACAGACAGATGTTGGTTGGGATCCTGAAACTGGCCCTTACTAGCTATGTGACCTCAGGGAATTTATTTAATTTCTTCAAAGGGACACTTGGGCTCATAAAGATTTTCGGTGAGGATTAGATGAAGCCGTCTCTGCACAAATCCCTCTAGCTGTGTCTGTCCCACAGTGGGACATCTGTGTCTCTTCTTCACACCCCACCGAGGGGTGGTCAGTGGGTTCCAGAATGTTTTAACCCCTAAGCATTCTAGAGGAAATGATACATAAGAAGGCACAGAAACTTATCTTGGGCTCAAAGAATCCTGGATGGTTAAATTTGACTTCTGAGTGGAAAAGGCTGAAGTAATAGGAAAGCATCAGAGGGTGAAGTGGGCCGTGGTGGGAAGTGGGAGGGGCATGCCTTGGATATTAGAAAGTAGGCCACATTTGGATTAAAAGGCACAAGGAAAGGATCTTGGGATGTGGGGAAGAGCTACGTTGATAGTTTTCTTTGGAACAGAGGGACCTGATCACTTAAAATCCTATGAGGTCATTTCTGAGTGGAATGTTGCCTCCGTCTGCTCAATGAAGTGTAGAGAAAAATCAGATCATGACATTTATTAGAACTGATGGTTTCAGTCAATAAAAAAATGAAGATCATTCCCATCCAACCATTGTCATATCAAACTGCCTGAAAAGTTAAGTGACTGGTTTCAATAAATGTTCAAAGAGCCTAGTAGCTACTTAGAAGCATAAAACCTGCCCTAAGCTTCTGTCATGATCTGTTCGCGCTGCTGTCACTCAGACAGACAGACAGACAGACAGACACACACACACACACACACACACACACACACACACACGCATCACAGGCTGGGGGCTGAAAGAACAAGCATTTTCTTCTCACAGGTCTGGATGCTGGGAAGTCCAGGCCCACAGTGCCTGTGTCTGGTGCAGACCAGCTTCCTGATTCAGAGACAGCCATCCTCTGGTTGTGCCCTCACCCAGTGGGAGGTTGTGAGGGGGCTCTGTGGGGTCTCTTTCAGACAGACACTAATCCCATTCATGGTGCTCCACCTTCATGACCTCCTCACCTCCAGCCATCTCACTGGGGGTTAGGATTTCAACATATGGAGATTGGGGCCATATAAACATGTAGTGCCAAACAGAAACTTGGCAAATTGGGTCACCTTGATCTTCTGTGCTCCATCCACAGCTGTGGGAGCTTGGCCAGATGTATATTTCAACTTTTTAAATCTCAGGGCCATGCTCTTTGTTTGAGGAACACCACCACCAACACAAAGTAAGCGCCCATCAAGGCTTCTATGATCCAGAAATATCATTTTTGAGCCTGGTTCCTTAAATTTTAAGCAGAGCAGGTTTCCATGAATATGGGACCTCAAAGTCTGGATCTTCTGTACAAATAATCAATTTGTCTCCAGAACAGAAAACATAACACTTTATTAGTTTACAGCGGGGTGTCACCACCGTAAGCATTTAATAATCGACAGGGGCCAATGATGTTGAAGCAAATAGTCTGTGCTCATGCTCCACATTTTGGATCCTCTGGGAATGTCTACTTCAGTCTGACCATCCGCCTTGTTTAGCGGCATCATACAGGACTGCTGTGGGAGGTGGGGTGGGGGGAGGTCCCAGTGGAGACCTGGCTTCAGTCGGAGGTGACCGGAGGCCTCACCATGGCTGTCTCTGTCCTGCAGGGGAAGGAAAATACAGAGCCATGAAAAGAGCAGGAAAAGGATGTTCTCTCTCTATACCCAGAGGAGGATGTGGAACCAAGGTGATGTTCTCCAGTGACATCACGGGGAAGTCCTTTCCAAAAATCTTAGTGAGTTTATACTCAGCTTTCTTCTTCATGGCTCAAGAGGCAATTTGATAGAATATTCAATATGTTGATTTTCTGAGGCAAGGTGACTTCCAGATGGTTCCTCATGGCCATAGGTGGTTGGCTCCAAGGTGTGGCAGCTCATTATCACATTTCATTTCATGTATTTGAACCGGGACTAACTCAGGTAAAAGTATCGGTTACCTAGGGAAATTTTCACATAAACCCTTTGGGGTTCTTTAATTCCATGTTGGCCAGGAATGAATTTATTTATCTAGGAATGCTACATATAGCAGCTTAGTATTAAGTGACAGACATCAGAAGCAGTTTGCTTTGGGATTATTGGCTGTTGATTGTAATCAGGTAAGCCATGACAGAAACTCCAAGAGATGTCTCAAGGAAGACTTTCTTGTGGATTTTCTCTTTCTTCTCTCTGTGCAGATACGGTAAGGTTGCGTTGCACACCCAGTCTCCAGTGTTTCAAATCATTTCTCAGGGCAGAGTTTCAGGCAAATATGTCATTTCATTGACTTAGAACCTCCAGATTTTGTTTGCTGGACTCATTTTCTTTTGGTGGACCTAAGAATCGTATCCTACCTTTTCTCTACTTGTACCCATCTTTAAACACTGAGACATGAGTTAGGGGTAAATGGTGGTCACTATTTCAAATATGGCCTTTCCCAGGGATATTTGCATTTTACATGGGAAACCAAACCTTAAGCCAAAGGAATGTAATTTTAATGGCATAATTTTAGGTATTAACAAATGGACCGGGTGGTAAGATTTGGCAGTAAGGCCAGCCTGCTGTCCCCAAAACCACTCCAAACGTATCTGCAAGGCTAGCCTTAAATTAAAATACAGTGCAGGGGTACCTGGGTGGCCAGTTAAGCGGCCAACTTGGGCTCAGGTCATTATCTCACTGTTCATGAGTACAAGCCCCGTGTCAGGCTCTATGCTGACAGCTCGGAGCCTGGAGCCTGCTTAGGATCCTGTCTCCCTCGCTCTCTGCCTCTCTCCTGTTCCCACTCTCTCTGTCTCTCAAAAAAATAAACATTAAAAAAATGTTTTTAATTAAAAATAATTAAAATAAAGTGCAGCATTTGCAAAACTTATAATGGCTCAAAAGTTATAGAGGTTCACACTTCACGCGGTTTTCAAGGTTTTATGAAGACAGAACCATTGTTTTCTAGGTCAGACTTGAAATGTTCAATCTTTTTTTCTCCTGAGGAGTCTCAAAGTCCAGGAGGTTACAATTTTTAAAAATCATAATCAAATTAATCCAGTTGCAAAGCCTTATAAAAGCACACCCTGGAAACAAAGCTTCACTGGCAGATTGGGTTTTTCCACTAAGGATTGAGGGATGACAGATATCACAATCACGTCACCCTAATCATTTGCAAATTTACCTTCATGGTGGATTGAAGCAATGAAACAAGTTTGTGTTTTCAAGGCCTGATGCCATTTTTTCTAAGGAATCTACAAATGTTTGTTTAAATCCACAGATGTTAGGGGGCACCTGGGTAGCTCAGTCGGTTAAGATTCTGACTTTGGCTCAGGTCATGATCTTGTGGTTCATGGGTTTAAGTCCCAAGTCGGGCTCAGTGCTGATAGCTCAGAGCCTGGAGCCTGCTTTGGATTCCATGTCTCCGTCTCTCTCTGCCCTTTCCCTGCTCTCTTTCTGTCTTTCTGTATCTCCTGAGAATAAATAAACATAAAAAAAAAAAAAGAAATCCATAAACGTGTTAAAAGGAAACGTTCTTTCTAGGGAAGCAAGGGGTGTCCAAGGGCTAGCTTCTCACTCAGGGACTGTCCAGAGGCATTTGCCAATAGAAGTACATGTGCCTGGAAGCCTTTTGTAAATGGTGGTGATAGGTGTTACTGTTAATGTGCTCTTCCCTCTGCTCACAATGCCTTCGTGACCAGACACTTGTGGTGGAAATGTGTGTGTGTGTTTGTGGGGGAAGTGCAATAAGAAGTGGGAAAAAAAAGATGACAAGATCCTATTGTTTTTAAATTCAGTATTTGATCGATTAGATATTGTGGAAGCGACTATGGATTCTATGCAACAGTCCCTGGCTGAGTGCTTACCATGTGCCCAACATTCAGGCCCCAGGACTGAAGATAAAGAAACAAACCAAAAAACACCTCTGCTTCCAAACGTACAGTCCAGTGGAGGAGAGAGGCAGGTAGATCAGCACCACACAGTGTGACCCGTATGACTGTTGTTCCAGGGGTCACAGGAGAGGGAGAAGCTCTGGGGCTGGGGTCAGGAGTCATTCTCGTGTTGTGCATCTGAGAGCACCTTCTGTACGAGGGGTAAGCTCCAGTGAAGGCAAGGACATGTCTTCACTTCTGGCACCATGGTAGGCGCTCACATCACATCAGTTGACTGACTGGCCAAATAAAAAATGGATGACCGAAGGAAGAAACGAACGTCAGACACAGGGATGATAGTCATGAGCAAAACCTATACAGCTTCTGCTCTTGAGGACCATCATAGGTGACCGGCATTTGGCAGACAAACAAATGAATGATGAACATTGTCATATATACACCCTCTGAGAAAAAGTACACGGTACTGAGAAGGAGGTTCAGAGGAAAGGGGACTTAGCTGGGGGTCAGGAATGGCATCTCTGCCTTGAAAATGGCCATGAAGAGCAAGGGATCAAATGTGGAGTCTTGGGGCCCCTGGATGGCTCCGTCGGCTAAATGTCTGACTTTAGCTCAAGTCATGAGCTCATGGTCTGTAGGTTTGAACCCCACGTTGGGCTCTGTGCTGACAGCTCAGAGCCTAGAGCCTGCATCAGATTCTCTGTTTCCCTTTTTTTCTGCTCCTCCCCCATTCATGCTCTGTCTGTCTGTCTGTCTGTCTCTCTCTCTCTCAAAAGTAAATTAAAAAAAAAAGTTAAAAAAATTTTTTTTTGTGGACCTCTTAAGTTTGAAATATCTATGAGATATCACAATGGAGCCATCAGGTGTGTATTTGGATATGTGCTCTGAACCTTAGAAAAGAGGTGTGAGCTGGAAGTCCAGATTTGAGAGTCACTGATTGATAAGAGAGTTTAAAAGCTATGGAAGCTGGTAAGATTTCCCAAGAGAAGGGGTCAGTTGAGGGAAAGCTGAAGACTAGGTTTGATTGGGAAAGGTAGTGGCTAACCGCCATTATTTTTTATGGCCCAATAGCTAAGTCATTTTCCTATGTCTGTGGGCCTCCACATTTCATGAGACTTGGTGGGGGAGAGAACACCTCACATGACAGGTGTCATAAACATCATACCCTTGGTTTTGCAGTCCCTCCCAGAGGTAGGGTGTGTGGTGCAGGTTTGCCCACCACTTGCATGTGCACTGGGTCTAGATTCAAGTGATACCGAATGTTGCTCTTGGCACTTATAGTGGTTGAGGCAAATCTGCATTCTCCATGCAGTGGTACCCCAGGGTGAGCAGGGGTGAGACTGTAGACACCTTGAATTTTTGGGATGTTCCTGGACCAACTTCAGTGTCCAGGGCTTGGCTTGCTGCCAATGCTTTCTTGCCTCCAAGGACCAGTCATACTTGGGATGATTTGGGGTATTTCTCCTAGCTACCCATAACTCTGAATTTGAATTGTTTGTTAGCCATCTTTGGAGCTTTGCTCTAAGACCTTTGCTTATAGTTAAGAACCTTAGCTGATTTGGAGGAGAGGAAATGGAAGGGCATTGAAACGAAATAGGCAGAGGAATAAGAAGAAATTCCTAGCACCAGCTAGAACTATAAGAAGAAACCAGGAATCACATGATACCAAATTAGCAGTGAGTGGCCACGAGCGTGAAATGCTGCTCAGAAATCAGTTCAAATGAAGTTAATTGTCTTTTGGGATTTATTAACACAGAGGCAATTCCAGACCTTCGTAAAAGTTAGAAGGCAAGCACTGGGCATGGGAAATGAGTAAGTTATGAAAGTTTGTGTGGATGACTGTTTTGAGAAGTGTGGCGGGGAAGGGGAGAAGAGAATGAGGATGGTATCTTGAGAAGGAGTTCAGGATTTTTGCATTTTTGAGGAGGAAGATCCTTGGAGTATACTTGGATTTGGCGTAGAGCAAGACTGAGCAAACACTGGCAAATGAATGAGCAGATGGTTGAGTATTGAAGGGTCAGTAGGAAGTGCAGGGGAGGATGAGAGGCAGAAGAAGTTTCTAGGGAGGGAATATGCAAGAATAAATTATAGAGACCTGATAGGAGGTGGGTAATTCCATCCACCCAAGTGACTCAATTGTTTATTTTCCCCAAGTGTTGCATGTATTTTTGGTACCCGAACATGCTTATTATTGACCTAACACCTACAGCATTCTTGTAATAGGAAAATACATAAAATAATAATACAGTTTCAATGTGTCTATTGTCAACTTGGATTGAAATAATGGCTAGCGACATCTTAATATTTGTCACCCACATTCGCCCATGTGCTTAGGGTTCACAAAGAAGTCTTTCCACACATTATCATATTATGCCATGCAACACCTATGGGGCAAAGAAGAGGAGATGGCTTAGTTTAGGTGTCTGTAAAGCAGAAGCTGAAACAGGCATTTGGAGTCTAGTCGTTCATCTGGGAGTCGATGTCAGGAATCTGAGGCCAGGGAGTGCACAGTGGGCAGGCACAGAGAAAGGCCACATGAACCCACTTCCAAACTGGCCTTCCAGACAAGGAGGGTGTTTATCCAGGGACTCCTGTTTTCCATTGCTTCAAGGCTGCTGGGAAGGAGCCTAAGGTGGAGATGACAATCTTCCCGTCTTTTAGACTTGGCTAGTGCCCCGGCAGAGTGGTCTCCTCCATCCTCAGAGAAAGCCCGGAAATGGGAAAGCTCTAGATACCAGGGCTTATGCAAGGTGGGACCCCTTTAAGCATGCTCAGAACTGTCCATCACAGCTGGGCTGACATCCAGGTCTCACCATCCACAATTTCAAGATGTGGAGATCGATGCTCAGAAAGGATCATGACTTTGTCAAGACCACAGAGGAAGATGAGTTCAAAGGTAGGCTTATCTCACTGCAGACGCTCTGCTGTCTTAAAGGTACTGCAGAGACCCCACATGGGGGTCACTAGACCTTACTGCATTTAGTAGGCTTGCCAATGGTCCCGCATATCCCCTGGAAGTATCATCAGAAGTGTGGTGGGACTGATATCCGGTCACATCGCATGTGGCATCTGAAAACAGAAGTTCCTGGCGTTTTGGGAAAAACACATGTATAAGTATGAACATATTTTTCCCTCCTTTTCCCTCTTTATTTCTTTTTTTGAAAGGCCTAGTGATCCCAGATTGCCTCACCTCAGCCCAAGACTGAGAAACCTCTTTTTCTGAGCCCCGCAAGGCTGCGGAGAGCCCGTCGCCAAAGGCACCGTTTCATTGGCCTGGCTCCTTTGGCAGTGTCTCAGAAGAAGTTTGACTTCCCAGAGATATCTTGCCTGATTCCCAGCGTGAAGGGGTTTGTAGCTTTCAAACAAACCGCCGACCCTCCTTCTAAAGCCAACCGGGTTTGCATACTAAGGGCCCTTTGGGATTCCGGGAGGGCTAGCGGCCCTGAGCGTGTGCACTGGTGGCTATTCCAAATGAAAGAACTAGTTTGTTTGTGTTTTAATTATCTCTTCTTACAAGATCTACCCAGCAGTATTGCTGCACACGGCTTGAAAGAATTTAATTAAACAACCACACACACAAAAAAGCGCGCCCCTGCTTTTTTTGTTATTGTTTTGTTGTTAGTTGCTGGAATGAAATCAGCCCCTGATTGTGCCAGGACGTGGAGATGCCCCTCCCCCCCCCTCATTCTCATTAAGAAATTGCTATTAAAAGTAAGGACATAAACACTTAGAGACACTATTTATTTATTTATTTACATAGAGGGTCTCCTTTTCGGTGGTCCAGAAGATCACAGCTCCGAGGATATGAGCACCCTTGCTTCCCATGGAAAGGTCTAGAACTCTGAAGGCTCACGGAAGTAGAAGAAGATTTACAGGGAAGTTGAGCACAATCGTCTTGCTCCAGAAGGGCCACAGATCGGTAACAGAAGGTGGATGGAATAGTGCAGCTTATCAGCTCTGAACATCCTGTTGAGACCAACTAGCTGTTTAAAGGTGGAAGAGAAAGAATGGACCAAGAGGGGTTGAGGGGCCAAGTTCAGTTCCTCTGCTAACAGGGGCATAGAGACTTCATTAACAAATGAACACACCATTTTCTTCATAAAGGTAATGCTTCGTAAAGGTCTACTGTAGAAAAAGTATTCACTAGAGGGAAACAATACATGGAGAGCCCCCAACACTGACATGCTATCATCCAAACACCTGGAAGATGTCTGTCTTTCCCTTTATCCCTTCTTGGTCTGCCTGAGGGTCTTCGAGGAAGAGAGTGTGGATCAACAGGAAGGTGGACCCCGATGTTCCTGAGCAGTGTGAATAAGATGTTTGCCGCAGAGGACAGATGAAAAAGTCTTGATTCTTCAGAAGGAAGCCAACATTTTACAAACACGTTCTGTGTGCTAGCCACCACTCCGGATCTTTGTAGGCATAAAAAATGGATAAGAAATTGTGCCCTCCTCCCTTCAAGATACTCACAACCTGGCTGATTGCATGAGCAAAGCACTGTCGACTTTTAAAATCCAAGTTGCGTTTGAGATATTTTTCATATTTGAGAAATAGGAGAGACAGTGGATGAGACACCAAAATTTAGCCTGTGTTTCAGTTTCAAATTCTACATAGTAAACAACATAAGAGTCAGGAAAAAGAATAAACATTGCTCTTAGATAGTTCTCTTAGCTACTCCCTTGTTTCTTATGTGATCTGTCCTATATCACTCCATTTCAGATGCCAACATAGAGATCATCATTTCTTTATGTGAACAGATATTTTTTCTGCATTGAGGAAATGTGTTTGCAGGTTACTCATTTGTAAAGTTTTCAGAACTGATAAAAAGATATTTAATATGTTCATTAATTTCCTCCTTCATTTGCCAAATATTTATTGAATATCTACAATTTTTAGGTGCTTGATATTTAGTGTTTCATGCAAAAAAGCAGAGCCTGGTTCTCACGGGACTTCTAATTTATGAGCGACTCTCAACATAGTATAGAAAAATAAAAAATTCATTAAATCTCTTAATTACAGGAGAAGTATACTATTGACCCATGTGATGTTATTTGAAGAGTGCTTTTAAAAATGTCTTTATCTTAATTCTAGTTAGAGAGCATACCGCGTCATGTTACTTTCCGGTATATGATATAGTGATTCAACACCTCCATACATCACCCAGTGCTTGTATTTTCTCAATAAAGTGAGCTCCTTTTCTTTATAAAGTCTATTTATTTATTTTGAGAGAGAAAAAGAGCAAGAAGGGGAGAAACAGGGAGAGGGTGAGAGAGAGAATCTCAGGCAGGCAGCTCAGACCCTGATGCGGGGCTCAAACTCATGAACCCTCAGATCATGACCTAAGCCGAAGTTGGACGCTTAGCCCCCTGAGCCACCCAGGTGTGCCACAACCGCACTCCTAATCCCCATCACCTATTTCTCCCATCTCCCCATCCGCCTCCCCTCTGGTAAGCATGAGTTTGTTTTCTATATTAAGAGTCTGTTTCTTGGTTTATGTCTCTCTCTTTCCCTTTTTTACTTTTGTTTCTTAAATTCCACACATGAGTGAAATCATATGGTGTTTGTCTTTCTATGACTTATTTCACTTAGCATCGCACTGTCTTGCTCCATCCACGTCATTGCCAACGGCAAGATTTCATTCTTTTTTATGACTGAATAATATTCCGTTGCAAAAATATACCACATTGAGGAGTGCTTTTAAACTCCTTACTTAAACATACCTTCCCATTGAACCTGCAGGGTTGCCCAGATTTCACGGTTTTGTTCCTTGAAAATGCAAACGGCTTTGAGACGGGCTAACTGCGTCGCGGCTGCTACTACCCAGTAAAACCCTCCTAGAGGCTTTCTCTCCCCACCAGCCAGGTGGACAGCAGGTAAGCTTGGACGGAAGGATGGCATCAGGTGGCAAGGAAGGTGCCAGGAGATGGTCTTAGTGCCAGAGGCATGATTCAGGCTAAGGGGACCGTGTGGGGTGGGCGGTGGGGGGCAGACAGAGGGTGGTGACCTCTCAGGGAGGAGGGCACCAAAGATGAACTCACACGCCCACTGCTTTGTTTTAGGATGACCTTGACCCTCCTCTCCCCCCACGGTCTGTCAGACCTCTGAGCCATTGCTCTTCTAGAGGCCAGAGGAGTGGCATGGAGGTCATTCGGCAGAAACCACCGCTGCCTGGTTGACCTAAAGTTACAGCTGGAAGAATAATGTGACAGACCTATTTCTCCCCGGACAAAATAGCCTCTGCCTTGTTCTCAGAATCCATGTTAAAACACGGACTCATTTTGCAGTTTCTCAGAAGGATCCTATTTAGATTTTTCACTCTAATTATTGAACTTATCATCTCAGCACTGCAGTTTCTGCTTTGACTGTGGGATGGTCACAATCACACAAGTCTGTGGGATATAATTATCCACACTTAGAAAGGTCGATCACCTGCAGCTTTTTCAAATTCGAAGACACCAAACATGAACCTCAAATGGCTATCCCACTTTCCAAATTTGAAGCTGAAGAATTATTTTCTTTTCCAGGGTACACACACCCCTGGAAGCACGGGTTTATAATTGAAATGTTGACACAACCTTAAAGTATCACAGCACGGACGGTGTTGTTCTAATAAATCTCGTCCCTAATCCTGGGAGAGAGCCTAGAGCAGAGATTCACTTTCTATATCAGGTTTCATTTACTGAAAGGCTTCTGAAGATAAAGCTCATAAACTATGAAGGGACAGATACAATGTGGGCTAAGGGGTTACAGGGCTGCAGAAAGCTCTGTAATTCTCAGAAATGGGAAGCAGATGTTGTTTGACATTTTGAAGCTCTGTTTCCTTCTCTTTTACGCAGTTTTCTGCTATCACGGTTCTCAAAGCAGAGATGTATCACTGTGAATGGGAACAGCTCTGCAATGAGTTTCTTGCGCAGAGAACAGAGGGACCTAATATTAAGACTAATTTTTATTTAATATAGGGTCTTTTTACGTAGTGCGATCACAAATTTGCGTTTGAAAGCTGAATGGCGAGGGGACCGTTTATCCTGAGACCTTGGGAATTAAATAACACCTCACGAAAATGAGGACATGTAATTGGAAAGAGACGCTGCCTCCACCCGGAACTCTCCTCTCTGTGAATTGTTGTTGCTAGGGGCAACTGCCCTGACTGGCACTGACTTCTGGAGACTTCTAGCAGATACACACCTGCAGCTTCGTCCTTACAGGTGCAAGTGAGGATGGGGACTTGGCATCACGTTTAAGAAAAAAGTGAGGAGAGTGCCGGCAGAGCAGGGGGTCCAAGTACAGGGATCCCTGGGAGGCAAGACACACACTGTAGCAGACCCCCACCCCCCACAGATGGCAGCTGTGAGAGTAGGGGAGCCTTGTTACCACCACAGCCACTGGACTGGGCGGTAGAGGAGGAAGCGGACTGAGCACAGCTTCTGAAGGCGCAGCAAGATCAGGACGATCCTGGAAGTTTACAAGCTGTGGGCGTAAACCTCTTCTCCATCTGTCTAGTTTGTGTATCTGCTCCTAGTCATGATGTCTCTCTCAGCTTACTGAGCTATCAGCCATGGGGCGCCTGGCTCGCTCACTTGGTGGAGCATTGGACTCTTGATCTCGCCGTTGTGAGTTCAAGCTCCATAATGGGTGTACAGCTTACTTATAAATAAAATAAAAATTAAAAACAACCCCTTCCCAAATCGAATGTAAAGCATGAATGGCTGGCTCTTTTTGTGGGCTGGGGGACATCTGTGGGTTCAAGACGGGTGTCAGATCAGAGAGAAAGTTGAGATGGGCTGAACCATCTGAGGCACTGGGGGCTGGCACTGGATGTTTTCCCATGGCCACGGAAGGCGAGACTTAGGTAGAAAGTGGGACTTGTCTGTGTCTCCTAAGGTCCCGTGTGTGCAACTATATTTACTATATAATATTTAAGGGACTAGAATACATAAAAACAACAATATAAGCAATGGTTTCTGTTTTACAGATAAATGTAGCCAACCATTTAGCTAGCTATCATGACAGATGCAATAGAAAAAGGAAAATAATGGCTTTATAGGGAAGGGGGGAGAGGGGCAGTAAGCCAACTTTTCATTAATTCCACTTTCAATTGACAGTGAGAGCAAAGCTGTTGAAATACTGAGGCTCAGCTCAAGAGTCTTACTTTCTTCCTTAAGAATCTCGGGGCGCCTGGGGGGCTCAGTCAGTTAAGCGTCCGGCTTCAGCTCAGGTCATGATCTCATGGTTCATGGGTTCGAGCCCCACATTGGGCTCTGTGCTGACAGCTCAGAGCCTGGAAGCTGTCTTCATATTCTGTGTCTCCCTCTCTCTACGACCTTCTCCTGCTCTTGCTGTCTCTCAAAAATAAATAAAAAAACAGGAAAAAAAAAAAAAAAGAATCTCCAGGTTCCCCAGCCAGCCACAGCTTGTTTTTGTCAAAGTACTGTCCAAATCATCCACTTTGTGATCAGAATGCTGTTGAAATCAAGCATAAAACAAAACAGAATAAAAAACAAAAAGACCAAATCATATTAAGTAAAAAAAGAAAATAAAGCAGCTTCAAATGCTAAGAATAAAACATAAGTCTTGGTAATTTATCTCAGAGAAGTCCATTTGGATCTATTAGCAACTGTCACTTAAGGTTTAAATGTTCCAAGCACACATAAGCCAATGGTTAGGTACATTAATTCTAGGATCATTTTTTCAGTTCTTATCATCATTAATCAAAGTGATTAAATTTCCTTGGAGATGGAGGGCTAAGGTCCTGATAGAGCTGTGTTTTGTTGTGAGCCTTCTTGAATCTTCGTTTTTGGTTCTCTATTATCCTGTCATGTTTAGCTTTTGGGGTCTTTATTTTGGTGCGGTTTTTTTCTCAGCCACTTTCCTGACTACACAGTGACTTCTAGACCCTGGGAGCTGTTGGATATTCTATTTATTCAAGAACAGTGTTTTCAGCCCTTCTTTTTCACGGGTGAAGCCTGCGCTGATTTACTCTCTTCACCCTGAGCTTTTTTGATGATCATTTTGGGTCCATCTATGTAACACTTTTTCTTATTAGATTAAGGACTCCTTATATAAAAAGTTACCATTTAGTACAGTCACATGTATAAAGTAAAAGATACCTTTCCTCTATGCCCTCCTCCTTCCCAAAGGGATTGAATTTATATTCCACTCTACTTATAATGGAAGCCAAATTTAAAACTAGTGTTGTGGGTAGCACATACATGAAAACATGTCTCTTCAGAAATTATCTTCAAATGCAGCTTATTTCGCTAAAATAACAACGTGCTCCTACTGAAGCTTCCCAATGCAACAACAACCTCACAGTTCCTCTTCCTCTAAAATCTTTGTATTTCTTTTAATCCATACTACTCCCCGCCTGTGTGAGTCTGAGTAACACAACCACCTTCGCTTCAGAGTCTCCATTTTTAAAATGAACTAGAAAATCACAAAGACTTTTCAGCTTCCGCTGTTCTGTTATCGGATAACCATCCTAGAGGCTAAGAATTTGATGCCTTGTAATTGTCATTACCTGTCCCTGTGCCTTGTATGGAAGTCCACACAAATAAATACAATAAAGCCTTGGACTGCAAGTAACCTATTCTGTGAGTGTTCCGCAAGGTGAGCCAACCTCTCTAATAAGTTTTAACTTGATAAACTAGCGAGGTCTCCCAATGCGAGTCGTACATGAGGCCGAACGTGACGTGGTCACAACCGAGTCAGTGGTTCTTGAAATTTGCTTCGATATGTACAAGTGCTTTGGATGACAAGCATGTTTCCAGAAAAAAATATGCTCACAGGTCAAGGTTTTACTGTATCTGTTAATGATACCAGTGGTATTTGTAATGAAATGAATGCTTAGTAGATACAGAAAACCATAGGAAAGATGGCTTAGGAAGCTAGCGTGTGTCAGATATTTTGATGTACTGCTTGGGATTCTTGAGGCAATCACCTTCTCTGGGTCCACTGTCCAGCTTCTCTGGGCAACTGTTGAGTTAGAGTGCAATGGTGGCAACGTGCTTTAGGTCCCAAAATGGAGCCAGCAAGCCCAGGAGCACTACAGCAATCTCCCTTAGAAAGGAAACAAAAGCCTTTATCTTCATGGTGCAAAAACATACGCATCCTGCCGAAAGCTTTGCAAGACGAGCATCTGAACACTGCTCACCGAATGGCTCATGCCGTGCCTTTCCTCCTGCTATGTCCTTGTCATCAGAATTGTGGCAGGTGCCAGGCTTTGTTTCTTACAAGCAGGTGTTGTCGCCGTGGGGGTTCTGGTGGCCCATTAAGAATGAAAGAACGGGAAGACCATCCTATTTCAAGGGGTGGAAGCCACACCTCTGCAGGGACCACTCTTGACAGCTCTAGAGAGGGGAAAGAAGCAGCTGAGATTAGGTCCAGATTTGGAAGAGAATCCAGAGGCTTACACCAGCAATATGGGCAGGAAATGCAAAAAACCGCACGGACGTGTAACAATGGCATCATCATTGCTTCTTTATTAGACTGCAAAGCAGTGCCCGTGCCTTTACGTGTGTGTCTGTGTCCAGGATGCATCATCATACCCCCAAAGCTTTTCTGTAGCAATAACACTTCACATTCTTACCTGAAAATTGGACATTCCTGCTAGATATTGAGCCTTAACTACCTGTTTCCTCAACTTAACATTTGTCATAAGTATTGACATGGAAAGTGCTCACAGTGGTGCCGCGGACTGACTTCTGAGCTGTAAGAAGCACGGGACTAGTCCAACATCCTCAGCTGCGTGTGTGGGCCTGGTTAACTGGACTCACCTCTCTGGGTCTAGGTCGACAGAACCTGCAACGTGGGTTAATGAGCTGCAAGATCCATGCCAGCTCTAAAATTCTTGATTGCTATTTTTATTAAAAAATTTTTTTTTAACATTTATTTATTTTTGAGAGACAGAGAGACAGAAGGTGAGCAGGGGAGGGGCAGAGAGAGAGGGAGACACAGAATCGGAAGCAGGCTCCAGGCTCTGAGCTGTCAGCCCAGAGCCTGAGGTGGGGCTTGAACCCATGAACTGCGAGATGATGACCTGAGCAGACGCCGGACGCTTCACTGACCGAGCCCCCCAGGCGCCCCTTGATTGCTATTTTCCGGCGTGGGAGGTGCTCCCCACTGGCCATCACTGATATGCATGTGACGGAAAGTCCCTCAGAGGGAGGATTACGGAATAGCTCCGGGTCCTGCAGGGACTTGTCTCAAAGAGAGTTGCACAAGGTTCAAGAAGAATTTTAGTGCTTTTACCACCATGCTACCTTTTCTCAAGGAAGATGCTTTTGCCCCAAGAAAGCCTCATGGTTTGTTCCTTCATCTCTCCCAGCTTGTGGTTCAAATGTTACCTTCTGGTGAAGTCTTCCCAACCATCCTCTGTTGCTTAAAAGCCACCGCTCCTCAGCACTCCCTACCCCCTTTCTCGACATGGTTTTCTGCTCCTCCCTCCCTAGATCCATCACCGTCTGACCCACTGTGTCAGCCAGGAGCCACACAAGAGAGAGAAAACACACAATTCAATTGAGAGAGTGTGTAATATAAAAAAGTCCTCATCAAGTGTTAGGGGATGGAAAAGGCCCCCAAAATAAATAAATCAAAAGCAACTAAGGTTTCACAGAGGTGGTAACTTGTAGGAAGCCTCGAGGGCTACGTTTTGGGCTGAACTGTGTCTTCCCCCAAATTCACAGGTTGAAGTACCCCAGGACTTCAAAGTGTGGCTGTATTTGGAGACAGGGTCTTTAAAGACACAATTAAATTAAAGTGAGGTCATTGGAGGCGGGTCCTATTCCAATATGCCTGGTGTCCTTATAAAAAGAGATTAGGACTAAGCGCGAGAAGACCCGGGGAGAAGATGGCCAGCTGCCAGTCAAGAAGGGCGACCGTAGAGGGGACAGCCCTGTCGGCATCTTGATCTCCGACTTTCAGCCTTGAGAGCTGAGAAAATAAACTTCAATTGTTGAAGGCACAGCGTGTGTTGCGGCAGCGCTGATGGACGAATGCAGCCTGGGAAACCACAGGGAGACGCTGGGATTATTAAACTTCAGAGGCCTGTAGGAGGGGCTTTTGGAGCGGAAACTCTATCCTCTGAGGAAGGGCACTGGGATGGCGGCCTCTGGGTGCGGGGTACAGTGAGGCCAGATCTCGCAGTGTGCAAAACGGAAAACTGGAGTCACTTGTGGTTCTGGACTCAACTGTGGTTGACAGGTGATGAGAAGTTGGTGGGGCACAGTCCGCAGAAGACAAGAGGCAAATGGGAAGAGGCTGGTGCCTTCTGCTAATCCTTGCAGGCTCCCTCTGGCGCCCTCTGTTGGCAGAACCTAACAGCGGCCGGTCCTACGATCAGGGAGACCCCATGGCCACAGCTGCGCCATCCGCGTGACCGTAACTTACCGTAATAAACGGTTTCCTCCAACTCTCTTCTCTGTGTCCCCTCCTATAGGATAATCTCTGGAAACACAGGAATTTTGTTTTGTTTACTTCTGAAGCCCAAAGACTTGAGAAGAAACTGGGAGGTTGTAAGTGCCTAATTAATATTGAATGGATGAAGGAATGAATTAATGAATGAATGGGTGAATGACTGGATGACTGAATGAATGGATGGATGCATGCATGAATGAATGTCTTCTAAATTTCAGAAGACACTTCGCGGGATAAAAAGCACATTTTACCAATGACAAAAGAGAGGCCCAAAGAGGCTAAGTAATTTTTGAAACCGACTAGGGATTATATAGCCACAATGTACTTCTATCAGTCAAATAAAGTATGAGTCACAAGATATGGCAAACTGGACCTTATAGACATTTTGGAGTCCTTGTGTTCTTCTGCTCATTGTTTTTATGGGAATTTGTGTTGGTGGTTGAAGTTATGTTTCACTGCAGAAGAACTGGTTGGCAAGGAATACAAGAAAATGTGTGAGGATGTTACTGAAGAATTTTGGGTAATGTCTGAAATAATTTTCAGATTACCTTGGTAAGGTAAGGCTTAGGATGTCCATTTGAAGAAAAGAAATCAAGATAAAGTTCAAGTCATTTACCCACTTGCTGCATTCAGCAAATTAGTGCATCTGGTAAGTATCTAAGTGTCTACATGTGTATGCAAGTGTTGAGTACCAGATTTTGATAATTTCCCTTTAGGCTGATCACATTAGACAAACCAAAACTCTACCATAACAGGTGGTTTTTCTTCCGAGGAAGATGATTTCTGATCACAAGTATCCTATCTATTTTCTTCTATCTTTTCACTTATCCATTCTCTTCTGTTAATGTATCTATAACATTTCAATGATTATATATTAATTGAAGACTTCCAGATTTATTGTATCAGGGTAATATTGTATTGTATTTTGATACAAATAAACTGGACTAACAATGAATGGCCTAAGCAAGATAGAGAGTGTTTGCAAAATAGAAATCTGGAAGAGAGTAGTCCAGAGCTGGTGTGGAGCCTTGATAGATTTCTGGGACTCAGGCTCCCTCTCTCTCTCTCTCTCTCTCTCTCTCTCTCTCTCTCTCTCCCCTTCTCCTATCACCCCTAACAGATGGCTTCCGTTTCCTAATGTGGCTCCTGGAACATGAACCAACATGTTTATGCTGTAGATTGGAGAAGCAGAAAGACAGATGGGCCAAAGGATGCAACTAGAGTCAGGTTGCTTTAAACAGCATCTTGGAAAACCAGAAAACTCTGCTTTAATCTCATTGGTCAGACTTTAGTCCCAAGGTCACATTAGTTGCAAAGGAGGCTGGAAATGCAATGTTAGCTGTGCATGACGTTAAATAAGATCGAGATTCTGTTACTGCAGAAAGAGACAATATAGTTGGTAACCAGCAGCACCTGTAACACACACACTCATCTACACACTGCCTTACTCTGCCGAGTCCTGCAATTATTCTCACTTTCTGGTCCCTTGGGTGGCTTGACCATTAGGATGTTGAAAAAGCAAAAATTTGGAAGGAAAGGGGACAAAGAAGCTTGGAAGGCTCAACACTCAAAAGGCTGAAGTAAATTTATGAAGCGAAGCCTCTTGAGCTTGGAATAATGATCAAGTTATAGGTAACACTTACTGAGCACTAACTGTGTGCCAAGATTTATGCCAAGGTGTTTGATATGTATTTAACACCCAAAGTAGACGTGCAAGCCAGTTCTTAGTATTTTCATGATCCCCATTTTACACCTGGGGAGACAATCCCAGAGAGATTTGGTAACTTGTCTGGCTTTGCATAGCCAGGGAAGGTAGAAATGGAGTTTAGTTTAGGGACTCACTGATTCCAAAGACTGATATCAGTTTCTGTGTTCCTCAGTCTCCCACAAAGAGTAGGATAAGAGGAAAGCAAGGCCATGGTGGAAAGCTCTACTTGGAAGTGTTTATAAATAGCTCCTTCCTCTAAAGCTTCTGCTCATGGTGGATGGAGGCAGCCATGTTTGCTCAGGGGCCTGGACTCTTCAGCAGACCTGAGGGTTCAGATGGGGGCAAACCCTTAAAATGCATCCTGATGATCCTTCCCTTGGAATCTCTAATTGGACTATGGAGGAATTGAGCTGTCGGAGAACATACCCGAAAGATTTTGTGGAGCGAAGGACCCTTCCATTGGAGCATGGCAACAGAAGCCATTCAGAGTGCTGAGGGCCCAGCACTACCCTGAACTCAAACCCAACTCTCTGGCTCTAGCTCCTGTGACTTGTGACCGGGAACTTGACCTTCATGGCCTCACGAGCCCCTGTTGGGCTTGTAATACACTCTTCTTACTCTAGTTCATTTAGGTGTGCTTCTGGTTTTTACAACCAAAAGGACCACAACTGTTATATATAGCTATAGTTAGAATATATTTATTTTAGAGTGATTAGCAGCATAGGCTCAGCAGTCAGAGGTCTAAGGTTCAAATCCAGCCTCACTACTTACTAGCCATGTGAACTTTGGCAAATTGCTTTATTTCTCTATGCCTCAAATTATGATTCAATTATGCATGGCACATAGTTGGTACTATATATGTGGTGTTTAAGATTATTATTACTCTTTCTGTGTTTTGTGTTCTTTTTCTGTCATGTTTTATGAAAATAATACTGTGCTTCTGATCACAGAACACAAAGCAATTAATAATACTAAAATAATAATAATGACTACCATTTGTTGCCATCTCACTATAGGCCAGAGATTAACATTTTATGCAAATTAGTTCCTTTTTACTCCCAATGACCTTATGAGGTAGATGATATTATCTCCATTTTTCGTATAAGGGATTGAGGCCCCGGGAAAGGAAATAAGTTATCCATGATCGCCAATAAGAGACCAACGCAGGACTCAGGACTAGGTCTGGTTCTGAAATCTATATTGCTTCCGCGGCCCATAAACCAGCA
Source organism: Suricata suricatta (assembly GCF_006229205.1). Classification (NCBI taxonomy): domain Eukaryota; kingdom Metazoa; phylum Chordata; class Mammalia; order Carnivora; family Herpestidae; genus Suricata; species Suricata suricatta. Next base: position 130,276,492 of record NC_043709.1, on the reverse strand, counting down.
GGTACTTGCTGTGTGTGAAGTAGGCTGGGAAAAAGTGTCTAGGATCTTTTTATTTCCTCCTGAGATATGCCCTATATTTCTCAAATATCTTGCATTTGTATAGGCCTTTTTTTGCATTATGAAATTACTTTACCATGAATTACTTCATTTTCTGTTGTATATACCTGAGTTCATTGGCATAAAAAGCATGTAAGTCTTTTGAGTAGATAAGAAAAATTCACTCAAGGCTTAGTTAATATCTACGAGTGTTATTTTCCCCCTCAGCGCTGACCTGCAAATGGCTCATTTTCGTCAGTGTGTTGAGCAGGTAGCTTTCAGCGGATGGGCTGTGAATGTCTGTGGCTGGTGGTAGCGGTGTGTGTGGGGGGCAGTGAATGATAGAAAAAGAGGCAATCAACGTTTAAACAATAGCTCCCCAGCAGCAAAAGAAATCCTCCATGTGCTTCAGAACTCTGCTTTTGTGCGGCGGGAGCCCGAGAGACAACCAGAAGCTGTCTCGTGTCTTTTAAATCTATCTTGGCAAATTAGGTCCTCGATGGCTTTCAAATGCGCTGGGGAGGCTTGTAGTTTCAGTGACTGGCAGGCTGGGGAAATCTGGAGCTCTATGGAATAATGGTCCAGGGGAAGAGAAAAGAAAATACTCTGATTAGATGTCATTGAAGGCTTTATTTGTACCATTCACAACACTACATTATGAGGGTAGCATCCTGACTTGACCTACTAAGAGGACTTAAACAGGTCTGGGGACGACAATACAGGTTTTTATAGAGCTGAGTCTCCAGGGCAGCTGGTTTCCATCCACGTTGGTTTGGGAGTGGGAGAGGCTCAGTTTGGTGTCAGGTTTGAGCAGACCCTGGTGCCATTTCCAAAGCCCTAAGAATATTTCTAGAGTCTTCACTCCGGACCTCGCTTGTCATTTTCTCTATTGCCGGTTTTTGTTTTCATGTCGCCTTTCATAAACTTAAAACGTTTTTTTGGTCAGATATTTGGGGGAGACAGACATAGTTTTGTTTCTTTACAACAGGGAATGACATTAGTATTCTACACGTTGTTACAGACACTCCAATCCGACAGACATGTTTTAAGATGAATAAGGGAGTCCCGTCAACCTCGTCTCCCTGGGCATGAAAGGTTTTTGTGCAACACAGTGTTGGAGATGTTGTCATTGTGTTTCAGCCGTCTTTTGCTTCATCATCTAAGCGCAGTAACCGTGGTTGACTGCATAATATTTTTGTACTTAGCTCTGTAACGATTTCTTCATTAGGGCCTTGCTAAATAGCACCCGCATTCACGTCCAGCTGAAATGGCGCTTCTGTAGCAAGGGTGAAGGCAAAATGCAAAATTATGATGGTTTAGCAATACATAGCCCTTTTTGTTTCATAAACTTTTAATTAAAAGCATTTTAGTGTTTCTTATATAATACATTGTATTCCTATGATCATAGGGTATCAGGTAACAAATGTACATGAGATCGATTTTATTTTCAGTATTTAGAGTTTGCCGAGCACTTTCACTTGCTTTTTCAATAATAATCTAAGTTAGTTATTGGGCTCAGTGTTTAGAGGAGGAACCTGGATTCGGTGGAGCAGATCATTTCTCTCAAATCGTGGAGCCGGCCACGAGACAAAATTCAAACCCAGGTCGTGACTGTAAGTGCCCAGCTCTTGTACCATTGCCTCGGACAGCAGAACAGGGGAGGGACAGGCACTCTGACTCCCAGCCACACACTAGCATCCACCGCAACACTGGCATTTCTCCACCATCCTATCTAGGAAACCTTAGAGAAGCTACTGTGCACTCGATTTGAAATCGGTTGGGAAAAACAAAGAATTTTATTCAAATAAGAGCTCCCATGAGGGGCTGTGTGAATCCCCTTCCTTTTCAAGCCTTTTCTCTCTCTTGTAAAAAGCCCTGTGGATAAGGTCCTCCCTTCACTTTGAGTTTCCAGCACAAGTTCACATTTATATGGGCAAGTCCCTTGGCCATTTCACACGGCTCCTGGTTTCTCAATGGACGCGGCATGACATCTCCATTGTTACCATCCAGCGGCATGCTTCTAGAAAGAGATAAACCATGAAATTATAGGGTGAGCTACAATTACCTCTGCTTTCCAAGCCACACTGGAGGATCTTTATGCTACTTCCTTTTGAATGTGAGAGAATTAATTGTTATTACTACGTATCATATGGCACTAATAAACCCAACTAAGCTACCTAGCAATTCAAGAGAGGTTGCACAAGAGAGAACGTGGGACTGAAAAGCGTGATCAGCATTTATGAAATGTGTGGACTGCCTTCACCACTACGGGAACCCATCAGGTTGCTGGTGTTTGTTTTCAGGGGATTATTGCTCTCAGAAAAGCCTTAGGGAGAGCCTGGTGCCCTGAGGCCGAGGTTCTGAAACACCTGGAACTTCACAGAGCCTCCGAGCGCCAGCATGGTTGACAAGGCCACACAATGTGGCTCACGGTGTTGTTCGTGTGTATTTAGGAAGAGAGCTTAAAACTGAATTTCTGTGTGCACATCAATGGACTCAGGGCATTTGGGGGAAAAGTAGGAGCATCTTTGTGTTCAACCTGCAGGCGAGCCTGTTATTCTGGTCATGTCAGGTGATAGAGAGACGGGAGAACTGGTTTGGAGAAGTTGGATCGCCTGCCCATCCCACTCATGCTCTGACCTATTGCCCAGAGTTGTAGAAATGTCTGGAGCTACAGTTAGGAACATTTTTTTCCCTCCATGTAATGCGCACTAGAGTTCTGGAATCACAAACAGGTGTCCTTCCAATTATATGCCGAATCTGACCCTGTGAGTCCATGTACCTTGGTATCAGTCTATCTGTGTATCTTTCTATCTATGTATATGTCTATTTGTGAACCCGTGTATCTCCTTTTATATCTTTATGGGACATGCTGGCACAGATAGGCCCAGATTACTAATTCCAGTCTGGGGTTCATGGATAACAAGAGGAAACTCAAAAAGGGCCCGAGTAAGTTTTGAGCCTGAGGCTTTTTGGCTTTCCAGAAATCCTGCTGCTCCCTTCCCAACCCCCAATACACATGGCTTCTGTGATGTCTCTGGCATTTGTCCCTCCGCTGCTACTGGGCCAGCCAGCTGGGCCCACAATTAACCATCAGCTGGACTCTGCGAACAGTTTCTTAACTGGGTCCCCTGCCCCCACGCTCCTAATCCGTCCCTATGAAGGACGTCTCCCACCACACTTCCTATCTCCTCTTCAGACATTGCCAATAATTCCCCAAAGCTTGGCTGGTCGTCCGAGGGCCCTTGGTGGATTTCCTCCTATGTCCCATCCAGCTCCTTTCTCATTGATGCTCCAGTCAGGACCCTTTGCTTATGTCCCACTGGAATGGTTGCTGTTTTGAGATATTAAATAGCACCTTCCTTGTTTTGCATCATTTCTTTAAACAAAAAAACATTTTTTTTACATGTATTCATTTTTGAGAGACAGAGAAAAACAGAGTGTGAGCAGGGGAAGGACAGAGAGAGAGAGAGAGAGAGGGAGATACAGAATCTGAAACAGGCTCCAGATTCGAGCCTGATACGGGGCTCGAACTCATGAACCGTGAGGTCATGACCTGAGCTGAAGTTGGACACTCGACCCACTGAGCCACCCAGGCAACCCTGCACATTTCTTATGCTTGTCCTTCCGATTGAAATGCTCTTACCTCATCTCGACATTTAGGTCCATTTGAATGACACTTTGGATATATAAAAAAAAAATCTTCTTTGATTCCTCCAACAACGAGTTACCTTGGATGGACCTTATATCCCCCTAACTGATAGTCATTCTGTTGCATTCAGGGATTCTTTGAATTTTCCAGTCCCAGGTCTCTCTCAGATTTGGATCCCCCTTAGTGATGGGTGTAAAGTGCTAATATGATCATTTACTTGTTACTCTTCTACCTAAAATCAGGCCATAGGAGGGGCAGGCTTGGGTAGATATGTGAAGGGGAGCCATCGCATTAGCCTTAATATTTTTTTAAATAAAAACACAAATTCTTTTTGTATTAAAAGTAAATCCTCCCATGATTCCTGACTACCTGAAGATTGGAAACCAGCCTCTTCACATGACATGGAAATCCCTTCATGACTGAACTGGGGATCCCGGTTAGGAACTCAACTTCCTTGAAGGCCAATCTGCAAGATGCACTTGGACTCTTGACATTTGCATCCTCTTTAGTGATGTGACTATTCCCTGACCCTCCTGTGCCCTTAACATGCTGCACTTTATCCCTGCAGCACCCTTTCTGGTGTGGAGAGGTCTCCTCCAGCCCAGCACCGCTCAGTGTATCTTCACAGGCAGAGTTAGGTTTGTTACCACGCCTCCGTTTAGAGTCCTTTATGGCATGGCATTGTACTGTTCATTGTTCAAAGTAGATTTTTGGATAGTTCCAAATCTGGGAGTCTGGCACTTTTTATTCTGTATCCTGGGCACCCTGATCATGACAAATTGTAGATATTATTATGATTTGAGTAGGAGTGTGTGGACTACTCAAAAAAATAAATAAAATTATAAAAGGACAGCAGGAATAAGTAGAGATTATTTATTCAACCCTTTTGCTATGAAGCTGAAGAGTTGAAAGATTTTGTAGTCTGCTCATCCTCCAAAGTAATGTTTGGTAATTAAAGGATCTAGGGTTGTTTTTTTTTTTTTTTTTTGGCTGAATAAATGTCATTCATGTGTGGTTCATATGGATTTGTCAATTTTTTTAAAGAATTGCTATTCTGTCTCCTCATCAGACTGTTTCTGAACAGAAATCTGCTGTCATCTTCATCTTTGATTTTTCTTAAAATACTGAGGTATGAAATGTAACATTTCCTCTGACTGCTTTTAAGATTTTCCCTGTATCACTGGTTTTGAGCAATCTGCTGATAACACACCTCAGCGTGAGTTTCTTCATGTGTCTGGTGCATGGGATTTGTCGAACTTCCTGGATCCAAGAGTTGATGGTTTTCATGCAATTTTCAATAATTTAAGCCCTTATTTTTTTCAATATTCTTTGTCTCTCTTCTCTTTCAGAGACTTCAATTACATGTGCATGCGGCTGCTTGAAATTTTCTCGTCATTCAGTGATGTGCTGTTCTTTTTGGTTTTCCCTCTGTGTGTCTGTCTGTCTGTGTTTCATTTTGGATAGTTTTTAATCCAAAGCTATGTCTCAAGCTTATTAATTTTTTCCTATAACAGCTCATCAGTCATTAATCCCATCCAGTGAGTTTTCCATGTCACACATTGATGTCTTCATCTCTAGAACATGGACTTGAGTCTTTTTAATGTCTTTGGTCTTTCCACTTAACTTTTGAGTAGACGGGATATATTTATTATAGTGGTTTTCATGTCCTTGTCTGCAAATTATAATATCTGCATCTGTTCTAGGTATGTTTTGGTTGATGGATTGTTCTCTTTAGTATGGGTCATGTTTTTTTTTCTCTTTCATTTGCCTGGTGCTTTTTGATTTGATGTCAAACATTGTGAAATTTACATGATTGAGTGCTGGGTATTTTTTTTATTTCTACAAGCATTCTTGAACTTTGTTGTAGGATGTAGTCGAGTTACTTAGAAACAGTTTGATCCTCTGGTCTTTGTGTTAAGATTTGTTAGGTGAATTGGAGCAGTGCTCATTCTATGACTAATTATGCCCCACTACTGAGGACAGACCCATTTATGACTCTATCCAACACCCTGTGAGTCTTTAGGCTTTCCGGTCTGGCTCATGGGAACTATCCCCAACCTTATGTGAGTACGAGGCTCTGTTACTGCTTCTAAATTCTTTTGGATCATTCTTTTCTTGGCATCGGGTTGCTTCATCACATGCATGAGATGACCATGATCTGATACTTTGTCCTTAGAACAAGACTGTCTTGTTTTCCCTAGAGCATCACGTCCATCTTCACAGCTCATGGACTATGCCAAGCTCCACCTGAATTGCCCCTCTTTGCATTGTGGCCTGGAATCTCTCAGGGCAGAAAATCTGGGCTCTTAGAAAGCTCATCCTGTTTGCCCATCATCTTTAAAGGATCGCTGCTCCTCATTGTGTGATATACATGATCTTGCAGACCATTCTTTCACACATTTGTATCCATTTTTGGTCTCTGATTATTTCAGGTGGGAGGCAAATTTCATTGCCTTTATTTCATCTTGGCTGGATTAACTTTATATGAAATTTTATTTCCCATGGTTCTTCTCCAAAATATGACTCATAGGCTAGAATCAAGTCCTATTACCCAATCTTCTTCATTCGTTTTTATCTTTTTTTTTAATTTTTAAATTTTTTACTTTTTTCGATTTGTTTTCTCAATGAGAATGATTGCAACTTGCTGAAGCCAGGTGATTCTTCTGAATAATGAGCCATTTGTTTTGCACGTTTTTCACTTTCTCATTCCCAAAATGTTTTCTTTTCTCACTATGATTTTAGTATTGATCTATAAATGTCCTTGGCAATGCCTGTGTCACCATGTTTGCTTCTACTCTGTATTATTGTATCACACAATGTTTTATTGCAGATGTAATCCCTGCACATTGTGGGCTATGAAGGTTCAGACCAGAATTAACAAAAGTGACAAGCTTTGCGGGACTAGAAATCCTATTTCTAATACTTTGCTACTACTATCCTACCGGTCATGCAGGACTCATATTGTATTCTTTCTCATCTTTCTCACCTGAGATCTGATATCTAATTATGTCAGCTGTATTTCTAGAAAGCCCTTGTTGTTCTTCCCTGTGCATTTCCACTTTCTAGTTTGGGCTCGAATAAAATATCCTTTGACCACTCTGATAGTCTCTCTGCCCAATTCCTTGTGCTGTCCCAACAAATCCTGAAACATGTATTGAGTATATTTATTTCAGGAAGCATCGGTGGCTGCTGTGAGATGGGCCAATAGTACTAAAGCAGAGCTTTAATGTCTATGTCCTCCCTGTTCAAAAATCCTTCATGAATTCCTCCTTCCACGAGAATAAAATTCAAACTCCTTGGTATGACAGTCACAAGAGCTAATGCAGCCCCCACATTTTGTTCAATAAAAAAGTATTTTTTTGTTCTTATATATCAAACATTGCTTTGCTAGGCTTTGATATAATGTGCATTTATTTCTTCTGCTTTCAAGTGCTGACTCAAAGGCCTCTTTACCACAAAGCCTAATTTGATCACCTCAAACTGGGGGTTTATTTTGTCATGGCCCCTCCCACTTTTTACCTTATGTAATTTTTATTGATGCTCATATCTTACCTCCTTCACAAGACAGTCTGAGGAGAGGGTTGGCTTTGGGCTCATCTTTCTATTTTTCCATTGTTTCTTATGCTTAATCATAGGTATTCAATAAAAGCTTGAGAATGAGTGAGTAAATTAGGACAATGACTCACTTAAATCAATTTTATTAAAACAGTTCTAAATGACCAAAAATTTCTGCTGCCTATTTGGTGGGAAGAAATACAACTACTACTGTTTGGGTTGAGCAGGGGACAATAGGGTCTTGGGATTTTTTATTTTTGAAGATTTCCTTTAGGATCCATGCAGATTCCTATATGAGTAATTCAACACTAAGCCTCTATTGGCAAAATATCAAGATGCTTAGTAGCACAGTATTAGAGTCCATTTAGTGTCCTTCATAAATTTATCCTTTGAGAACTACTATTTCAGAAGTTGAGCTCAGTCTGAAACAGCTTGAAAATAAATGGAGACATTGGATGGCACATTGAAATGCAGAGTAGGTTTATTTTTCTTTGAGATAAAAAATTATTAGCAGGTGCCTTGAGGTCATGGAAGTGGAGAATATCAAAAATATTTTAGAAGGCTTGAAATTTCACTTGATGAACTCCCAGGTCTTCTGTGTCCTGGCTAGATGGCCTTGAGTAAGTAACTTAACCCAAGCTTCAGTTTTCTTACCTGTAAATAGGAATAATAGCACTCCATAGTGTTGCTATAGAAGTAAATTATTTTTTTCAAATTTAATTTGAAAGACAGAGAGAGACTGTGTGTGTGTGTGTGTGTGTGTAGGAGGTAGGGACAGAGAGAGAGAGAGAGAGAGAGAGAGAAAGAGAGAGAGAGAGAGAGAGAGAGAGAGAGAATCCCAAGCAGGCTCCATGCTATCAGTGCAGAGCCCAATGTGGGGCTCAAATTCATGAACCATGAGATCATGACCTGAGCCAAAATCAAGAGTTGGACACTTACCTGACTTAGCCACCCAGTCACCTCAGGAGTAAATTATTTTTAATTAAATCCTTAGCATAGTACTGTTGGTTGTGCTAGTAAGTTTATATGTTCTAACTATTATTATTTGTTATTATTTTATAGTACAACTGACAAAATTATTTAAATTTGTCATTTTTTTGTTTGATGTTAGGCTACAGTAAACACTTTATTTGCATGTTGAATGAGCTCACACTATATTTGTTCAAGGAATGAATGAGTCTTGGGATTCTCTCAAGCCTTGTCATGGGAGGGGCTTAGATTGGAAAGCATGATAGGGTGTGATATTGAAGACTGAAATGAGAGAGAGATAGAGGAGGAATCTTTCCATCGAAGCCTTTAGGATTAAGAAAGTAACTCATTTGTGCCACTTATGAGCTAGAAGCCTGCTTGAACCAGTAGAGAAGACTCGCAGGCTGATGATGTCATATCTATGTGATGATTTTAACATCATAAATATATCAATCTTTCAGCAATGCTGACAATACTGTCTTCCAGCATATGACTCATACCCAAGTTATATGCTTTGGGGAATAGTAGTTAAACATCATTGATGACATGGCACTTGGTAGATTTCTGCAATGTAACATTCCAAGTACTTATTTATTTTTTATTTATTATAATGATTTATTATAAAGTTTATTTATTTATTTTGAGAGAGAGAAAAAGAGAGAGAGAAGATGTGAGTAGGGGAGGGGGCAGAGAGAGAGAGAGGAGAGAGAGAGAGAATCCCAAGCAGGCTCCACCACTAGCACAGAGCCCCACATGAGGCTCAAACTCATGAACCCCAAGATCATGACCTAAGCCAAAATCCAGAGTTGGACGCTTATCCGACTGAGCCACCCAGGCACCCTGACACTTATATATTTATAAAAAATAGATAAGTGGTCACTTATGTGCTGAGAAGGCCCTCTATTTCAAATATACCCCTTTCTGGTCACCACAATGCCTGACATTCCATCGTTACAAATCCATTCTTTTGGCGTAACACATCTGGTCAGAATTATTTATCCCCTTTCAAAATGTTACCATTACAAAGAGGGAAATCTTAAGTTCTAGGGTTATTAAGACCTTAGACATATTTTCCAGGCAACGAGGGATGAAACAGGGGGTGGAGAAAATGCTAATTGTGCCTGAAATGAGGAGAGGGACACTGTTTTGGTTGGGAGCACAGGAGTTCTCGGGATGTCGGGCCACAGTGGTTCAGTGTGGCTAGGTGACCAGACTGTGGGGTTGGAGGCAGGTAGAAGTGAGACACAGCAGCACCAAGAAGGTGCTGGAGGAGCATTGCTGGTGTCTTGATGTTGCTGAACGCCAGTCTCCTGGCACACATGTGTCACATAACGGTGTTGGGTTGGCGCTGGTGATGCTGAAGGAATGAGGAGAGGTTGGGGTGTGTGTGTGATCGCTTGCCGTTCTAGACCACAGCTAGCCACAAGGTAGAGAGAGCGCCAAGCCCTTCGTTTGCCTTCCATGTCTGTGCTCAGGGGTTGAAATCCTGGGAGGCAGACTCTCCAAGGTCCCCTCTGGCGCTAACACACTTTGATTCTGTAGCCTATTCTCCACATACTATCCTGAGCTGTAGATATGCTAAGTTCATCAACTTGAAATTGATGTCTACAACTATTTCCAGCACCCTGAAACCACCGAATGGGTATATATGCATGTGATGTGATAAATTGAGTCAATTACAAACACAAACAAAGTGTAGCTCTTCTCTCCCTCACTTACCTCTTTATTTCAAGTACGAGAGGTTTTAGGGGCTGAATTGGTTGTGTGAATTGTCCCAGCATTTCCCTTCAATTTCTGTACGGAGATAACTCAAATTATGGCCAGCAATACCATTGCCCCCAATCTCTTTTTGGCTTCAAGATAATAAACATCTCCTAACAACTTAAAAAAAATTGAGATGCCCTTTTCACTTTGACCATACAGATGGGAAAATTGTAAATAACAGATCCTTGACACTCTTCAGAAATAAAATGTGATGAAGAGTTCAGTCGTCTGATTAAATTCCCCCAATAAAATCTCACCTAGCTTATTCTTACCCTGGGGATAAAGGGCTGTGCACACAATGCCCATTATTTTTCTTTTGAACATACTTGTATCTTGTCAAGATGTCATCCATACAAATACTTTGACGTTTTTAGTGCAACAATTGGGAAGCAGGTTGAATTTTTCAATTCTCCCAGCCAGTGTAAGTCAGTCTGAGATACTTAATTTCTATTTGAGATCCTTCATTTCTATTATAAACAGATCCCACAGTGGGAGATAAATTTCATGGTAACAGTTTGGACTTTTTTATGAACCACCTGCAAGTTTTCTGCAAACAACATGTTTTATGGGAGCTCAAGGCAATGTTCACCCATCAAGACCCGACAGCAAGCGGAGGATGGATGGGGCCTTATCTCAGGCACACATGGAACCTTCCTTGTCCCCTGGCCTGACCTCCCTCTGCACTCATTTATGAAAATGATTCATCTTTAAAGAGCTTCCTTGCTCTGCCTGCAGGCTGTAGATCTTTTGCACTGGACTCGTGTAGGCTGAGGTTATAAACTTCAGTGTGTAAGCCATTTGGAGGGGTTTAATTTTGAATATTGGGAGAAGCAAAGAACACAACCCACGTGTTTCCTTAAAGGAACAGTCCTGGGACTTTCTTCTGTGGAGAGATGCTCCCAAGGGATTTCATTGACAAATTGCATCAGGAGTCAACTTTTATTTAGGTTGTGACAGTTCCCACATTTAATAGAAGGTCGATTGGGTTTGGCAAGTAGACTCAGGGTTGGGTGGTGACCATGAACATGGCACTTTCCCACCCTCCACGTGGAAATAGAGACTCTGTGCTCTGCATTTCATGTTTGTAAAGGGTCCTGCGAAGGGTGTTATTTGTGTCAGAATTAGTGGGAATTGCTAGGGTCCTTGAGAAGATATCTTTGAACTGAAAAGCCTTGGAAGGTAAGAGTAGGAAGTGTAACTGAAGAGAATAAACATTGGAACAAACACAAAATAGGAAAGAAGAAACCCCCCAGTGAGAATCGGTTCATTCGTTCACGCTGACTCATGGGTTGTACAAACTGGGTTATTTCCACAATTCTCAGGAAGTGGGTCTCACATCGGAAGTATGGCAACGCCCCTACGTAGATAAAGACGCATGGGAGTTTGAACTTAAGAGAGAAATTGAAGATAGAAATGGTGATGCAATCGCTTCTAAAAATTCAGATTTTGGGGGGGCCTGGGTTAAGCGTCCAACTCTTGATTTCAGCTCAGGTCATGATCTCAAGGTTCATGAGATCAAGCCCCGAGTGGGAGCTCTGCTCAGGCAGCCCCTTCCCAGCATGCACATGTGTGCTTGTGCTTTCTCTCTCTCTCTGTCTCTCAAAATGAATAAACTTTAAAAATAAAATAAAATAACTTTGAGTGTGTGTGTGAAACATGGTTTAAGTAGAAATGAGATGCTCTTGACCAGGGGTAGGCCACCATTTTTTTGTAAAGGGCCAGACAGTAAGGTTTTAGGCTTTGCAGGCCACATGATTGCTGTCACACCTGTGCAACTCTGCCCTTGTAACTGAAAGCTGACAAAGACCTTATGTAAATGAAGGGGTATGGATGTGTTCCAATAAAACTTTATTATGACATGGGGGAGGTAATGGCCCTCTGGCAGTAGTTTACCAGCCCCTGCCCTAGTCTACTCTGGCCTATCATTAAAATCCAAGCAGGCCTGTGGCTATTTTTGTGTTCCTAGACCAACGCCAGTGACTAAGGGTAGTAATAGCTAAAGAATAGCATTTTGCTACCTACAAATACTAAAAATGAGTATAATGAAAGCAAGTATTCTGCAAGATGGTAATTGGCAGTCCTTGGAAAACATTTCTAAGGCGAAGTAAGCTTGGTAAATATGAGCAAGTCTTCTGGAGATGTCTAGTGCTTCAAATGCATTGAGAATGTCTAAGAGCAGATGTGGGTAGCAATATTTTCCCCAAACTGTCCATAGAATCTTTCTGTGTTCATACCTCTTACCATCTTGGGACCAGGGGTTCTTGTAATGCAAATGAACAGCATTTCACAGGTGCGTTCTTTGGGGAGATTTGGGTCTCTGGAATTGTCTACCTGCAGTTGCACATGACAAGTGAATCTGGGTGTGTCTGTCCTATACAGCTTGCCTCAGAGCACTGTCCCAATCCCCAGAAGCCACTGAGGTAAAACTTTTCATGTCATTTTATCCCGATGGCTGGCTTCCTTAGGCCAGTTTGCGCTTCCTGGATAGCTAGTCACAGGATCTACTGGCCTACCTGGTACTTTGCACAAATAGGAGTAGAAATTAGATATTTATACTCTAATTCTCTTTAACCTCTACATAGAGATATCATAAACACACACACATATGTCTTCTGAAAATTTCTGATGCTGTGAAGCCTTATTCCTAGAACCTATATCCTAAAGTCTTATCTTAAAGTGAAGTCACTCATCATCATCATGGATGGCAGCGATCAAACACCATGGCCTTGCAAATTCATAAAGGATGACAGCTGTTCTCTGGCATAATGTTGCATACAATGGAGGGTTGAAAAATTCAGCCCCTCTTTCCCAAGCACCTTCATGTTCATGGCCCAGAGCAAGATGCTATGGAAATTAGTACAATTAATAAGATACTATTCTCATCTTTGAGGAGATTTAAATTATGCAGGGGAGGGAGTAGAGTAATTCATTGGCTTTCAAATTGGGGAACCTTGAAGATCTACAGAGCTCCTCAAGGAAGGGGGGTTTTTGAGCTGAATCCCTGAACTCTACTTTAATCAGAGTAGCTCTGATGTTATCTATTTTATGTTTTAGAAAAATAACAGACACTGGAATCAGGAAGACGTATCTCTTCTATCTACCGTGGTGCTACTGAATCTTCTGATCCCATTTCCTTACACACCACGTATGGAAGACACACAGGCTTCACAGATTTGCTGTCAGGATTAAGTGTACAAATGCATCTGAAGTGTCCGGTCCAGTTCCTGGCACGTAATCATGCCTTAGGAAAGGATGGCTAAGATAATAAAGTAGAACATGATAAAAGTCACAGGTAAATCACAAAATGCCTTGCATTCCATCTAATGAACAGTTGGACTCCAAAGTATTTGTTGAATAAAAGATTGAATGAAACGAATAAAAACTAAATGAATGAAGGAATTGGTAACTTGGCTGAGAGCAGGGGTATTGCATACAAGTAGAACACGTAACCTGTGCTTTCAACCCAGCTCTTGAGTTTTGGCAGCCTGCTGACCTGAATGGAATGGAGCCAGTTGTATATGGACCACTTACATGCCCCAGAATCTATGGGAGTCCTCACTAGCATAGATAAGACCTCGAGCCCTTACAAAATTTCAGATGATATTATGGAAAGGTTTTCCTAGAGATAAGGAAAAGGAGGAGTGGAGACAAAATGGCAGGGGTGGGGAGAGGGAGAGAGAAATTACAGTTCTAGAATAACATAATGCTAGCTATATGGAAGAGAATCTAATTTCACGATTTAATTTTCCTTGTAAACAAGCTCAGTATCTTCTCTATGGATCTTTACTAAGTAAGTCTGCAATTATATTTTGCAGGCATCAGATTTCTTCTTGATAGGTTTCCCTAAAATATAATGTAACTTAAAATTTAAAAACTTTTTTTACTGTTTATTTATTTTTGAGATAAAGAGAGCATGAGTGGGAGAATGGGATCGAGAGAGGGAGACATAGAATCCAAAGTGGGCTCCAGGCTCTGAGCTGTCAGCACACAGCCTGACCTGGGACTTGAACACACAAGCAGTGAGATCATGACCTGAGCCGAAGTCAGATGCTTAACTGACTGAGCCACCCAGGTGTCCCTAACTTCAATACTTTTGACTAAGTTGATCCAAATCCTCAGTCTCCTAAATGTCTAATTGAATGGGATGGCCCTTTTCACTGTATACACTAGAAAATGTCAAGGTAGCTCTGTAACATTTGATGATACAGATGGACAGAAGTCAAACTACGGAATGAAGAATTGAGGGAAGCAAAGGATGAGGCTGAGAAGGGTCTCCGGGTTCCCAGCAGAGACCAGGAAATCCCAAGCATTCAACTGAGAACAGAGAAGGAATTCTGTGATTTTCTTATCATATTTACTTACATGAGGTGTATCTCCTCTCCAATACTTACCTAGTGAACTGGATTAATAATTGTAGCTCCTTCTCGATGATTTCTTCCATGAAAATCAGTGTGATGGTGATACTGGGAATTAAAGACACAACTACAACCTGAATTTTGCTGGCTCATATTCCTGTTTCCTTTTTAGTCCTCTGGGCCTATTACTTCCCATTCCTCCTGCCCATCTTATAAGTGGACATTGGCAGGGTCTTTTCATACACACACACACACACACACACACACACACACATACATACACACCATCCATCCTCCTCCTTCCCTTAGAATTGCGGAGCCTGAAAAGTCCATCCAGCCTCAGCGCCTTCCTGACTGGAGCCCCTTGCTTGTTGGAGTCCCTACCACTCAGGTTGTGCGCTGCTGTGTTGGGTCCCTCCTGTGACAGTTGGCTACACCGCTGTGGCTTCCAGGCAGCCAGTCCAGCCAGGAGATACTGCCATGTCTCTTCTCGTACCCATCGTTCAGTGCTCTCAAGGAGCTTATGCTACATAATGCTGAAGGATGCCATTCTTCTCTGGAGGCCTTACATCCTGTAGGTTGACTAAGAGTCCTGTGGGGGCTGGGTTGGTGGACAGAGCCAAGTACAGACACCAGGCTGTCAGAATCACTTGCTCTTCTAAACGAAACACTTCCTAATTGGATCTACTTTGCACGATTCTCTTCTTTATGGAATAATCTCCTAACAGGAGTCCCATTAACCTGCATTCAAATTGTGGTTTTGTTTTTTTTAACGTTAAAAAAAAGTAAGTGTATCTAGGCCTCTCTTTGAATGGTGGGTTTGGTTAAAGCTCAATTTGAGATTCTCATTCCACATAAAAATAAAAGAACTAATAATTGCAGTATTAGTAATGATACTGTTTCCTGTTGTTTCAAAAGTTAGAGAATGGGAAGAGACTAACCTTGGAGTCATTTCTAGGTTCATATATGGCTATTTTACTTTAAAGGGGAACAAATAGAATCTGGACATTAAAACAGAAATGGCTCCTAGAGATGAAACACTCTAATTTCACAGATGAAGAAACTGAGGCCCTGGGAGACCACATGCCCTGCACAATGTGTGCCAGCTATTTTATGGCAGAATTCAGGCTTCATAGTACTTGGTCCAATAAGGGGCACCCAGGGGGCTCAGTCCATTGAGCATCTGACTTTGCTTCAGGTCATGATCTCACACTTCATGGTTTCGAGCCCCACATAGGGCTCTGTGCTGACAGCTCAGAGCCTGAAGCCTGCTTCGGATTCTGTGTCTTCCATTCTGCCTATACCTTTCCCCAACTTGAGCTCTCTTTCTCTGTCTCAAAAATAAATAAATAAACATCAAGAAAAAATTTAAAAAACTACTTGGTCTAATAACATTTTTTACTATGCCACGCTTCCATCAAAGTTGTATAGATGCCTATCCTTCCCATGACTTTATTCAACATTTAGGTTAGAAAAATGAGGGCTGATCCTTCCTTCTGCTTTTTCAGTTATGCAGATACACCTGCAGGTTCATTTGTCATGCTCTTACAGTGGGACGTCTAATGACTCAAGGCCATGCTATCTCACTGGATGCTTCGCCAGACCTCTCTTTTCTTTTCATTCTCCCTCAGACTCCTTGGCTTTTGGCCAGGTCTTTGTTATTACTTTGTACTTCAACCAGAGAAGAAGCAGAGGAAATAAAGAGAGATAAAAAATAAAAACAGTAAGGGCAACCGTTTGGGAGGACAAGTGTGGCCTGAGGGTCTGGATCACTGCAGGCAGCGCTTAGCTGTGTTCCCTGTGTTTGAAGGGAGAGATCATGAATGCTGATTCTGGGTGCATCAGTCTTCGACCGCAGACCTCTCCAGTGACGACCTTGACCTTTTGTAAGAAATGTAATCTACAAACTTCTGAACTTGCCCATCACATTCTTTCAGCTGGTGTTACTTGCAAAGAGATTCTCTGTTTCTCCATAATAAACTTTTAGCAGAATAATTCTTAGAAGGCAGTGTACTGCGGGGGCACATGGGCAGCTCAGTTGGTTAAACATCCAACTTGGGCTCAAGTCATCATCTCAAAGTTTGTGGGTTGGAGCCCTGTGTTGAGCTCTCTGCTGACAGCTAGCTCCGAGCCTGGGGCCTGTCTTCACATTCTGTATCTCCCTCTTTCTCTGGCCCTCCCCTGCTCACACTGTCTCTCTCTCGCATGCGCAAAAATAAAAATAAAACATTAAAAATTTTTAATTAAAAAAAAAGAAGGCAGTGTACTGTGGAACACACACCCATTCCAACAGGTAGGATGTTCTATAATCTGGAATATGTTTTGCTCTATTTATTTCTAAGGTATTTACTTCCATACCTTTGCTCTTGTCTTTGAAATGTCCTGTGGGCCAAGTTTCCGCCTCACTACAGTTTCTTTAGCATCTGTACAGAGCCTTTCCTCCTTTGAGGGGCCTACGCCTCTGTACAGAGGCAGTGCTGTGTAATTGCTGTGTGAGAGCCACTTGGAGAATCGATGCAGAAAAATCTGCCCATGTCCTGCTGTTTAAAATGCTTTTGCCTCCCAGTCTCAGCGTTAGCAGTGGCATTCTACAACTCACCTGGTGCTTTTCACCCTCACTGTCCTTTGCAGATGTTAACGAATTTATCCTTATTACACTGTAGCCAGCTCAAAAATACAATCGTGGTGGATTGGCGTATTATGAGACCCACAAGTTCTTACAATATTCTATCTTTGGACCCCTCAATAATGCCTGCAAACACACATCCCTTACAAAGGTAACCAAATCTCCAGAGTGTTCTTCTCTCAAAACAGATGCTGCCTTTGTTGGTCCCAACTTTAAAGCTCAAAAAAGGAAAAAAAAAAAAAAACAGGTGCATTTTAGCAGGTCCAAAACCTGAACACCTGAAAAAAATCTGCCCACCATACTAAGCTGCAGAGCATTGGCATAATTTCCCTTTCGTTTTTATAAATCCAGGTGTAATTTACATGAAATATGATTCACCCTTTTAAGTGCTGGGTTCTGCATGACGTTTCACGAGTGGGTTCCGTTGAGTAACCAACATCACAAGATAAAGCAAGTCCTCCGTGCCCATTGATGCCACCTACCACGTTTCAGTCAGTCCCTTCTCCTGTGCCCAACCACCGGCGATGCTGTTTCTATGGTTTTGTCCTGACAAAACCTTCCAATCAATGGAATCATAATATATAGCCTTTTAACTCTGGCTTCCTTCACTTACCATACTGCTCTTGAGTTCATCCGTGTTGCTGCATGTGTTAGTAGCCTTTTTATCAGAAAGTAGTGTTCCATTGTATGGATATACCACACTTGTCCTATGTGCCATTCTGCACAAGAGAGACATTTGGATGGTTTCCAGTTTTGGTGACTACAAATGAAGCCACCCTAAACATTTGTGTATGAGTTTTTGTGTGCATATAAGTTTTCATTTCTCTTGGGTAGGGTTATACTTCAAAACCTTTTTTTTTTAAGATGGGAAAATAAGAATGGATACAAGCACTTGAAGCAACACACAGAAGATATAGTGAATGGCTCCAGATACTTCAACTTTTTGAGTAAGAATTTCTTTAGACTTTAACTCACAAGACACATAGATTAATAACAACAAAAAAGTGTGTCTGCTGGTTGCTTCCCCAAACTTGACAAATTAGTCACACTTTTTGTCATTTAAGAAATATTGACTGGGACACCAGAGTGGCTCAGTCAGTTAAGCATCCGACTTCGGCTCAGGTCATGATCTTGCAGTTCCTGAATTCGAGCCCGGCATTGATCTCTTTGGGGACAGCTCAGAGTCTAGTTGCTTCAGATTCTGTGTCTCCCTCTCTATTCCTCTCTGGTTCATGCTCTGTCTGTCTCTCCCTCAAAATAAATAATAAACATTAAAAAACAAAACAAAAAAAAGAAATATTGATTAAATGACTACTAGATGCCAGCCATTCTTTAAGCAGTGTTTTTGATAATGAAGTAAGAGACAAGGATGTTTCTTAACAAAGATACATTTGCTGCCTTTACACACCAGGATTCTCTATTCCCATTACTGTTTCATAAGGTCTATGCATGTGTCTGGGAGGTGACGGGTGGAGAGAGAGGAGGTCTTCTCAAAGATCCCCTGTGTCCTCTGCAGGGAGTGGGGAGTAGCATTTCTACTAGACAGTAGATTTTAAGATTTTATAAACCTTTGTTTACAGCAGGCATTAATCTCTCTAATTATGACCGCCCCCCCACCCCTGCCAACGTGGGTAATGGATTGTGACCTGATAGCAAAATGGCCATACACATGTTGGTGGAGTAAGTGAGGATTGGCTTTCTGTTGGTCTAAGAGGGGAGGTCCCTGGTCCTACTGGGAAACTTTATCCCCACCATCTTGTTACACATCGTGAGGTGCTGCTATGACATTTATTGTTTTGCACTAGCATCATTGTAATTTTTCAAAATAAATCACACTGTACTGGAAAAGAGAGGGTATACTCTAGTGTTACCTTATTAGTGTTAACTACGAGGGATCAGGTAGTGTGAAATCACTTCCAAGGAAGTAGCAGTGAGGAGGTTGGCTTTGAGGTGGCTTTGTCTGGAGGTCAATTCTGCCTACTTCACATTTTTGTCTAAGATCGATTTCTTGGGGAAAATAAAAAGAGGCACAATTCAGTGTCCATTGATCTCTCCATTCACTCCTTAGAGTTGGATTTTACAACCAAACCAAGAAACCAGTTGGGTCAATAGGTTCACTGTCAGGTCTTCAATTCATTGAGTAGTTTAGTGGTTCCAGAAAGAAATTGAAAATTAAAACAAAACATTTAATCAACAGAATTGTCTTGCATATACTACGAGCTGGTTTGGGAAGCAGGAAGAGCTCTCTCCTAACTCACCACTAAACAAAATGTATGAAGACTCTGGAAGTGCTTGGGTCAGCCCTAGGAAGGAAGGTGGGTATCTGTCTGCTAATGCCGACTGAGGCCTCTACAAACACTTCCAACGCAGATTCCTAATTGCTAAAATCGGGGCCATGATTATGTGATTTCCTTTCAGCACACTTTAAAAAGACCACCAGGGCTAACGTTTGGCTCCGGTGATATGGAAACCTCAAAATGATGAGAATGGCATTTTCTGGGAACCAGAGCTCGCTCTTTCCTGCTGAATTGTCATGCCCTTCTGAGAACATGCCCTCAGTCCTCTGAAATAGAGAATCAGATAACCAAGTCATGCTCAGCTGATTTGCCAGCCGATAAATGATGAACTTTACTGGCGCTACCTACCCACAAGTCTTTTGAGAAGAAAGCAGTGAGGCCGAGATAATGAGGCGACGGGACTTCCAGCAGAGTCATGGATTTCCCTGGCCCACACACCGGTAGTGGCAACTTCCGTGTTTTCATTAGCATCCCGTTTGGGCGTTTCATCTGTAGCTATAACGGAAAATGACTAGGGAACTTCACAGAGCCAGAGACACAGTAAGTGTTCAGTAAATATTAGAGAATGAGGCTCATGGCAGCAATAGCTATTCTCGTTGGTCTCAGCAATATGCTTTGATGGGCATGTCGCCTTACCTACTATCCCAGTGTAG
Organism: Suricata suricatta; assembly: GCF_006229205.1. Lineage (NCBI taxonomy): Eukaryota > Metazoa > Chordata > Mammalia > Carnivora > Herpestidae > Suricata > Suricata suricatta. The sequence goes on along the minus strand of NC_043709.1, from coordinate 130,256,585 downwards.
CATTCCACACACCGACGGCCTGATAAAATAAGATAGAATTAAATAAGATAAAAACTGTGCCTGTTCTAATTCAGAGATTCTTTATGAAGTCTTTGCATGCCCCTGTTTTTTTTGTGACCCATGAGCATTGCAAACAAACATGAAAAAGTCAAAGCCAGATGAGTGAAAAGTTGGTAACTGAACTGATGAAGAGGTAGCTAGATGCTATAAGGGAGCAAGTGCAGGACAAACAGCAAGAATTCTGTGTAGACAAGATTGTGTTTTTCCTGGAATGTTGAGAATATGGAACAATATAGAAGATTTGCTATTGGGCTTTTTTTTTTTTTTTCTGTAGGGACTGTGTTTGGGGTGTGATAGAAAGAATAAAATGGGCAGGATATTTAAAGGACTTTTTAACTCACCTCCAAGGTAGAAAATGGGCCAATAAAGGATTGCAGAGGAGGAATCCAGAAGACATGCATTGCTCATTTTCTTACCTGGGGTGGTGATGATGTTGATAGTAGTGGTAGTAGTAATAATGATACTAGTAGTGATAAGTGAATGTTTATTGAGAGTGTACAATGTGCTGAGGAACTGGGTAATTGCTTAGCATACATTATGTAATTTAATGCGTGCGCTAACCAACGCCATGACATAACTACTGTTGAGAAAAGGAGGAAGCTATGACTTATGGTTATGCTAACTGCCTAAGGCCACATGGCTTATGAAACCTGAACATTCGAACCAGGTTCTGCAGGTGGACTGTGCGGGTCCAAATGTGGTAGGTAAAGGAATGATAGAAATAACTACGACGTGAACATGGCAGAAAAAAAAATAACGTGATTCATGTTTGGCTCCAAATGTCTTTGTTTTAATTTTCATTGCATCTTTTTGATCAGGGATCAGCAAACCATGGCCTGTGGGCCAAATCTGACCTGTCACTGGTTTTCATATGGCCTATGAACTAAGAATGGTTTATACATATTTAACTGGTTGGGGACAAAAACAAATCAAAGGAAGGCTATTTCATGACACAGAAAATGGTATGAAATTCAAATTTCCTTGTTCCCAAATAAAGGTTTATTGAAACATGGCAAACCCCATTGGTTTAAATAAGTTAAGGGGCGCCTGGGTGTCTCAGTTGCTTAAGTGTCTGACTTCAGCTCAGGTCATGATCTCATATCTCATGGGTTTGAGCCCCACATCAGGCTCTGGTGCTGACAGCTTGGAGCCTGGAGCCTGCCTCAGATTCTGTGTCTCTCTCTGCTCCTTCCCTGCTTGCTCTCTCTCTCTCTCAAAAATAAATAAACATAAAAAAAATTTTAATAAATAAGTCAAGAGTCGCTTTTAGTTCATTATGGCAGAGTGTGTAAGTTGTGACAGAAACTATATGGCCTGCTAAGCCTAAAACAGTTACTATGTAAGTCATCTCAGGAAAAGCCTGCCAACCCCTGCTTTGATTATTCACAGATAAGGAGTTTGGAACAAGTGCTCTGACTGCAGACTGCGGGGTTTGTATCCTGTTTCCTTCGCTTGACATGGAAAAATTGCTTAAGTTTTTCCCATCTGTGTTCACATCTGTGCAATGGGGAGATAGTACCAACCCCCGCGAACTGTAGGAAGGATACTGAGGTATTTATTCCATGAAGGAGTTTTGAAGAATGCTTGGCATGGTAAGTGCTCTGACAAACAGTAACTATAACCATCCTTGTCATGCTACTAAGTTTCTGGGGAATAGATGGTAATCCATCTCCTAACACCCCGTAGCCCCACCACTGATGAGTTCAGCTAAGGAAAGAGAGTCTCTTTTCACTACCTCTCCTTGACCTACATCCCCTCTTCCCTTACTAGAGCCAGAATGGTTTCCAAGGCTCCTCTTGCCTCAGGTCAGAAGGAGGCGCAGCCCAGATAACAAATCCACACCTCCCATCTCTTTAATTATAGCTGGCTCTGTCCTCACCGCTGTTGGCCTTGAACTGCATGGCCAGTGCGGCTGTTTGGGTGGGTGTGGGAAAATACCTGTGGATTTAGAGATGGAGGCATGACGCAAGATGTGCTAAGTGTGTTCATGACCCCCAAAGCATAGGAGGCTTGGAAGGCTTCAATGGGTCTACAAATGATACCAACGGTGTAATGGCCTGTCTGGTGGGTGAGAGGGTGGGCAGCTGTTTCTATGAGGTGACTTCCAGGGTCTCCATCACCTAGCAGCTAGGCCATATCAACTCTACCGACTGTCATTTTACTTGAGGTACTTGTTACGTCACCAACAGAAGGTGGGCACGAGGGGGTCATTGAGTAGGAGGAAGAGACACGAGGGAGAAACGGAGGGATGCAGCACCAAAATCCAGCTCTGCCTATTTTCGAGTGTTGCTGGGAGCCAGCTGCCACTAAGTAAGGTAGTGGCAGGAGACAAGAGAATGTGGACAGGAGTACTAGCTAAAGCAGTGGTTTTCTCCTTAGAGCTCCTTAGACCGGATCTTTCCAGAGCATTCTGGATCTCTTAAGCAGGGTAGGGACCTGACATGATTATCTCAGAACAGGACATTACCGACTAAGCAGTCACTGTAACTGGACTTTTCATTATAACAGAGAGGTAGTCCAACATTCAATTCTAGTTTCTTAGAACCCAATATCTACATTTATCCAATGCTTTATTATGTCTTTGTTTTTATTTTTATTTTGCTTCTTGGGGAAATACACAAGAATGGAGTTGGAGACCTAGGTTTGCAGGCTGTAGCTTCCAACTCAAGTACTAACCCTCAAGATGACTATGAGTTTTTTTAAAAAATCCAAGTTAGTTAATGTATAGTGTAATAATGATTTCAGGAATAGAATTTAGTGATTCATCAGTTACATCAAACACCCAGTGCTCATCCCGACACGGACACATGCCCTCCTTAATGCCCATCACCCCTTTAGTTCACCCACCCCTACTCAACAACCCCTCCAGCAACCCTCAGTTGGTTCTCTGTAGTTGAGTCTCTTATGGTTTGCCTCCCTCTCTGTTTTTATCTTATTTTTGCTTCTCCTCCCCATGTTCATCTGTTTTGTTTCTTAAATTCCACATGAGTGAAATCATGTGACTTTTTTTCTCCGACTGACTTATTTCACTTAGCATAATGCACTCTAGTTCAATCCATGTTGTTGCAAATGGCAAGATTTTATTCTTTTTGATCATTGAGTAATATTCCATTATATCTATATCTATACCTAATCTATCTATCTATCTATCTATCTATATATACTACATCTTCTTTATCCATTTGTCAGTCGATAGACATTTGGGCTCTTTCCAAAATTTGGCTATTGTCGATAGTGCTGCTATAAACATTGGGGTGCATGTGCCCCATCAATCAGCATGTTTGTTTCTTTAGACAAATACCTAGTAGTGCAATTGTTGGGTCATAGGCAGTTAACCCTCTTCTTTCATTTTTAAAGAGAGAAAAGAATGTATTCAGAAGCATTGTGGTAGATTCTGGATTTGAATCTGATATATGCAATCCATATCTTTATGATCTTAAATAAAGAAATTCACATTTCTGTGTAGTTTCCCCTTCTGTAAAATGCCATAGGGGTAGTAAGGCTGACTTTTGAACAACATGGGTTTGAACTGCACAGGTCTACTTATAGAGTTTTGTTTTTTGTTAATACAGTACAGCATAGTATTTTCCCTTATGATTTTCTTAATACTATTTTTTCTTTAGCTTACTTTATTGTAAGAATACAGTCTATAATGCATACAACATACAAAATATGTGTTACTCAAATGTTTAAGTTATTGATAAGGTGTTTGGTCAATAACAGGCTATTAAGTTTTTGGGGTAGTCAAAAGTTATACATGGATTTTTGACTGTGCAGGGGGTCAGCACCCCAGCCTGCATTGTTGAAGGGACAACTGTATCTCCCTCATGAGGCTCTTGAGAGTTAATTTAGATAGTATGCTCTGAATGGTGTTATCAGGCTGTTTATTATCATTGCATTATTACCTCCCAAGGAATCTCCATTCTGCTCAGCATTAAATATATTATTACAGTGAATCCCCAAGGCCAACATCTGAGATACGTATTAGTCCAATAGATGAAGTCATGGCTCTGTGAGGTGGAATGCTTTGTTTAAAGTCACACAGCTGGGAAATAGAGAGCTGGAATTCAAACCCAGTTCGATTATTCACAAAGCCCATGCACTTTCTGTGAGGATTCATGCACTTCTGAGATTCACCGATTCTCCACTCAGACTGGGTCTAACAATGCATGCTGTGTTAATTACTTGAATAATTAATAAGACAGCAGACTTTCCCTTGAATACTTTCATGTAGAGTGTTTGCCATATATTTATTATTCCATATTGTAAATCTATATTAAGAAGTTCATATGTGAAATCAAATAGAGAATTTTAAGATTAAGTGACAGGACTTTTAGGACTAAGTTAAAATTTTCGTTTTTCCTACTGCCAGACACTGGGTAGAAAAGCTATAGACGATTTACTTCTTCTCTCTCTCCAGTGAGTGCCAGAGAGTGAGCCTTATATTATCTTGTAAACTCAGAGTGAGTGTGTGTGGCCATGTGGAACATTGAATGTTAGTGGAGGTGGGAGTAGGAAAAGGGAAAAATATAATTAATTGTTACCAGAGGGAAAAGTTGAACTGGGTGGAGGTTCAGAATGACTCACCTGGATCTTTGACTCAAGTGACTTAATGAGTTTCTGCAACGCCTTCTGATGAAAGTTTGGCTAAGTTTGTTCAGGGTGTGACCTCTCCTGCTGTTTAGAAGCAATGTCTGCCATTTTGCAAAAGGATGATTCAGAGATTGAAAAGCAAAAGGGGAATAACTCACCTTACCGGGGTTGTTGATTTAGGGTTCCATATGGCACAACAGTAGCCAATTAACCTATCAAGAATTAAAAAAAAAAAAAAAGAATTTGAAAAATACCCAGTAGTTAAACCTTGCTCTAAAAGTGGGGCAAAACAGCCCAGAAGTTAAAAAAAAAAAAAAAAAAAAAAAAAAGATCAAAGTTGAGGAAACAAGCCTTCGTTAGAAATTCATCCAACCCAAACAGTAAATAAACAGGTGACTGCAATAATGGCTTGCCTTCCTATGAAAATAATGGATTCAACAAGCATTTGTGCATCCATAATGAGGTGTTTTAAATCACTGTGAATCTAGCTGCACTCGTAATCACCTATCTGGTGTGCTGAACTTGGGAGATATCTCTTGCTTTTAATTTTTAAGCTGTTTTAAAATATCTAATTTCATTTGGTAAATGTCCAAAGGAGGGAAATCAGATGGTACTACTCACCAGAGCTATCTTTCTAAAACAATTGTTTTAAGACTTGAAAAGCTCTAATGGTTTGTGTTTGCAAAATGTAGTCTGGGCTTGTTAGCACGACAGACTGATCTTTTAAAAAAACTCACGATGCCTAATTTTTTATTTTGTATCTTATCACTTCTTCCTGTGAACTCTATACTCTAATTACTCTGGGATATTTGACCTTCCCACACCACCATAATTGTCCTTAGGCTTTTTGGATTTCTGGTATAGAAAAGTATAATTCTCAATTTTTCCTATGTGAGAAACTTCAATTTTTCTTCAGGAGGTAGGTCTTCAGGGGCCTTCCAAAAAAGTCTGTGTTTTGGCTGCATTTCTTCCTGTGCCCATTTAGTAATTTCACAAAACATATTTTTGTGTGGTTACATAGCCGTGTGCAGATATCAAAATTTATTTCTCTAAGACTTAGGGAGTTGCCATTTTTTTATTCCAGAAGTTAATCATAATAGTTGACCTTGCACATAAATCTCTCTGAGTTTCATTGATACCTTTGTAGGAGACATTTTTATTCTTCCTTCTTTTTCTTTATTTTTTAAAAATATAATTTATTGTCAAGTTGGCTAACATACAGTGTGTACAGTGAGCTCTTGGTTTTGGGGGTAGATTCCCGTGATTCATCGCTTCCATCCAACACCCAGTGCTCATCCCAACAAGTGCCCTTCTCAATGTCCATCACCCATTTCTCCTCCTCCCCACCCCCTCATCAACCCTCAGTTTGTTCTCTGTATTTAAGAGTCTCTTATGGTTTGCCTCCTTCTCTGTTTGAAACTATTTTTTTCCCCTTCTCTTCCCCCATGAGTTTCTGTTAAGTTTCTCTAGTTCCACATGAGTCAAAATGTATGATATCTGTCTTTCTCTGAGTGATGTATATCACTCAGAATAGTACCCTCCGGTTCCATCCACATTGATGTTAATGGCATGATTTCATTCTTTCTCATTGCCATGTAGTAATCTATTGTATATATAAATCACATCTTCTTGATCCATTCATCAGTTGATAGACATTTGGCTCTTTCCATAATTTGGCTATTGTTGAGAGTGCTGCTATAAATATTGAGGTGCATGTGCCCCTATGAATTAGCACTTGCAGGAGACAGTTTTAAAAACAAAATGACTAGACTGAAAAGTTTTAATACATTCATACCCTTGATCGTGATGCCAAGTTGTCTTCTGTAAACGTAGGTCTAGTTACATGTCCACCAGTAACAGCACAGTGTGTGTTCCAAAAGCTACCAGCTACCCCTCTTTCTGGTTCTCATTAAGAAGGAAAGAAAGAAAGAAAGAAAGAAAGAAAGAAAGAAAGAAAGAAAGAAAGAAAGAAAGAAAGAAAGAAAGAAAAAGGAAGGAAGGAAGGAAGAGGAAAAAAGAAGTGAGGGAGAAGAAGAAGGGAGAAAGGAAAGCAGGAAAGAAAGAAGGAAGAAAAAGAAAGAAAGAAAACTTCATATTTTGTAAGCAAAAGTGATGTTTGTGTTTAATATTTATTTTGCTGGTTCGTAGTTAGCAAAGCTATTTTTCTATAATTAATGGGTATTTGTATTCCTTCTTTCATGTGTTGGCGTTTCTGGCCACTAGCCCGTTTTCCACTGGACCGCATATACCAGTCCACTGTAACACTCAAATAAGAAAAAAAATCTACTGAACCCTTACAGTATTCTATATGCTTTGCATTGATGAGCTTTCCTAACAACCCCATGAAGTATTACACCCAGTTTAAAGATTGGCACGTTGAGCACGTTGAGCTTAAGTAAGTACATAGGGTGACATAGTCAGGAAGGGATATAGAAGAAATACAAATCCCAGCAGCCTGACCCAAGAGCCTTCACTCTTGCCAAACATGCTAAGCGGTGGCACTTAGCACTTCTTAAAGTCAGCCAAGTTGAAATACTGTGTATATTTAGTAAAGCTCATCTTTTTTAGGAGTGTAGTTATATGCACTTGACAGTGTGGGCCATGCAATCCATGCCACGGTCAAGATACAGAATACTTCTTTCACCCAGCCCTTTCCCTCAGGCCTGTTGCTGACCTATGACCTGGTGACCATCAATCTGTTTCCTGTTAATATGCTTTGGGCTGGTCCAGAAAATGATACAAACGGAGTGATATAGGATACAGCTTATTAGCCAGCTTTCTTGCTTGCTTTCTTTCTTTCTTCTTTCTTTCACTCAGCCTCTTACTTTTGAAACTCTTCCATGTTCTTGAATGTGTCAGTTTATTGCTTTTCGTTGTTACATCGTATTCTATTGTATGGCTGCAGCAGCATTTTTTGTTGTGGCTTCTCGTTGATGTATGTATCCCTCTGGGAGGACAGATGGTGTCCTGTTCCTCTTCATGGTCTTCAGTCCTGACATGGCTCTTGGCATACAGCCGTGGTCCATAGATTTCCATCGTGTGGACCAAGTTGTAAAGGGTCATGCTGACAATATGCATTGCCATCAATAGTAAATAAATGTTAAGTTATGCATATTTTAGGTATCTTCATAGGCCAATTAACCAAATAAAACAAAGACATATTTAAAGAAAATTATTGAGGACTGGACATTGGGGCATGTACATTCATAGATGGCCACCATTGGTGGCATTTATAAATTGGTTTAATCTTGCCACCCACAAACCCGGGATGTTGTCATAGGAGCTATACATTTTTCTAAGCCTAGAGCCAGTCATTCAGTCGTTAGGCATGTATACAAAAGAGAAATTTGGGTAAAGATTCTCACAGCAGCACTATCTATAAGGCCCTTATATTTTAAACTATCAAAACATCTCTGAATTAGGAAATATGTAAGCTAGCTACAAAATTACAGCATAAATGAATACTATGTAGTTTAAAAATGAAAATAATATGATCATTGTTATATCCCAACATATGAAAATAAGGGAAATCGATATCATTTAAGATCAGTAAGTTTTAGTAATTTTTAAATGCATAAATACTTCATCTTGTAATTTTAATGTTTATTTATTTTTGACAGAGAGAGAGAGAGACAGAGCATGAACAAGGGAGGGAGAGAGAGAGAGGGAGACACAGAATTCAAAGCAGGTTCCAGGCTCTGAGCTGTCAGCACAGAGCCTGACGCGGGGCTCGAACCCATGAACCGCAAGATCATGACCTGAGCCGAAGTAATTGATTTTAGCCAAGCTAACTGATTGAGCCACCACACGCCCCTTCATCTTGTAATTAAAAAAATATGCTTATATTCACATATATTCACATACATATACATATGTATACATTCATATACACATATACACACATATATACATACATATACACATGCACACACACATGTTTTTACTAGTTTACTGGAATAAGCTTCTTGGAATATTATTACTCAAGTGAGACAAAAAAGATCTCATTGTGGCAGTGATAATTCTGATTTTAATGTAGATAGCTATGTTGGAACAAAAGAACATTTGGAACACAAACCACACCACCTGATATTGTGGTAAAGGCAGTGACTATCTGTATAAAATCAAAAGAACATGAAGTTAACTTTCCAGATTTTTCAGATAGCCTCCTGATCTGCTTACTACCTCTTTTCTCATATACGTGTTTACCTGTTACTGGACATTTTGCATGGAATGGTTTAAACAAATTAAATATGGATTTTAATAAAAAAATAATAAGAAAATAAGGTCTGTGTAGTATACTTTGAAATATTTGATGTTTGCTTGAATATTTGTTTTCTTTTTTTTAGATTTTTTTAAAGTAGTTTATTGTCAAATTAGTTTCCACACAACACCCAGTGCTCTTTCCCACAAGTGCCCTCCTCCATTACCACCACCTCTTTCCCCCCTCTTCAACCCTCAGTTCGTTTTCAGTATTCAGTAGTCTCAAGTTTCACGTCCCTCTCTCTCCCCAACTCTCTTTCCCTCTTCCCCTCCTCCTGGTCCTCCATTAGGTTTCTCCTGTTCTCCTGTTAGACCTATGAGTGCAAACATATGGTATCTGTCCTTCTCTGCCTGACTTATTTCGCTTAGCATGACACCCTCAAGGTCCATTCACTTTCCTACAAATGGCCATATTTCATTCTTTCTCATTGCCATGTAGTACTCCATTGTGTATATATACCACATCTTCTTGATCCACTCATCAGGTGATAGACATTTAGGTTCTTTTCATGTTTTGGCTATTGTTGACAGTGCTGCTATTGTTTTTCTGTATGATTCTACATTCTTCGTCCTTGGAAAACTGTGCCCATTTGGTGAATGCCATTCAAATTTCTTCTAAATGGAAAATACTGGAATGACATTACCTAAGAATATTCATGCTAAAGACACAAGCTGTGTGACTATAAAGCTAAAATACTTGATGATTCAGCTGTATCCTTTCTACTCTAGTAGAAACATGTTTCAACCATTTTAAAGAGATTTTTGTCTATTATGGTATAGTCCATTTTGACTGTCATTGCTTGGCCATCAGATACATTGTTTGCTTTAGATTATTTCTTTTGTATATACCCTTGTATAGAGCTAGTAGGAATCTTACAAATCATTCTCCTAATAGGTGAAAAACTTTATGTATTAAGAATTGCTGTCCAACATAAAAGGGGGAGCCCTAGATTAGGGAGAAAGTACAGCTTTGGTCTTAAAAGTTCTGCTTGGCTCTCTGTTGGGCACATTGCACTCTACCTCCCTTTTAGTGAACACCTCGGTTCCTTGCCAGACAGAAGTATACTGAACAGCCGGTAAGCGCTACAAGACCGTGAATGCAGAAGATGTGCGGTGACACGTGATTGACAGAAGCTTGGGTTCGTGAACACTGGGTGGAATGAGAGCACAGCCTAAATACCTTTGGTGGGTGGCATCTGAGCGCTGGTGAACGTAGGGAGTCAGGGAGAATGGAAGGTCTAAGAACAGGGGTGCTCACCAAGGAGCTCAAAGTTGATGTTGAGAGGAGATATATACACATGACTCAACAGCCAATTTTGACTACAACGTTCCGAAAAGTGGAAACAATACACGTTCATTTAGTAGATATATTGAGAAGGAATGAAGAGGGGCACCTGGGTGGCTCAGTTGGTGGGGCTCAAACTCACGAGCTCTGAGATCATGACTTGAGTCAAAGCCAGATGTATAAGCAACTGAGCCACCCAGGCGCCCCGTTGTTTATTTATTTTTGAGACAGAGAGACAGACAGAGCACTAGCTGGGGACAGATAGAGAGAGAAGGAGACAGAATCTGAAGCAGACTCTAAGCTCCGAGCTGTCAGCACAGAGCCCAACATGGGGTTCGAACTTGTCAACAGTGAGATCATGACCTGAGCCGAATTCAGATGCTGAACCGACTGAGCCATCTGGGTGCCCCATCACAATATACCTTAAAACTAACAGCAGTGTTGATAATTTTAGGAACTCTTCATACATTTGATAGGGGATTTTTAAAAGTAGTGTTTCTTTCACCTAAGAATGACCATTCATATTTGTAAGGGAATTAACTTTGTACAAACACTTTCAAAGACATTGCATGATTTGGCTCTCACAGTGATCTAGGGAAATAGGTAAGAAATCACACAGTGCTCATCACAACCTCACTCCTTAATCTCATCGCCTATTTCATACACACCCCACTTCCCCTCTGGTGACCATCAGTTTGTTCTCTAGTTAAGAGTCTGTTTCTCGGTTTGTCTCTCTCTTTCTCCTGTCATTTGCTTGTTTTGTTTCTTAAATTCATATATAAATGAAATCATATGGTATTTATCTTTCTCTGACTGACCTATTAGCATTATAATCTCTAGCTCCTTCCGTGTCATTGCAAATAGCAAGATTCATTCTTTTTTTTAATGGCCAAACAATATTGCATTTTACACACACACCCACACACATACCCACACACGCACACGCACACATGCACATCTTCTTCATCTACCCATCTATTGATAGGCACTGCCTCCACATCCTGAATATTGTAAATAATGCTGCTATGAATATAAGGGTGGATGTAGCTCTCAGAATTAGTGTTTTTGTATTTTTTGGGTAAATACCCAGTAGTGCAATTGCTGGCTCATAAGGTACTTCTGTGCTTAACCTTTTGAGGAAGCTCGATACTGTTCTCCAGAGTGGCTGCACCAGTTTGCATTCTCACCAACAGTGCAAGAGGGCTCCCCCTTCTCCGCATCCTCACCAACACCTGTTGCTTCTTGTGTTTTTAATTTTAGCCATTCTGACAGGTGTGAGGTGATATCTCCTTGTAGTTTTGATTTTCATTTCCCTGATGATGAGTGATGTTGAGCATCTTTTCATGTACCTGTTGGCTCTATGTACTTCTTTGGAGAAATGTCCGTTCACATCTTCTGCCCATTTTTCAATTGGATTAATTGTGGGTTATTATTATTATTATTATTATTATTATTATTATTATTATTTTGGGGTTGAGTTGTATACATTCTTTATATATTTTGGATACTAACCGTTTATCAGAAATCTCACCTGCAAATATCTTTTTTATTCTGCAGGCTGCCCTTTCAGTTTTATTGACTGTTTCCTTTGCTGTGCAAAACCTTTTTATTTAGGAAAGTCATTATGATCCTTCCAGTGTGACAGATGAGTAAAATGAAGTTGGGAGATGAAATGACTTGTCCCAGCTGGCTGACCATCTCCTAAGTGGCAGATTTGGAAATTATTTCAGGTTTCTGGACTACAGATATGGTTAGTCATCTTACAGCTATCACCTGATAGTCCATTGCTCTATCTTTGTACTCCAAGCGAATGATTTAACTAGATCAGTTCACCTATTCCAATTAGCTAGTACAATCAGTATCAACCACACGTTAGGCTGGGCATTTCCTAAGGCTCTGAACAGACATAAAGACAAATACACAACATCTCTGGGAACAAAATATCTATGTGAGGCATAGAAAATAGAAATACCTGGTCAATTAAAGAGTCGTAATAAAGATATAATGTGAGAGCAATAATCTAAGAGTGTACAATGCATGGAGTAAGATGATCAGTACTATAGGGGTTCAGAGAGAAAATCGTTGGCAAAAACATTATAGAGGAAGCAGGAATTGAGTTTTGGCAAGAAAAGCATAATGAAAAACGAAAGCACCTCAAGCCAGGACACGTGGTGGACAAAGGCGAAGAGGAGGGAAGGTGAAGACACACATGGCTGGCAGTAGACCCAGATGGCTGGAATGCGTGTTTATCAATGATGCCATGTTGAAAATCCTGTAAAGGGCAAGTGGGCCTGGTGTTGGAGAGCTTGGAAATGTCAATCTAAAGGACCCAGGAAAGTTGTGGGTTTTTTCCCTTAATTATTTCATCAGATTAGTTTTAAAAGTAGATAATTAGTAAAGTAAAAGACTTCTGAAATTCCACTGTACAGATCAATTAACGTGGTCAAAGGGATCACTTTTGTCCATTTTCTTAATCACTGTTTGGGAAAACCCTTGGGTTCTGGCAGAGAGTGACCACATTTAAGCAACAAAAGTCTCATGCAGGATTTGTGTGTTATTTTTTTAATTGAATTGCTTGCATTTTCAGAGAGCAATTTACCGAGGATCTTTGGAAAACTGTTTTATCTTGGGACTTTCCTGAAAATTTCTTTGAGGTTCATTCTGTGACACTCACTGGGAGCAAGCTGAAAATAGTAACTTTTTCCAGAAGAGAGAGCAAAGGTCAGAAGCTGACCATAAAGTCAGAAAGTTTAGCAACTCTTTGGCAAAGAGTGCAAAATGATTAGCACACCTGGCAGTTTAAGTCACTTGTTTAAAACAAACAAGCAAACGAACAAATACCAGTACTTAAGGGAACCACATCCGAGGCCACTTTTAAATTTTATCAAAACCACTATCAGGAAAAGATGATAAAAATGCATTATGTTTTCTGATCTTTTCAGTCTTTATTAATGTCTTACAAATTATATAGCTAGTAGACACCTTTGAGTTATCTTCTGGAGATATCAGTGATGTTACAACATTGAGGATGGCTCACCAGAATGGTGACAAGAGGCTAAAAGCTTCTGAACTGATATAGGATTAAGTAATGTCCAACACAACCCAAAGGCCTTCCATGCTGATGAACAGTTCTGAGCAGTTAAAAGGAAATGCATAATCTGCACTTATGCATGGGCTCTGACACATGCATCAGGCAAGATGTTCCACGGGCCCAGAGGAACGCTATGGCTGGTACTACTTCTTGGAAAGGACAGTGCTTCCCAGCTAGACAGAGGCTTCACTATCACGTGATGAGACGGAGTCACGTGCTACTTTACAAGAAAACGGAGCTAACGTGGCATCTACATGTACAGATGGCCATTCCTTTGATTCCAGGGAGAGGTCATTAGTGCTGGTAGGGCACATGTGGATTCTTAAGAAGGATGGACTTCGTGAAATTCAAACATCAGAGTTGGGGCACTTGGCTGACTCCTTGGTTAACGTCTGAGTTTTGGTTTCAGTTTTAGGTCGTGATCTCACAAGTGAGTTCCAGCCCTGTGTGGGGCTCTGCATTGTCTGTGTGGAGTTTGGTTAGGATCCCTTTCTCTCTCTTTAACTCTCTCTCTCTCTCTCTCTCTCTCTCTCTAAATAAATAAATAAATAAATAAATAAATAAATAAACTTAAAAAAAACCAGAGTAGCCGTTTTGTGAGATTGTCCCTTTAAAGATTTATTTATTTTAACATATGATACAGGATGATAAAAGATTTTGACTTGAGTTATCTTGGAATTATCCCTGGCAAACAGTAATTCTGAATGAAGACATTTATTTTTTGATATGTTGATGATATAATGGGTCTTTGTTGGCTCTGAGGATAACTTCTTAAGCGTATTTTCATGGTATATGACCCTGAACCATTGTATATAATTCCTGAATTTTGGTGGTTGATTGTATTTACTCTCAAGAGGTCTGTTACTATGCTTCCAAAAGTAAGATTATGTCACATACGGCTAGACAGTAGATGCTACCATCTGTGTCCCCTCCCCGCCCCGCTAAGAAAAGAGCCAGATTTAGATTATGGGGTGTCAGTCTGCAACCTCCAACTCAGTTCTATTCTTAGATGACTTACATGGACACAATTCTTTAGTGGCTGAGATGGGTCAAAAACAAAGATCTTCCAATTTCTAGGAGGAGACTTTTCGCACAGTATCATGCTCTCCATTTTATTCTATATATTTCTTTCCTATCCAATGGATCAAGCACATCACATTTTCTTTTCCCCTTAGAAAAATGAAATCTATCCATGCTCCACATTAGTTCCTCTTAATAAAGCTTGATTTTGTAGGAGTTGCCGTCACATTTCTGAGGTTGTATATAAAAAGTTGAAAGATCTTGGTGCTTGATTTTAAATTAAAATAACAGAGTCCTAAGAGAAATAAAAATAATTTATGGGAGAATGCCTTTGCCTGCTGTCTTCACAATTTTTATTCTAATAATCACCTGACATGAATGCTTTGGTGAAGTAGAGTACAGGTAGATTAAAAATGGAAATGCCATTTTAATAATTCAACAGCGAATTTTATTATTACTTTGTGGAGTGGAAACTTTTAGTTACCCACCCAACTCCTATTCCCCTGCTTTCTTTCATAAGGATCCTAATTATTTATGTGTTTACCCCTCCTTCAGATGACAAAGGAGAAGACGATTTCACTCTTCACTGTGGGAGCAGATCATGCCTGATGTGGGGCCATAAGTGCAGGCATTCTTCTGGCCTCTCTTACTGGTCCAGGAGTGGGTCTATGATTGGAATCCACCCAACAGATTGAAGGAAGGGCTTATACTCAGCGCCTGAGGTAGAGCCTCCTCTCTTCATCTTACTAGACACAAACAAGAGAGCTCACAGCTCCAATTTCACTGATGCCATCTGACGACTACAGGGCCACCACCCTTAAGATGAAGCGGCTGTTGAAGATGGTAGGCAGGCATGAGAAAGAAATTTTGTTGATATTCTTGTGCCGTTAATCATACTGTGTCTGGAAACTTTCACTCTATGGATTTGCTCATGGAAGCAATAAGCATCCTTGTCACTGAAGCCATTTTGTGATGAGGCTTTCTATTCTCTTGTGCTGAAAATACCGTAACGGGTATTCTAATGGTGCTAGAAGATGGATCAGGCTTACATGAGGAGGCTCTGGTGTAGTTGGTGCTGATTACCTCGCCTGACAGTCTCCCACCTTACATCTACCTTCCCATTGGGAGACAAAAAAGAGTTCTGGACAGCCCTACCACATTCATCGTGGGTCTGGGGATGCCCAGTCAGGAGACATGAAAGAGGGCCAGCAAGTCTGAGGAGAGGTTTAAACAATCACCAGTAACATCTTGCCAATAAAGGAAATTATCAGAAACTGATTATCCCCTAGCTTATAAAATGTGAGTAATTTTTTTGAGTTTATTTATTTTTGAAAGAAAGAGACAGAACGAGCTGCAGAGGGGCAGAGAGAGAGGGAAACAAAGAATCTGAAGCAGGATCCAGGCTCTGAGCTGTCAGCACAGAGCCTGAGGCGGGGCTCAAACCTACGAACTTTAAGATCATGACCTGAGCCAAAGTCAGATACTCAACCAACTGAGCCACCCAGGTGCCCCAAAAATGTGAGTAATTTTTAATAGAAATAGTTCTAGAATTAATAGCTGCCTTGAATGGTTTACTCAATGTAATTCAAGAATGTTTTCATGACTTGGAGTCATGGTGGGGCCCATACTTCATTCTGTGATTGCAACTGTTTACTCTTTTAGCATCAGACTGCAATCACTCTTGCCTACAAGGTATTTTTCTTCCAACATCCTTTCTCCTTCCTAATTTGCTGTAGTCTAAGAAATCAGATAAACATGGTCATCAGAACTGCATGCAAAAGAGGAAGCAAGTGGGCCAGTGTGACCGACCCACAAAATGAGAGATGAGCTTTGGCAAATAAGATCGGACGTGGGGTCTTTGTGGCTCTAGGGACTTGGCGAGTCTGGCTTATTAGCTGTGTTGTATATGACAGTTTCCCCAAACACTAAAAGAATTCATTAGGTCACCTGTTCTGACCCTTGCCTGCTCTTCCTGAGGAAACTGTGACTCAGAGCTAATAATAATGGTTAATATTTATTAGGATTTTTGATGCTCCACACTGTGTTTTATATTTATTATCTCATTTGCCCTTCTCTACTGCCCTATGAACTCTTTTTATTTTTTTTAATGTTTTTTATTTAGTTTTGAGAGAAAGAGAGAGACAGAAGCAAAGAGATGAGTGGCAAGAGAGAGGGAGACACAGAATCTGAAACAGGCTCCATACTCTGAGCTGTCAGCACAGAACCCGATGCAGGGCTTGAACTCATGAACTGTGAGATCATGACCCAAGCCAAAGTTGGACGTTTAACCAACTGAGCCCCCCAGGCGCTCCTGAACTCTTACAAGAATACAGAGGCATGAGAGGTGAAGTAATCTATCTAAAGTCACACAATTATTAAGTGGTTGAGAAAGGAGTCAAGTCAACACAACTTGGCCAAGAGGAGCCTTTGAAACCACCACAAGGAGACGTGAAGCACCTTGCCAGAGACCAATCAGGAAATCAGTGAAAGGTAAAGATTAGAATTCAGGTCTTCTGATTATCAGCCCAGGACATTGTAAAAAAAAATGTGCCCTGATATTAATTGCTGTAGTTACACACACACACACACACACACACACACACACACACACACATCACTCTGGCATATAAATTCCTCCAAAGTTATTTTTCAGATCACCTTTCTTCTTGCTCTTCAGCTCCTCTTCACACCACTCCACAATAATTTTTAAAAGCGTAGGGTTGGGCAGGGGATTGGGATGTTTCGAATTCTGCTCTTTTGCAGAATTATCCTAAGGATAATGATCAGTGAATGTTCGAGAAGAAAAATACCCGGAGAAAG
This sequence comes from Suricata suricatta, assembly GCF_006229205.1. Taxonomy (NCBI): domain Eukaryota; kingdom Metazoa; phylum Chordata; class Mammalia; order Carnivora; family Herpestidae; genus Suricata; species Suricata suricatta. The sequence continues at coordinate 130,239,456 of NC_043709.1, read as the reverse complement.
AAATCATCCTGGGTGTTAGCTTCATAATGAGAGACCCAGACTGGTGTGTAAAAGTTTTTATCCAGCTGGTGAATTCAAATATTTTTGAAGGGGTATCTCTAACCAACAGCCAATCAGCGGCTAATTAAGCCATTCCAGTCTTTCCCAAAGCTTCGGGATTGGAGGTTTCGCGTGATGTCACCTTATTTCTGCTATTAAATTTTACAAAGCAAAGGCTGTGTTTCTATGAGGGTGTCTCCCTCCTCTAAGACTGTGAGCAGTGGCCCTAAGTATCCTCGGTCTTCTCACATCAGGTTAAGTCTTATTTGTAAGAGTGACCGGCAGTTAACCACTGTTCACGTTTCTCCAGGAGCTTTTATTAATATCTCAGAAGGTCTCTTTTGCACAGGACCTTGTTGCTGTTGATGACAGTTGCATGTTAAGTTAGCCACTCTGTAAGTTTCTTTCTGTCGTGTCAGTATTTTAACGTCTGTGTCATGCCTGCATCTTTACCTTTCACAGAAGAGTGTTGTCATTTTGTGCAAACATTTCTAGGGAAATATTTTGGGGGAGGTCAAGCTTAGGATGTGTGCAAGGCTCACGTCTCAAGTGGGAACCGCCGTGGCCCCAGGGATATGCTCACATATGTCACATCAAAAGTGCATGAGAAGGTGGTCCATGCACTGTGGTTGGTGGTGGCATGAGTCAGGCACAGCCTTGAATGCATCAGAGAATGGTCCCTGAGTCTTACACTTACGGCTCATCCGTTCTTCTTCCCCCTCTTTTGCTCAGACCAAGCCTGGGTCAAATGTGCATCAGGAGGCTGGTCTCTTAAACACCAACATTGTGCTGTAGGATGCATTTGCATTTATTTCTGTCTAGCTGCTCCCATAGACAGGCATGTGCACACACACACACACACACACACACAGATGTGCACAACATACAAACCTACTGACATACAGACACTGTGTCACGTCATACAGACACACAAAGACAGATAGACACAACTGATAAAGAGACACACAGAAATGCAGAGACACATATAGGCAGATACACCCTCAGATGACACAAAAATGGACACAGACATACATTTGGACATACAAATTCAGGCTCAGAAATATACAAATAAAGACGAAGGCACATGCATCTTTATGCCCTCCCTACTAAACTTTTCTCTGCTGGTCACATCTCCTTAAATGAAAGTTTGATCTTACTCAATGTGGGAAATAGAAACCCAGATGTATGGATTAGATTAGGTGCAGCACTTTATATTTGCACTGTAATTAACTTTACATTGTCCATATTGAGGTAAGAGAAACACCCTCTTGTGTCCCTGGAACACAATGGCCTCTGTGACCACTGGAAGAAAGACTCCGATTCTGTTTTTGAAGCAGAATGGGGAAAAACCATGACTAGAGCATGGGAAAAAGCTAGATGGTTGGCCTCATCTGGCTTTTTTCCATGACGTCTGGGAGCTATGGTCTTTCACATGATTTGACATCTGTACTCCTTCTCTGAAGGAAAAGGAGAGGCAGAGAAAATCAGGCTGAAGAGAAGACCATGCAGTAGAAAGATGTTCTGACGGCTCCCCAAACACATGGGGTTATTACCAATTCATAAGTGTATTTGGATGCACCTTATCTAATTAGAACTACATGGCTGTAACTTTCTTCTTTTAGTCAGCACACTTATCCAAGTTTCCATCTTATATCTGCTCTAACAGATCTTTCTAAAACAACTTTCACCATTGTATATAAGTGCTTCGTACATCCAGGAAGTACTGGCTTATGTATTCACTGTTTCCCAATAGGGGTTCTGTTGAGGATATCATTTCATAGTATTGTGGTTTGTTTTGATGGGTGAGTGGGAACATTTATTTGCTTTCTGAAGAGAGAGTAGACACCTAAGTGCAAGGTGGATCTGATAGTGAGGAAGACAGGGAAGAAATCCAATAATTGTTATAAGTAGTAGCTATCATGCATTGATCATCTATCTTGTATTGGCCTCTGTGCCAGGGGCTTTGCTTTGCATGCATTACCTTTATTCTCACAACAACTCTACAAGGTAGGGTATGTTGTTTGCATCACATGTACAAGGAAACCCAGCTCAGTGTTTCTTGGATCTAAAACGTAGTCATCCATATGTGGCTTGAGGTGTTGAAAATTCAATACACGGATTCAGAGTCTCAGAGTTTAAGGGGCAATCATTCCTCAAGCCCATTTGCCATTTTGTTTCCCATGACTTTTTGTACTTATAATTTTTGCTTGGACCAGATTTTATAAGTGTGCTGACTGCAATAAAACTACTGAGCAATTGCTCCCGACTTGTTTTCAGCAGAACAGTAGGAGTTAAGAGTGTAAATCTGTTTTTTTAAATGTTTTTAAATTTATTTTCAAGAGACAGAGAGAGACAGTGCATGCAGGGGAGGGTCAGAGAGAGGGAGATACAAAATCTGAAGCAGGCTCCAGGCTCTGAGCTAGCTGTCAGCACAGAGCCCGATGTGGGGCTTGAACACACGAACCGTGAGATCATGACCTGAGCCGAAGTCGAACGCTTAACCGACTGACCCACCCATGGGCCCCAGTTCCTTATTTCCTTACAAGTTACTGAAATGTTCTTCTTCCAAATGTAAAGGTGAAGAAGGGAAAAATATAGTATAGGTCTCAATGGATTGAATGCTAAGTTGAGAACTTAAGCAACACCTTCATAATAAAAAAAAGGACTAAAAAAAAGAGTCTGTGGTCCTAATGGGCCCCTTAGTCTCAGACACAGCTGATATGCCATATTATCTGGTTGAACCTTGGGAGTAGTGGAGGAGGCAGGAGTGTTCAGGGCCATGGTCTTGCTTTTGTTAAGTGGGATGAAGGTTGACTGACTAGTTTCTACGGCAATAGGTTAGTTAAATGGAGACTTGACTAAGAGACTGATCATAATAAGGTAACAAGAAAAACGAGCAAGATATTTGAATGGCAAGGCTGTGTGGGTGGGAAGTTTGCTGTTGAAGTAACTGATGCTATAACTTTATTGCACTATTATTTCAGTCAAGGGAAATATTTGTAACAAGCCAAGACAGGGCTCTGAAATAATACACTCTTACTGTTCTGTTCTTTCTCTTTCCTTTTCTTTCTTTCTCCCTTTCTTTCTCTCTTTCTCTCTCTCTCTCTCCCCTCCTATCTTCCTTCCTTCCTTTTTTCCTTCCTTCCCTTTTTCCTTTTCTTCTTTCTTTTTCTCTCTCTCTCTGTTCCTCACTTTCTCTGTTTCTCCCCTTCTTTCACTTTCTCTTTCTCTTCCTTCCTTTTTTTCTTTCTTTCTTTTGTTATCTCTCCCTCTCTCCTTTTCTTCTCCTCTCCTTCCCTTCCCTGCCCTTTCTTTCCCTTCCCTTTCCTTCTTCTCAATCTTTCTCTTCCCATCCTTCCCTTCCTTTCTCCTCCCTTTCATTATTTTTATTTCTTAAGTGAGGAGTCAGCTTTTCTACATTTGCAATAGCCATGGACATGACCTTGGTGATGACCCCCATGCACTGTGGACAGCTGCAAAAGCATGGGTTTCTATCTGCCACGGGGCTAAAGAGACATTCCTGTCAGAGCTGAATTGTGAAAAATGTATGGTGGATAAAGTGTCTGAATACATTAAGTCAATGTTAGAAACAAGTATGGAATTGTGGAGGAGGTTTGGGCGAGAATGGCTAGACATAACAAAGGAACTTAAAAAAATGAGGAGCTGAATGCAATCTTCACTTCTTCATTGACTTTGTTTTCGCGAATCTGCACTGACTTGTTAGGACTACCATTGCTACGCTATCAGAAGCGCATACACAGAAAAGCAGAGCATAATTATTCAGTGTGCTTAGAAATGGGCTCAACACTCCTGCCTCATCCTTCTGATAACAGTCAACAAATCCAGCCTCAAACATTTCTACGGGGACAGAATAAATCAAATCAAGCACATTGAAAACCTATCAAAAGGGAAAATACTTTGAATGTTTGTTTCTGTTGCTACTTTGTCTGCGATGGTGATCTCACTTCTCAGTTTTTCCCTGGTTAGAGAGTCTCTTCAATGAAGTAATGTAGGTAAGGGACACTGAGATGGGAGGGTAAATCCTTAACATCAGAAATCTTTATTGTCCTGCCCCCAAACTCCCTTAGATCTGTAACTGCTCAACCTGTGTAATTTATTCCTTTCCCGGCCACGTCGGGAGCCTGTGATCTCACTCCTTCAGAGATGCCGAAGGATGTATTTATTGCCATAGTTATATTCTTATACCTTTCATGTGTCACTTTTTTGGCAAAGATGTCCTCATGTTTAAATCTCATCTGCTCACGGAGATTATAAACTCCTTGAGGGCTGGACCATATCTTAGGCTGATTTTTCTCCTTGTGGCCGAATCCTACGTGTACTGGCGGGTTTGCAGTGGGTATCTGATGCCTGACCGTTGATAAGCTCCAGCCCTCTGTCACATGAGGATGTGCACGCAGCAGCATCGGGATGGACTTTCCAGGGGCTGTGTCATTGCCATTTACTGGCCTTTTCTGCCGGCCACAAAAGAAGCATGAGACGCTGGGTCCTCTGTCTGTTTGGACTCTCCCCCCTCTTAGGGATTCAGGGTGCCCCTACACGGACTGTTCGAATTTGCAGCAATTCCAAGCTTCCTCTGCTGGGAGTCCAGGAGACATCATAGTCTTGCCGATAAACTCTCCCTGGATCTACAACATTGCCTGGCCCGCACCGGTGGCCGGGCCGGGGTGGGGATGGGAAGATGAGAACAGATGAAGAATCAGGTCCTTGGGTTGCTATTTGGTCTCACTTCCCACTTTCCTGCAGCCAAATCCAGAGAAATGAGAAGAAAGCAGACATAGCCTGGGGGTTAAACCTTATTTTCACAACAGATTGGGGCTCTTTGGAGGGCTCTCAGTGCTCTCTGTCTATAGGTAAATAAAAAATAGAGAGACAGTTACATCTCTTTTTTTAAATCTCTGTTTGGAAATAGACCTAAGGTACTATCGGTGACCTCAGCCTATGAATATCATCTGAACTACTTTCCAGACTCTTGCTTTTAATTTTAAAGCCAATCTTTGAGTGGGAATGTTCAATCATAACATACAGGTAACAAATAAGCAAACAGACAAGGTTGAATTTATCAGTGAATGTTCAGGTCATCTGCTAACAGTTCGAGGTGTCCGATTCCAAAGCAAACATATCATATGGCTATCAGGATCCCCGGAGGCATTTAAGCTAAGTAAAAGGCCAAGCAATGACCTGGGGCACAGACTGCCACTATAGTCAAAGTCATTAACATTTCTGCTGGTAGAAATTTTATTTTGTTACTTTGGCATTAAATTATTCATCATGGTTTTTCCCCTTGTGATGTTTTATGGACATAATGATTATTTAACTGGATATACAGATAAAACTAATAATGACAGTAATTACGGTTCGCTCCCTACTTGCCGCCAGGTGTTTCTGGGATATCGACCGGCCTCGATGGTCTAAAAACCCCTTCCAGCTCCGGGGCGCACAGGCAAGTCAGCCAACTGTACCTCAGTTTCTGCATTTGTAATAAAGTGATACGAAGCCATCGATTTATTCAATATTGCCATGTTTTTGATACGCAAAACCAGTATTACTATGATCAGTGGGAGTAGCAGTTTGTTTGAAAGAATTCTCTGGGGAAAATGTCTAGAATAGTAATTGCAGGGTCAAATAAAACAGTGTCCATCTGCACCCGCCACTTCAACTTCATGTGCGTTTGGGGGAGATGGGGGACCGGAAGGGGTATTTGACTTACATGCGGTGTTACCTTAGAGGAGATTGTATCACAGGGAGTTTGTAGGAATTGACCCAGATGAACCCATCCTTTTCTTCTTCTTCTTTACTTGTTCGTTGTGTAAACTATTGCATTAGGCAGCCTGGAGAACTCTGTATTCTCTACAGAATATCAGAACTTCTTAATTATTGTGATGTGGTATATATGGTTGGTTACAGTTTTCTTAATCAAATAGTGAAAAAAGATAATAATTTTCATATGACATATTTATTGGCATTTCTTGGCTTTGCAATGAGTATTACTTTCAGTTCAGAAGTAATAATCCTGAACAGAAAGCATTATATTTTTTGTAACTGCTCACTTCGATCTCACTCAGAGCAACATACTCTTACCAACTTTCATCCAGAACCTGCGTTCTTGGATGTCTGCTTGAATATCTGTACAAACACACACACTGCTTAGGCTCACATCTACATGATATACGGAATTCATTACATTGGAATAGATGCTCATGAGATGCCAAGGAGCTACCGGATAATTAGATATCATTACGTGACTGCATAATTTTCTCTTTCATTTAACATTAGTTAACAGGTTTTTTTTGACCACTATCTTTGAGGCTCTTTGTTTATAATTTCTGTCCTAGATACTTCCCGAAAGCTTGTGAGGCAGCGTTTAAAAATATTTGCGTGTGTGTGCTTGTGCAGGTTTGAACTGCACACCGGCTCCTGGTGGGTTGCGCTCTCTCTCAATCTATACACCAGACCTCAGAAATTCTCCAAGGAAATAGATCACCGTGCTTCTTGGAGATATATAATAGAGACTGCTCTCTTTATTCCTTTTGGGCATTTTGTTATTTCCAGCATTCAATCTATTCAAATTAATCTGGATTTCCCACACCTGCTTAATCAGAAGCAACACCGGCAATGCTTAAAAAATTGTATATATTCAGGACTCTTTTTTAGAGATTTTGACTCCTTGGGTCTAAGACAGTGCTCAGGAATGTGTAGTTTCAACAAACACTCTGGATGATTCTTAGACTTAAGCAGGTTTGAAAAGTGTGCCTACTGAATGAAGGCCAGAGTCAGAAATGAAGTAGCCATGTAGGATTTAGCTGATTCATTGAGTTAGCTTTCAAAAATTATTTTTTTTAGCTCAAAATAATTTTTAAATTAAAAAAAATCAAACCATCTATACACACCATAAAATTGGGGGAAAAGATCCTTTCCTTTTGGTCTTTGTGAAATCCTTCGGTTCTTGGAAGACAGTCCATCGACAGTATCAAGAGCTCTAAGACCATGATGGTCGCCATCACGATTACCATTGGCGAAACAATCCCAGACTGGTTGTAAAAACCCAGTTCACTCAGGCACCTGCCTCACCGTCCCGGTTTGTGGCAGGGATAAACTCCCTGACCACAGTCCATCTCTGGGAACCACATTCCTACTTGCTTTAGCAGGGAGAGGCATGGACCCTCTCCGGGAGTGCCCAGGGGTAGGTGCAGAGATTTTACTCAACTTGTGAAGGTGTGGAATTATAATGGCAAAGGGCAGACATGCCTCTGCCTTCATGGGTGACCTGGTGCGTCCTGAGCCGCTGTTTTCACTCTTCCTAGCCCTCCCCCTATTGTGAAATCATGGCCAAGCTCGTTTTTCTTGCCCGAATCCACATAGCCAACCGAGCCCACGTGCACAGAGACTAAACTGACTTCCTTAAAGCGCGCAAAAAAAAAAAAAAAAAAAGTTTACTGGATGTTTTCTCCTCCATTTTCACAATTTTATTAGTCTTTAATAAGCGTTTTCTCAGAGTTTGGCAGTTTCTGAGTGTTTTAAAATCATTTTTACTAGCTGCTTCCAAAACACACCTGTGTGGTAAGTCTGTGCTTTCAGCCATGTTTTTACAGGAGGTGTGGGACCAAAAATAAAATGAAGAGAGACAGAATTTCACTCTTATGCTTTGTGCTTGGCTCAAAACCACAGGGGAAAAGGGAGGACCTGCCTGCTTATTCATGTTCTGCGTTATATAAGCGGTGGAAGTGAGGAGGCTCCAGCATACAGAGCTTTCATTTCGTTTCCAGAAAGAAAGCCTCCTAGGAAATAGGACGTACAGTCAGTTCAGGAAAGCCAAGTGTCCGACTTGCTTGAAACCAAAGCAAAAAACGATGACAAAACTTTTTAAAAACTGCTATGTAATTCTAGTTGCTGAGAATCACTTAGGCCAGGGGACTGTTCTGTTCCGATGCATTACTGTAATATATAATGATGTGTGTATACCTTTTCTTTACATGGAGGGCATTTAATTTACAGAAATGTAAGCTCATGATTAAGATCTGGTAATTTTCCTTAGTAACTTTCGGATTCTCCAACCCACTCCTGGAATGACTCCTTTGCATTTGGCCTGCTAGAGCTCTCGCAAAAACTAATTGTCACAATTCCAAACGGAGTTCTGAGTATTTCATTATTTAACCCTTCTCTAACTCAATAACCTTCCCTAGTCCCTTAATCGTGTCATTTATTGGGTATTTGAAAACATATCCAGAAGATCCATAACCATGAGGAGATAAAGCTGTTAGCACTGAATTAATAAAGAATATATTCATGTAAAGTAACTTCTCTAGTAAATTTATAAGCTTATAAAAGCATAGCTTTTCTTTCCCCTCCAATCAATATTGAAAAATGAATTGATGGCAGTTCCTTGCTCATTAAAAAATGTTTCAATATTAAGCAATATTTTGACAAATGGTGAAGACTCGAGTTACATAAAGATTTGTGAAATTATTTTATTTTCATGCACATATATTTATTCTTTTTTTAGATGCATAATTTTTTTTACAAAGTACTAATGCTATTTTCGTAACATTGAAAGCTAAATTTATCTCTTTGCCTTAGCTGGACTGAATTTAATGTTGTTCTAATGCATTACCTTCAGTATACAGTTATAAACACACGGTCCAGCAAAGGGGAGCCCAAGTCAATGAAATATCTCCAGTGTATGGAATTAATGAGGATGGAAAATATTTATTTATAGTTAATACCTTGTTAATTGAGGGAATTGATTTCCTTCCTCAAGGTAAATATAAAAATTCATATTTAGGAAAATGTATTTTCTCTTTTTCTCTTCACTGTGAGTCCACAGACCAAAAACATGCAATACATATTTTTCTCTGAGAAATATAAAATTACGTGCCTGCATCTAACGGTAAAATATATAACAAGATAGATTAAGCATTTTTTAAGTTTTTCAATGCAACCGCACATACTGTTATATGTATTAGCATATTTTTATTTACTTTGTTCTGATAATGTTTTTGCATCACACCTAATAAAAATGTTTTATATTTATGCCAAATTATGCATTTCAAAATGATGCAGTAATTATTTTTGTAATTGTATTTTAGCAATTATTCTATTGAATAACTTTTGGAGGGGTAGTGTGAAAGAAGATAATTTCATCCAAAGAAATGAAATATAATAAAGTAAATAACTCAATAAACTAAAATTTCTTAGGTGGAGTTCGGTGAGAATTGTAACTTAAACAGGGGCAGGATCATTCCATGGTAACTTTTAGATCAAGTATGTAGCGCTGAGATTCATTGTTCTTTTTTGTCCGTCTCTGTCTTTTAATTAATGTCAATCCTCACGATTAGTATTGACACACTGACATTCATACTATATTGTCTTTTCATAGAACTTTCTTTGCCTATCAGTGGATGGGCCCGAGTGCAGTGGCCTGTCCGCCTGCTGAGACCTCTTCCCGGGCAGAGTGGACGGTACTCTGACGGCTTCTGACTCATGGCTTAGGTTTTGCAACTTTGCAATTTCTTCTGTGGCAGAACTTTCGAAACTGTCTTTGGCAGTAAACCCTTAACGGCAATATCTCTTTTGTTTCTTTCTGTTTAATTAAATGGGAAAAAGAATAAGAGGGGAAAAAATGGAAGCCAACTGCCTTGTAAGAAATCGAGGCTTTCACTGGAACTGGAATTGGCTTATGCAGTATCTTCTAAGCTCCTCATCGGATGGCAAGGGGGAGGATTTTAGCTGCAAAGAGGTGGTTTCTCCAAATATTATGGGAGCTAAGAGTTAAGTGCACCATCCAGGAAAGACACTGATAAAGATATAATTAGCCATCATTACATCATTGTATCAAGTTTACTATACTGCCTAGGAATAAACGCATTTCTGTTTTTCAGTAACTTTGAAACTCAGGTCCAGTCTGTGTGAGTCCATTGCTCAGGCAGGTCTTTAGAATGAGTGCTCATTTCCTAGGGCAAAAGGATCAGACTTGGAGAGGTAATTTACGTTGGGTAATAAGCCTGACGGACCAAATCCAAAATGCTAACCGTGTATCCAAGGAACACAGAATGGAAAGTGTCAGCGATCAGGCTGGTAGCAGTGATTCGAAACATACATATCAACGCGTTACCCCCAGAAGGAAACACACAGACCCCTTCCGAAAAGTCCATCTCAAGACATGCACATGCAAACAAAGAGAAACCCGAGACTCACAGTTCATTTGAATTCACAAGGGAAAGTTTTCGGGATGAATGTTGCTTTGACGTTGTCTAACTGATGCAGAGGGAAACCAAACCTGTTTTTAATTGCAAAGCCAAATGGTTTATGCATGGGCTCTGCCATGCTTGTGAGAACATGTTGCTTTTATAGCCCCCTCCTCCTCCGTGAACGCGAGACGAGGCTTGCCAACGCTGCGTTTGAGAATAGTCACATTTAAAATGAGAAGCCTTGCAGGTATTTTTAAAGGGGGGGGATGTCAATCTGTCAGAGATGTCACTATAAGTGGACCTATCTGCCTTTCTGTTACCACTTGCTAATTATGGATTTGGGTGATAATTGTCATAAATCTTGCCACAGAACGTGCAGTAAAATGCGTGTTCTGGGGGTTAGAGGGTGACGTGTGGAGAGGGAAGCAGCTAGAATCTAAGGGCTCGTGAGGAACAGATCACAAAGCCTGTGCTGTAGAATCGTTTCACTGTTTAATATTCCAATGAGTACACATATTGTTGCATCCGTCAGGCTGCTCCAGGTAACATTGCTGGCATTCCATTATAGGAATGGTGAGCGTGCACGGAACACAGTCCGGGGAGAAGTGTCTCCGTTGGGCCAAAAAGCGCCTTCAGGAATACTCTGTCCTTATTCAAGCCATCCCAGAGAGGACTAAGAAAGAAAGTCGAATAACTGACTTGCAAAAGAAGGAATTTTCTTGTGTTCGTAAGAAGCAGACTGCTCACTGCAAAGTTACATCCTGGAACAAATTTTGAGACGGATCTGAAATATTCATTGTTCCAAAGATTACTTACAGGTAAGGATGAGAAAAGTTGGAAAAGGCGGTCTATGGTTTGTAAAGAGAAACTTACGCTCTCCTGCAAAGAGTTGGCAGGAATAGAAAGTGGAATCTAAAAATAGTTTTTGCTTCTGTGTCCAGTTCTTGAAGTCATTGCCACCAGCGGCTGCTGACTCATTAACTGCCACTGTCACCTTATCTCCTTTCATCTCGGCTTACTTTACGCTCATCAGCTGCGCGCGCCCGCACACACACACACACACACACACACACACACACACGTAGACACACACACAGCCTGTGGCTTTAAATATTAATTTTACAGTTTGCAACATGAGTCCAAATGTTGAGTTTAAGAGTGCATTCTGTCATTAGTGAAATAAATTGGTCTTTTTCTGGGACTTTGTGAAAATCTGTAAGTTTTATGAGGGACAGTAACTTATTAATCTTCTGTTCTCAAAGTAGGTGCTCCCTAAATATTGAGAAATAAAGGATTTTTCCTAAAAATGCCTTCCTAAAATTCCACTCTGAGAAATGGAATTTTAAGAGAAAGTGGATCAGGGGACCCTCTGGCCATCAGAGGACCGAGGGTATCTCTGGATATTGATGCTTAGGACTCTTCATATAATTAGGTCAGAACTTCTTGGCCTGCTAGGAGACCTAAAATAGACCTAAAATATATATTCGTAAAAGGAATATAGTCCCTACCTGTAAGTATTCTATGTTCAGACTCAGACCACAGATTCTAAGGAATATATGCCAGATTCTCTGTTGACCCATAAGTACATTTAACAAAATTCATTGGGGGAGCCTGGGTGGCTCAGTCGGCTCAGGTCATGATCTCACATTCGTGGGTTCGAGCCCCGCGTCAGGCTCTGTGCTGACAGCTAGCTCAGAGCCTGGAGCCTGCTTCAGATTCTGTGTCTCCCTCTCTCTCTCTGACCCTCCCCTGCTTGCACTGTCTCTGTCTCTCAAAAATAAATAAAAAACATTAAAAAAGAATTTAAAAAACCCCAAAATTCATTGGGCAAGGCTTAGCAGTGACTGGTTCATACCACTCCAGAGCCTAGAACATTTGAGGCCAGCATTCAAAACAAAATGTTCTTGGGTTACTCACCCCTTTGCCCCCTGCCTACTCTATGTACCCAGATTGGTATGACCATGAATAAGAACAAAGTCATGCACATACCTTGCTTACATTTTTCCCCCAGCCTAAGATGCCTACTCTTTACTTATCGTCATTAGAGATTTTTATTTCAGTCTCCAGCTTGTCCACCAAATTTTCTTCATAAGACAAGCATGGTATGTAGTCACAGTGCTTAACCTGTTGACTACCTCAGGGAACAGGGGCTTGATAGCCGTCTCTGCTCTTTGGTTGCTCTTAACTAAACTGTCAGAGGCTGTAACTCTGATGGGAAACCTAATAAACTTCTTGAAGGTAGGAATAGTCATAATAAAGTCAGGCATGTATTATGGATGTACAAAATAGATGGCAAATATTGTAGGAACAATGTGTGTATATTACAATTATACTATCTGAGGGTACTATTATGCCATGTATTTAATAAAATGGGGAAAACTGAGGCTCAGAAAACTTGACTGCTGTGGCTGGAGGCATGTCTTAGGAGCCAATCTGGGAACTAAACTCTGGTCTGGAAATGTCTATATTGTTTTTATGTCTTTTATTTCCCTTCGAGACAAAAGGCGTGACCAAGAGGTGCTGTAAGATGGAGAAAGGGTTTGCTGTTGGTTGCTAGGGAGAATGTCTTGGGTAGAATCAGATTATTTGCTTTTGTATTTAGTTCATTGGGATAATGAAAAGACAAGAAAACAGTTCGCTCCTCTACAATTAGAGACTAGGGGAGAAAGGGTTTTATTATGTACGTGGAGGAAGTGTATGAAGGGGGATGAGAAGATGAGCATTTGGAGGAGATGTAATTTAGTTTAACCATGTTTGTGAGTGACTGCCATCTGCAAGCTCTGTGTTCGATGTCTGAACTTGACAAGATGAATGAATGATGCAGGGCCCTTGTCTTTGCCATCCAAGAACTGCTTATCAGTCCAATAGGGAAGAAAAAATATAGAAGCCAAGCCAACAGAGAATAGGAGGTGATCTAGGGAAGCTCACTGAGGACTCTGGGAATACAGAAGAAGGTGGTTTAGTCTAGCAAAAGGAGGGAGGTACAGAGAATGAGGTAATGGGTACTAGGGACCCAGTTGCTCCAAAGCAGGGGGACTGTAACTGGTCCTGCCTCCCCAAACACACCAGGTGTTTCCTAGGCTAAGTGGTGACGTCATACATATGGAGTGAATTCATACAAAAACGGGAGCCTCAGAAACACTCTTACTCACAGGCACACGGGACGTGTCTATTAGGGCTGGCTACGTCATTTGCAGACTTAGTGCAAAATAAAAACGGGCCTCTTGCTCAAAGAAGAGGAAAAAAGTGCCATTAAAGGCTTAAAATATAATGTTTTGTTCCTGTTCTTCCTCTCTCTCTCTCTCTCTCTCTGAGCCATGCTGTTTTTTTGCAATTTAACATCATTCTAGGTAAAGAAAACTTAAAACTTTAAACTATTAACATGAATCGCACTGTCCGTCTTTCTATTGTGGGATGCCCGTTTTTGATGCAGATATAAGAGCCTTGAACTCGTATGCACAGAAATCACACAACTCGTATCTCAGCACATGTAGTTTATTCTTATCACAACAGTGGAAATGCTGCACAAAACTAACTCAGTTGTTTTTATTTCACCTCTTGATACATGCACCTTCTAGCGATGCAGCATGCTTACCGAGTGCTCCTTGAATCTCTCTGAATTCCATACATTGAGGGTCCCGAGGTATCACAAATGCTGTATATGAATGGGGCAAGAAGGAGTAGAGGGACAATCTGGGTATTTCCTCTGCTCACACATATTCTTCACTGTCTCAGTGGATTCCACTTACAAAACATCCGTCTAGAGATAAAATTCTTAAGAGTTGCAAGACAGTGGCAGCAAAGCATTAAGTCAAGCCCAGGGTCTGGGCTGGTGGCACAGGTTGCTAGCCCCGAAGCTGGCCTTGCTGTCAACACAATTTCATCGTAGACAACAAAGCAAGGTCAAAAGATCAACCAGGAATTCTCTGCCCTTTGACTCAGGCTGAAAAAGTACAAACCAGGAATACAACCTGATTATTCCAAAGGAAGGACAAATCATTGCCCACAATTTATCAGCCATGAACTTGAACAAGAGACCAACTGGGAGTACGCACACAGATCTCACCTTCTTGTCCATCCCTAGGTTCTCTGCACCTGAGGCACAAATTTTTCCTTATTGTTGGTGATAAAGTAAAGAAAGTTGTTTCTTTCTGGGAGTTCAGAGGACATGGTAAGGACCCTGAGCAATGATGGAAAGGGATCGAGAGATATGTTACACTACTCCCTTCCCTACAACAACCTGCTTGTCTAAGTTGATCTTCTTCCTGCGCTAGGCTTCCATCTACCAGGGCCACTCTCCTGGGCAACTTTTGGCTCAGTTTCTTCTTGGCCAGTCATCCTTCTTAATTTCATGCCCAGTGTACTGTGTGCGCATTAAAACTCTGGTGCTCAAATCCAAGTTGAGAGTTGTCCTTGAAAAGCCCATATTTTTATCGACATTGCTCATTGTCTTGTAAGGCATTTTTCCTAGAATGTTGATCATCCTGGTTTTATTTTTCAACAGCTTCATATTCTGCATCTTGAGAAACAGTAGAGTCTGATCTTATTGGTAAGAATATAATATTTAACAATATAATGTTTAATTATATTTTTAAAATATTTAATTAATATTTATCAAATGCTTATTAGGTTTCAGGTGGAGTCCTAAGCGTTTTACCTATGTTAATTCATTTTATACAATCGTTTCATGAAGTCGGTATAATTGTTAAAACTATTTTAAGGGTGAGGGTTCTTCAGTCGGGTGTGAATCCTGGTTGGGCCATGTATTAACTGGGAGGCCATGCACAGCCCAACCTCTCCGTGCCTCGTATGTTACACTAAATGAGATAATACGTAGAATATTTAGAATACTAGGCTTAGTGAAAGCGCCTGGGTAACTCAGTAGCTTGAGCATCTGACTGTCACTCAGGTCATGATTTCACAGTTTGTGGCTTGGAGTCCCTCATTGGGCTCTATGCTGAAAGCTCAGAGCTTGGGGTTCTGTTCTTTCCCTCTCTCTGTCCCTCCCCCACTCGTGCTCTGTCTCTCAAAAATAAATACATATTAAAAAATAAAAAACAGAATACTATGCTTAGCATACTTAGAATATTTAGAATAATATGCTTATTATTATTATTATTATTATTATTTTACTCCTTTTCCTTCAGAGAAGGCTTCCCTTGGAGCAGCTGCGTGCATTTGGGACAGCTAATTGATCTCTCTGGGTCTTTTTTCCTAATCATGGAAACAGTGATGATATGGGAATGTGGTGCAAATTAGTTAAGGTTATACACTGAAAAGGCTCAGCACAGAGTTGGACATGGAATGAATTCTCGTCGCTGATTATGAATGTTATTAAGGAAGTCCTCCCTCATTCTTACACCTTCACTGATTCTTATTTTTCTTTAAGTTTATTTGTTTATTTTGAGAGACAGAAAGAGTGAGTAGGGAAGAGCAGAGAGAGGGAAAGAGAGAATCCCAAGCAGGCTCTGCACCGTCAGCGCAGAGTCCAACACGGGGTTCAAACTCACGAACTATGAGATCATGATCTGAGCTGAAATTAAGAGACAGATGATTAACCAACTGAGCACCCAAGTTTCCCACATCTTCACTGATCCTTGAAGAAATAATACTGTTTCTTGTTTTTATTGAGATATGATTGTCAGTTAGCATTGTGTAAGTTTAAGGTGTACAATGTGTTGATTTAATACATACATATGTTGCAATATGATCACCACCACAGCATTAGCTAACACCTCTACTGCATCAAATATCTCCTTTTTGTGGCAAAAATAATTAGAATCTACTCTCTTAGCAACTCTGAAGTTTATAATGCCATATTCTATTGCTATGCTTAGTTCTTCAGAACTAATCTACTAGTTGTATTGTGTACTTTTAATGTTTATTCTTCAACCTTCAAATATCAATAGTATTCTGCATGCAGTAATCATGCTTAACATTTCCCCCGCTTTCTCTCTAGGCCCAAGCTCTGTTCAGTTTTTCCTTTCACTGTCTTCCTCCCTCCCCTCCACCTTCTGCCTGCCTTCAGCTCATTCCACTTGCATTTTTATAGTACATTTTCCTGGCACCTCCTGCCACTCCAGTGCTCTGTTTTCTGTTTGGGTCCAAACAGTGACATGAGTTTGCAATGAGTAAGTGACTCTGAGCTTTGCTAGTGTGACCAGCTTTCCAAGAAAGCACCAGAAAGGATGCAAAGGATGGGAATTGGATGCAGAAGAAGAAATTCAAAATATTGAAGTGCATGATGGCTGGTTGGATGGTGATGATAGGTTTTAAGCTTCCTGCCTTTAACTGAGATTTCCTGCTCATTTGGGGATGTGTGAAATACAACGGTGACCACCACGTTGGCTTACCACCTCTTTCCTTCCTCATACCTGCTACTTCCTTCTCTTCTTCAAGATAAGCCCTCTTTCCCTTCTATAAAATGGGGGAAAAAAGGAAACCCAATTAGGTAATTTCTTGAATTATCTTTTGAGATGGAAACTTCTTTGTGTATTTAACTATGGTCTAAGCCAAGAATTAAGTCTCTTGAATACTGTTACTAATCAATAATTCATAAATAACTAAAAATTAATACATTCAAAAATGCAACCATTTCCATTCTAGTTTAGGCTGCTTACTCAGTTTTTCTTGGAGTAAAATGGTAAAATAACACTTCATTGTGGAATGTGATTAAAATGAATGAATTCAGGGCTATGAAAGAAATTAAGTTCATGTGGACTACGTTAAATGCTACTGAGTAAAACCATCACCATATTTTACCATTATGTGAAACGTAATTCCAGATCACTGGCTTTAATTACTGGTCTCCTCTGGCTTCATCTTTGCCTCACCTCCTTGCTATCCCAAGGCCTTATCTGCTCAAACTTCACCAACAATGCGCATGTCGAGTCACCTGACTGAATGACAGAGATGCACTTTTTCCACACCCTCAAATTTATCTTATGAAGAAAATAAACATCATGTTCATTGCAGGTGAATATTTAGAATTGACAAGTGGCCTCCTGAGAGCGATATTTACAATCTTTATGGAAAACTTATAATAAAAAATAAAATTCAAGAAATTATCTAATAGGGTTTCCTTATTTTCCTTTTGTTCAGAATACATCAGCAGCTATAAAAAACTTATGATGTAGCAGAGATCCCTCTTAGGAAGCAAAGGATCTTGGTGTAGGTACAGTTCAGCCAATATCCAATTACATGAGCTTGTGTTGACCACTCTCCTTGCCTACGAAATGGGAAGAATGATATTCCCTCCAATGACTTTACTGGGTAGTATGGCAATCCAAGAACATAAAGTGTGTGCATGTTGGGGAGAACTTTTGCAACCCACAAATCGGTAGGCCCATGATACGTATTATTGGGATCACCACTGTAATCTAAATATAACAAGCAAATGAAAAAGATCTGAATGTTCCTGAGACAGATACTCCTGGATTCTTGCTTAATGGTCCCTGCAGAGGGAGAGGCCTGTCAGTGAATTCCCAAGTTATCTCAAACAAAATCTAACTTGCTCTTCTTTACATAATACAAATTTCATTTGGGTGTTAGGTTGTTCTTTCCAGAAGCGACATTTAATCTAATTGGCCATTTTAGAGTTAAGATTCTTCCCCAGAGAGCAGAGCAGGCCTCTTCTTATCTCTAGAACACGAGTTTGCATAAACGCAGCTATGGTACAGCTGTTGGGCAGCCTTTCATGCACCCCCGAAGGAAGCCGTCTCCGTGTGAGTTTCTCATCGAGACAGAAGGACCACCGAGGGGCACGGGGTGGACACTGATACTCAGGAAATCTGTTGCTATCCAAGATTTTGGAAACTTAAATCCCACGGAGGCTTGCACCAGGACAGGAAGGATCTTAATGATGTTCTCGCTTAACTTTTTAAAAACATATTCTTATGAAAGGCACTGAAGACAAAGTGGGTAGTCACATCAGTCTTGAAAACATATAAAGATCATGTGGGTTTTTTTAAGCAAAGTAACTTTTTTTAAGTGGGTGTTAGGGCAGAAGAGAGGACAGGATTCCCTGAATTCAATAAAATCAGTTCTGACAAGGTAATTTTAGTTTACATGCACTGACCATGAATTTGAGGCAGATGACCTTTACACCAATCAACAGAAAGGTGAAATATGTACAACTGGTCTGAGAAAATGGACAATCTCCCCAGCCAGGAAAAACTGAGACATTTAAGGGACAATGAATACAATTCATGATATTGAATGCATCACTTCTTCCTGGGCTCCTTTCATCCTGCCTGTATGTGCAAACTGGGATGTTGAAGTAATTATATGAATACCTCTGTCCCCAAAAACATTTCACTTGAAACGGCGCAGGGAGGGAGGTATGGTGACTTTTATGTTGCCGCCATTATTGCGGTTGGCATTGTGTATCTAGGTAACGATTTGGGCTCTTTGACTCTCGCTGCTGATAGAAATGACTGCTGAGAAGGCAGGGGGATGCCTGAATCATTAAGGAATTCAGTTGTTTATTTCCAAGGTTACCACCCAAATAGAAGACACTTCGTCTCCTTTTACACAAGGAGGTTCCATTGGATCTTAAAGTGATTGTCACATTTAATCAAAATTCCTGCCCTTCTTTTAGAAGTTATCCCCTTGGCTTAAAGTTTATATATCCAGAAAGTATCATCTGGTATAATGATATATGGTATAATACTAATAACAATTTAATAGCTGTATACTGCTTTATAGTTTCCTATGATTTCATATATATTATTTGATTTGCTCTTCATGTGTTGATTGGTTAGGTGATAACCTTATTTTACAGTTGACAGACCAGGCTTGGAAAATTTGAATGACTTTCTGAATGTCAAAGAGCTAATATGTGATGGATCGTATGATTTCAAATTCAGTGTTTTTCCTACCACTCTGCTATTCTGACCTCTTGTGCCTTATCTTTGGGCCATTGTCTTTTTTTAATGTTTATTTATTTTTTGAGGAAGAGAGAGAGAGCAAGCACAGGGGAGGCCAGAGAGAGAAGGAGACATAAAACTCGAAGTAGACTCCAGGCTCTGAGCTGTCAGCACAGAACCCTCCGCGGTGCTCACACCCACGAGTGGTGAGATCATGACCTGAGCCTAAGTAGGACGCTTAACCGACTGAGCCACCCGGGCGCCCCTGGGCCATTGTCTTGTTGCCAATTCCCTCCTGCCCCCCCCTCCCCCCCCCCGCCACCCTCCCGAGTTTTATTGACATGCAGCCCTGGATAAGTATAAAGCATAGAGTGTGAGGGTCTGATTTACCTATATTGTGAATGATTACCATGATAAGTTTAGTTAGCATCCATCATCTCATATAGATACAATACAAAGAAAAAGAAAAGAAAAAAATGTTCTCCTTGTCATGAGGACTCATAGGACCTACTTTCTCAACAAGTTTGCTGTACGTCACCCAGCCGTCAGCTGTGGTCACCATATCCCAGAGTCCGTCCTCAAGATGAGTGTATTTATAACTAGAATTTGGAGTTTTCGATCACCATCCTCCAATAGTCCCTTCCCCTCTCACCCCTACCTCTGGGAACCACACGTCTGTTCTCTTTTTCTATGAGCTTATTGTTGTTGTTTTTTAGATTCCATATATAAGCGAGATCATACAGTGTTAACTTTCTCTGTCTGACTTATTTCACTTGGCATAGTGTCTTCAAGGTCCATCCATGTTGTTGCAATGGCAGGATTTTCCTTTTTAATAGCCGATGTATGTATGTACCTCAACATTTTTATTCATCCACTGATAGACAGAGGTTATTTCCATGACTTGGCTATTGATAAATAATGCTGCTATAAACATGGGTGGGGGAGGACAGATATTTTTTAGAGTTAGCCTTTTCATTTCACAGAAGGAAATTTCTAGATCATAGGGTAGCTCTATTTTTGATTTTTGGGGGAACTCCATACTGTTTTCCACACACAGTGGCTGTCCCAATTTAAATTCCCACCAACAGTGCACAAATTTCCCTGGTCTCCATGTCATCATTAACATTTGTTACCTCTTGTCTTTTTGGTGGTGGTTGATGGCCAGTTCTCATCGGAATCCCAAATTGGACTTCTAACATTATTCTCTCTTATCTCATCCTTTTCAGCTGCTGACTCCATCAAGCCCTCTCTCCCATCCCTTACTTTACAGGCCTTTCTCCCAAACCTACTGAAATCATCCTTAAAAAAAAAACAAAATCCTAGTTGGCCCTGTTGATCACCACATTTCTAAATATGGCTGCCAAACTTCTTTATTAACTTGAGTTTCCATTCACTATGTCTTCCCGCACCTTCACCTGCACCTTCCAGATATTGAGCAAGGGACGAAAACATGGGTTAGAACAGGTGGGCAGACATTGTGAGTGACACAACAGGAAGAGGGAAGTTTGGGCTGAAATGATTGTGTCGCCAGCTGAGGAAGCCGAGACAAGGAAGAGTAGGGCTGGAGCCAGCAGTGCCCAAGACACACACCACAGAGATGACGTCAGGGTATTGATTAGCACAGATTTCACTCGGGAAACAGCATAGACGGTGGTGGTAAGTGGTGGGGGTTATAACACTTCTGGGGGTTCTCTTACAGACTTGGGATTTTAATTCACATGTAACCCAGTCTCTTCAGTGCAAAGACAGGGTGCTCACCAAGTATTTATTTGTTTGCTGGTTTATTTGTTTTATGCCGAGGAATCTTAGGCAGAGACGATCTTTAGACTCCAAATAGAGCAGTGGCAGTTCGTCTGCAAACATAGCCTGTATTACATATGCACCTTTTTAAAAAACATAATTTATCTTATGTCATAACTGTAAAAATTCCAAATGATCCTCGGCCCCACCATAAGGCTTCTTGCCAGTTGTGTTCTCCTGGGCTGATGCTCAGCCACTGACAAGCGCTGTCTGGGTGCCTCTGCCCAGTCAGCTGTGCACCCACTGAATAGTTGTGTGGTTTAGATTAGATCTCCCCAGTTTGTTGATGAGAATGTCAGGTAGGACAGAATCAAAGGCTTACAGAAGTCTAGAGAGATTACATCTATTGCATCCCTTTTATCTACAAGGCCTGTCACTCTATCATAGAAGGAAATTAAATTGGTCTGGCATGATTTGTTCCTCTAAAAGCCATGTTGGTTGCTACCCAGTCTGTTACACTCTTCTAGGTGATTGCAAATTGATCATTTTGATGATTTATCTTAGTAACTTTCCGGGCACTGTGTTTTTGGCGGACCCATATTTCTTTTTCCTTCTTTTAAAGATGGACATTACACATACCCTTTTTTCTACTCTAAGGAGACCCATGTTTAATTTTTTTAGCATAGCTGATTGCAGTCTGACAACATATTCTAAGACATTCATTGACATATTGTTACAATCTATCATTTGTGTAATTTTCAACAATTGACTATTGATTCAGAATATATTCATTCATTCCCTCTATCTATTTAGTCACTTAGTATTTATTGAGAATCTAGGATCTGTGAAAGGAGTAAGTGCACAGACAATGAATTCACAAGCCTCTTGAGAAATTTATAGTCAAGTGCAGGAGACATACAGGAAAACAGATGATTAAAATACAGTCCTGAAAACATTGTAATGGGGGCGAGTAAGATGGAACACTACAGTCAGCATTTACTCCCTGATTTCAGGGAGGCTTCCTGGAGGAAGTGATGTCTAAACTGAGCTCTCATAGCTGAGCAGGAGTTCGTAGGTGTTAGATAGGGAGAGTGCTGGATGAGACAGTACAGTGGAGTGGAATGGAGTCTGGGCAGAAGGACTAGAATATACAAGATGTGGGTCTGAGGATGCAACAAGTGTGGGGGTGCGTTGCATGTAAGTCACAAGACATTGGCTCTCTGAGGCTAGGCATTGGGGAAGCAGGAGCGTAATAACACAGTTGGAGAGGAAGGCAGTGGCAGGGTGTGAAGATCCTGACTGACAGCAAAGGAACCTTGGCATTTTTCTGGAGTGCAACCAAGAACCTCATTCAGCTGTTTTTTTTTTCTTGAATTCCCCTCATTTTAAAAATTTACCTATTTATTTATTTATTTATGTTGGTTTATTTCTGAGAGAGAGAGGAGTATGGGGGGGGCAGAGAGAGAGCAAGGCACAGAATCTGAAGCAGGCTCCAGGCTCTGAGCTGTCAGCACAGAGCCCGATGTGGGGCATGAACCTGCAAACTGCTAAATCATGACCTGAGCCGATGTCAGTTGCTTAACTGACTGAGCCACCCACAGGCCCCCCAATTCCCATCATTTTAATAATGTGGATTGTCTTAAGTATCAAAAGGAGATAAAAGTAGATTTAGCATAAAATCTTACTCCTAAAGTACCTTGCAAACTACTTAAAGAGTGAGGACTTACAAACAGAAAACAATTAAATTATGATATAGGGAGTTAGGTAAGGGCCAAATAAATCTCTCAGAGGAGAGTTACTGGGAGTTCAGAGACAGCAATGTTGGGGTTGGATTTATCTATTATCTTTAAATCCAGGATGAAGTAAGAAGCAGCTCTGGCCTCAATTCTTTGGGAAGATTACAAACAACATGCACTCAAATCATAAATGATACTTATATTCCAACAACTGTTCACCACCAGCCACATGCTTAGTTTGTCAGTATTCTTAGTCTCTACTGCCATAGTAACAATTGAAAACAAAATAAAATAAAGACAAGTGGAAAAAGAGTTGCTCTTTTTGATAATGATAAATATTTCAGACCAACTTCCCTGCTGAGAAAAAACAGACTAGTCGGAAAAAGAAGTTTTTAACAGTCTATTCAAATATGCTGAGAGAAGACAAGAGATAAGTAGCTGAACTAGGATTTAGGAGACATGCAGGTTTAGGGTAATAACCTCAACGTTTGGGGCTGTTTTAATTGTACTGTTTTTCCCTTTTTACCTTCCAAATATGGAAAGAGTAAGTGCCATTTTTGACAGTCTTGTAGGGCTAAGGAGGAGGTAGCAATGAGCAAGAGTCACTCAAGCTATGAACACCTGGGAACAACTCTTGCTCTAGTTAAGATCCTGAGGGTTGCATCATGGGAATATGGATGAATGAGGAGTATGTCCTACAAACAGAAAAAGTCCGGTTTTGTACCATCTTAATCCCTAATATTAGGCTGACTTTCCTGGAGTGTTACTACTTCTAGATACCTTTCAGACTCAAACAGGTAGATTCCTTCTGCCAAAAGATAACATTGATGTTGGTCTTAAATTATTTCTAGAACAAATTAAGCATGAAAAGATAAAATGACATGAAGAAGAGCCAGCAGAAGTTTCAGATCATACAGATAAAGCCATGGGAGCTTCAGATATTGGAATATCAAATGTAGACCTTAAAGGAGTTCTACATTTTATGTTTAAAGAGATAAAAGGTAATTGATATGCATCAGCACTTCTGTATCCCTTGGGTAAATCCCTAGCAGTGCTATTGCTGGGTCATAGGGGGGTTCTATGGATACTGTTTTGAGGAGCCTCCACACTTTTTCCAGAGCAGCTGTACCAGTTTACATTGCCACCAACAGTGTAGGAGGGTGTCCATCTCTCCACACCCTTAGCACTGGGTGTTATATGGAAACCAATCTGACAATAAACTATTATTAAAAATAAATAAATAAATAAAATTCAAAAAAAAGGATAATTGATGGGGTGCCTGGGAGGCTAGGCTGGTTGACTATCCGGCTCTTGATTTTGGCTCAGGTCGTGATCCCAGGGCTGTGGGACCAAGTGCCATGACAGGCTTCATCCTTGTCATGGAGCCTGCTTGGATTCTCTTTCTTCTTTCCCTCTGCCCCTCTATCCCACTTGTGCTCTTTCTCTAAAAACACAATAAAATAAAAAATGACAATAATTATTTTAAAGAGAAAAAGGTAATTGATAATTTTGTTAGAGAACTGGGAAGGGTAACAAGAATTCAAATAAAGGCTCTAGAAAGTTTTTTCATATGTGATTTTAATAGCATATCATATTTTACTTATATAGTGGATAAGACACAGCTGAAAAAAGATAAAGGATCATGATGCAAATTCAGTAAGCCTTATAAACCCCATGCAGCATAACTAAGAATAAAATCACACTAAGAAAACTCACACCTCATCCAGAGGAGGGGTAAAAGAGACAGATTGCATTTAAGGGAATAACTATTAGACTGGCAACTGAGTTCTCAATAGGATAATAAATCAGAAGACAATAGAATAACATACTTAAAATGGGGGAAAATATCTGGCATCCCAACATCTATACTCAGTGAAAATATCCTTCAGGAAATAGAACATATTTTCAGACAAAAGCAGAGATAATTTATTATCAGTGGAACAGTAGTATAGATATACTAAAGATTATTCTCCAAGTAGGTGGAAAATTATTCTAGAATGAAGGTAAGAAATTTAGTAAGACATAAAAGAATTTAGAAAAAGATAAGCAAATGTGAGGATCTATCCAATATTGGTTGATTAAAATCATAATAATGTCCTGTAAATGTTAAAGTATAGAATGAAGACATGTGATAGTAAAGGCATATTAATTATAGACGTGATCAAGTTAAAATGTTTCAAGATAATTATGTTGTCTAGAAAGAATTATAAAAATGCCAGTTATATTAGAGTTAGCTAAGTCTTTGCAAAGTAGAATCTCTATTATAACCACTAGAAAATATATAAAAGAGAGTATAACTAGGTGAACCTAAAGGCATAGCAATAGAATCTATAAAAAAAAAAAACAACCCACAGAGAACAAAGCCTAGGAAAAAAGTAAATGGAAGATCAATAGTCAATGGAAAAATTAAAAGAGGCTAATATATATGTAATTTAAGTCTCCTTTGTAAAGGAAAAAAAGGGAGGGACAGAAAAATATTAGGAAAAAATGGCTAAGTTTTTTTTCTAAATTGATAGAAATGATAAACCAGAAATAGAAGGAGGTGCAAGAAACTCCAATTACAAAAACATGAGAAAAAAACCAAAGGAGATAAAATGAAATTAAAAAGCACTAAATTAATTCAAAAGAAGGCAGAGAGAATAGATAAGACAAACAGAAAACAAATAAAAAATATGAAACATAATCCCAATATAACAATAAACACATTAAATGTAAATGGTATAAATGCCTTAATTAAAAGACAGAGATGATAAAAATGGAATGAAAAAAAGCAGTCCTCAACTATGTTATGCCTAGAAGAAGCCAACTTTTAATATAAAGACACAAATAGGTTAAAAGTAAAATAATGGAAAAAGGTATTCAATGCTAAAATGAATCATAAAAAAGTCAGAATGGTTATACAAATATCAGAAAAAGTAAATTCCAGAGGAAAGAATAAAAATTGAAAAGGTCAATTCTTAAAGATAAAGGGGCCAATTAGTCTAGAGGACATAAAAATTTAAACATTTGTACACCTATTGATAGGGCTTCAAATTATATAAAGTAAAAACTGATAGGCTTGCAAAGAGAAATACATAAATTCATAAATATGGTCAGAGGTTTCAATGATGGGATGTAGACAGAAAATAGGCAAAAGTTATATTTGACTTGAACAACACTATCAACCAATTTGATTTATATTTACAGAAACACTTTCAATCAACCTAGTTAACAGTTTCAGAAAACTCCACCAAGAAGCAAAAGAACACACATGTTTTCCCCCAGGGACCATAGAACATTTTCTAGATAGACCATGTCATGAGAATAAAATAAATTTTAAGAAATGTAAAATAATTACACTGAAACTAAATAAGAAATCAACAGAAAGATTTTTGGAGAATTCTTAGGTATTTGGAAATGAAAGAATATATTCTTAACTCATGGGTCAAATAAGAAATAAAAATAAATAGAAAATATTTTGAATTGAATTAAAATGAAAACACAAAATTTAAAAACTCGTGTGACACAGCCAAAGCAGAACTTAGAAGAAAATGTATAGCAATGAGCACAAATTAGAAAAGATGAAAGATCATAAATCAATGACCTTGACTTCTAAATTAAGAAATGAGAAGAGAAATGGCAAATGAAACTCAATGTAAGCCCAAGACAAGCAATGAATCAAAGAAATAAGAAATAGACAAACAATAGAGAAAAATCAATTAAACCAAAAGCAAGTTCTTGGAGAAGATCAGTAAAACTTATAAAAGCCTCTATTCATATCAGTTAGGAAGTAAGAGAAAACACAAATTACCAATACCAGAAATGAGAAAAATGACATCCTTTTAGTTTGTGCATGTATTAAAAGAAAAATATGGGAGCATTATGAAGCATGTTAAGTTATTAAATTTGAAAACTTAAAAGTAAGGGACAATTCTTGAAAGACATAAATTACCAAAGCTCACTGAGGGAGAAACGAATAATCTGCACATGTTTTTATCAATTAAAGAAATTCCATTGCAATGAAAAAAGCTTTATTATTCAACATCCCATACACAACATCATATTTATGATAGAACACTGACTGTTTATTCTCTTAAATATTAGGAACGAAATGACGACTTTCACTTTGACGACTCTGATTCAACATTGATTGTACTGAAGGTTCTGGATAATGTAATAGGTAAGAAAAGGAAAAGTCATCCAGACTGGAGAGAAAGAAGTAAAACTGAGTTTATTTGCATACATGTTCCTCTATGTTGAAAATCTTGTTTACAAAAAAAGCTATTAAAAATAATTGGTGCATTTTGTAAGGCTACATAATATATGATCATTACACAGCTATCAATTATATTACTCAATACTTGTGATGATCAACTAGAAATTGAAATAAAAATACTGTTTATAATAATATAAAAATATAAAAATTGAAATACTTGAGGTTACTGAAAACCACAAAATATTACTGAAATAAATCAAAGATAAATAATAACTCAAAATGGATCATAGACCTAAATGTAAAAACTAAAACCATAAAAACTTTGAAAGAAAAAATATAACAAAAGTTTCATCATCTAGTGTATTAGTTTGCTTGGGCTGCTATAAAAATATACTGGAGACTAGGTGGCTTAAACAACAGAAATTTATTTCCCACCTTCTGAAGGCTGGCAAGTCCAAGATCAAGGTGTTGGCTGATTCAGCTTCTGGCAAGAGCTCTCTTTTTGGCCTGTAGATGCTACCTTCTCATTGTATCTTCACTTGGTAGAGAGCTTGGAGGTTCTTTGGTATCTTTTCTCATAAGAAAACTAAACCTTGTAGATCAGAGCCCCTTCTCTTATGCTCACATTTAACCTTAATTACCTCCTTATAATCCCTATCTCCAAATATAATTATGTTGTTAGACCTTCAATATAAGAACAAAGTGGGGCATAATTCAGTCCATAGCACCTGGGGATAAGCAAAGATTTCTTAGACACAATGCCAAAAGCATGATTCATAAAAGAAGAAACTGATAAATTATAATCCGTCAAAATTATAGCTGTCTGCTTTTTGAAAAAAACTATTAAGAGAATGGAAAATAAACCACAGAGTGGAAGGACTTTCAAATCATGTGTTTTTTAAGAGTTTATATTCAGACTAGATAAAGAACTTTCACAATTCAATAATAAGAAAGGAAGCCATCCAATAAAAAAATGACTTGAATAGACACTTCCCAAAGAAGATATGCAAAGGGAAACAGATATATGAAAAGATACTCTACATCATTAATTATTAAGGAATTGCAAATTAAAACCTCAATTAGATAAGACTACACACTTATTAGAATGGCGAAGATTAAAAACACTGGTGTGGATGTGGAGCAATTGGAAGTCTCATGCCTTGCTTGTAGAATAATACAATATTATTCTGATATGAAAACTTGTTTAATAATTTTCATATGCGTACCATACACTCCATCCATTTCACTTATAGGTAACTATGCATGAAAAATGAAAGCCTGTGCCCTTACAAATATTTGTAACACAAATGTTCTTAGTAACTCAAGTGCCCATTAACAGGTAAATAGATAAAGAAATTGTGGTATATACATACAATGCAATATTCCTCAACAATATAATGGATTATTATTAATACATGAGACAACAAGAATGAATATCAAAACGATAATGGTGAGTGAATGAAGCCAGATTTTAAAAAGTACATACTGTATAAACCCACTAATAGTATAATTCTAAGAAAACCCAGAAATGAATCCACAAATATATGGTCAGTTAATCTCTGACAAAGCAGGAGAGAATATCCAGTGGGAAAAAGACAGTTTAGTGTTGTCAATAAAAGGTGTTAGGAAAACTGGACAGCAACATGACAAAAGAATGAAACTGGACCACTTTCTTACACCACACAGAAATAAATCCCAAATGGATTAAAGACCTAAATATGAGACCTGAAACCATACAAATCCTACATAAGAACATAGGTAGTAAGCTCTTTGACATTAGCCATAGCAACTTCTTTCTAGATATGGCTCCTGAGACTAGAGATACAAAAGCAAAAATAAACTATTGGGTCTTCATCAAAATAAAAATCTTCTGCATTGTGAAGGGAAAAATCAATCCCTATGGAATGGTAGAAGATATTTGCAAATGACGTATCTGAGAAAGGGTTAGTGTCCACAATAAATAAAGAACTTATTAAACTCAACACCAAAAACAAACAATCCCATTAAAAATGGGCAGAAGACATGACTAGACATTTTTCTAAAGATAACATCCAGATGGCCAACAGATACATGAGAAGATGCTCAACATCACTCATCATCAGGGAAAAAGAAATCAAAACCAGGATGATATGCCACTCACACCCATCAGAATGACTAAAATTAACAACACAGGAAACAACAGATGTTGGTGAGGATGTGTGGAAGGGGGAACCCTCTTGCACTGTTGGTGGGAATGCAAAGTGGTGCAGTCACTCTGGTAAACAGTGTGGATGCTCCTCAAAAAGTTAAAAATAGACCCACTCTATGATCCAGCAATTGCATTACTAGGTATTTACTCAAAGAATACAAAAACACTAATTCAAAGGGATATATGCACCCTGAGGTTTATGGCAGAGTCATCTACAATAGCCAAATTATGGAAAAAATCCACATGTCCATCAAGGGATGAATGGATACAGAAAATGTGGTATATGTATACAATGAAGTATTACTAAGCAATAAAAAGAATTAAGACTTGCCATTTGCAATGATGTGGTTATAAGTAGACAGTAGTATGTGAAATAAGTCAGTCAGAGAAAGACAAATACCCTGTGATTTCACTCATATGTGGAAATGAGCAGAGAGGAAAAAAAAAGACAATTCAAGAAACAGAATCTTAACTACTCAGAACAAACTGATGACTGATGGCTACCAGAGGGGAGGTGGGCAGGGGGATGGGTGAAATGGGTGATGGAGATAAAGGAATGAGCTTGTGATGAGCACTGAGTGCTGTATGGGTGTGTTGAATCACTAGACTCTACACCTGAAACTAATATTACACTGTATGTTAACTAACTGGAATTTAAATAAAAACTAAAAAAATAATAAAATTCGAGAAAATGCAAACTAAAGTGCGAAAAGCAAACCAGTGCTCAAATAAGGACTGGAGGTCATGGGGAACGGGTAAGTAAGACAGTTACAAAAGGAAACAAGGTAACTTTTGGAATGATGATATGCTCACTCTACTAATATTGCAATGGTGCCTCTTGGCTGCATACCAATGTCAATACTTATCGAGTGTACATTTAACATATGTGCAGTTTAGTGTATGTGAATGAAACCTGTTAAAGTCAATTTGTATTTCCCTACATAAGAAACAATGTAGAATTTAAAAAATATAAAGCTTAAAAGAGCATTAATAACATGAAATATAGCAACATGAATCTGATAAAATATGTGTAAGTTTCCCTCAGTGGAAACCAAAACAGTGTTGAGAAAAATTAAAGCCTAAATAAATGGAGGGACATATCATTGAAAGAACTGATATCATAAAAAACGTCTACTCTCTCTAATTCCTATCAACCATAAACTGTGTATGATTCTAAAACAATTGTTAAAATGAAAGAAAGGCCAACAGTAGAATTGTTTAAAGAAGTAGATGAGAAGACTAGCCATAATCAATATGAAGACATTTATAAAGGCATAGTAATTAAGAGTCTAATTGTCACAAGGGTATGGGAATGAAATTAAATAGAGAGCTCAGAGATAGATATATTATTGTACACGTGGTTTTGACAATGTTGAACTGTAGAGCAGTGGGGGAAAGGTATTTTTTCCTTTTTTAAAGTTTATTTATTTATTTTGAGAGAGAGAGAGAGTGGGAGAGGGACAGAGAGAGAGAATCCCAAGCAGGCTCCACACTGTCAGCTTGGAAGCTCATATGGGTCTTGAACTCACAAACCATGAGATAATGACTTGAGCCAAAATCAAGAGTCAGATGTTTAACTGACTGAGGCACCCAAGTGCCCTGAAGGGTGGTTTTTTTTTTTTTTCCAACAAGTGGTACTGAATCAGTTGATTAGTCATAGGGCGAAAAAATTCCTTTTGACTCCCATCTTTTACCATATGCCAAAAGTTATTTCAGGTGGATTGTGCAGAGCTATGATATCTGGGAGATTATACAGGGAAAAATTTTTATTGACATATAAAGATTTTCTAAACGGTATATAAAAACTACTGGCCATAGAGTAAACAATTGAAAAAAAATTCTTTTTGAGACATAGAGAAAAAAGAGCATGAGTTGGGGAGGGGCAGAGAGAGAAGGAGACAGAATCTGAAACAGGCTACAGGCTCTGAGCTGTCAGCACAGAGCCCGATGCGGGACTCTAACCCATGAACCATGAGATCATGACCTGAGCCGAAGTTGGATGCTTAATTGACTGAGCCACCCAGGTGCCCCAACAATTGAAAATTTAAATGCACCACATTTAATAACGTCTCTTCCTCAAAAGACACAAGACAGTAAAAATGCAAACCACAGAACAGGAAGAGATTTTGCAGCACATGTAACTAACAAATATTCAATGTATAATGAATTCCAACAAATCAAGTATGTAAGAGACATATAATCCATACAGAATAGGCAAAAGACTTCAACTAGCACTTCTTTGAAAAGGATATCCAACTGTCCAGCAAATTTATAAAAGGTGTTCAACCTCATTTGTAATCAGGAAAATGTTCACTGAAACCACAATGATAGAACATGATTTATTCACCAGAATGGCTAATGTTAAAAAACCTAACATTACCAAGTGTTGGCAAAGACTGGAACTCTAACACATTGTGTGTGAGAGTGAAAATTGGCACAACCATCTTAGAGATACTTCGGCATTACCTATTAAAATTAAGCATTCGCATTTACTACACCCTGAAATTCCACTTGTTTGTATATTCTTGGTTAAAAGTGTGAATAATCACGAACAAGAATATTCATTTCTAGATTTGTTTACTGGTTAAAAACCAAAACCAATTTCATAACTGAAACATGTCCAGTGGAATTTATAAGGCTTATGAAAATAAATGAATTAAAACTTCTCAGAAACTGTTGAATGTGACAAATGTAATGTTGATCAAAAGGAGCTAAACTCTAAAAAATGCTTATTGTATGATCCTATATATATATAAAATTCAACAAATATGCAAAATTCAAGTAAACGATTTAAGGATGTATGCGAAGTTAGTAAGGGCAAGGGATTGTTATAAAAGTAGTATTGCTTCCATTAGGGGACAGCAGGGGTTTTGAGCTGGAGATGGTAGAAAGCAGTTTCCAAAGTTCTAGTAACGTCTTCCTGCTTGAACATTGAGGATTTTACATGAATTTTAAATTTATGTTAATTCATTGGG
The DNA here is from genome assembly GCF_006229205.1 of Suricata suricatta. Classification (NCBI taxonomy): domain Eukaryota; kingdom Metazoa; phylum Chordata; class Mammalia; order Carnivora; family Herpestidae; genus Suricata; species Suricata suricatta. The sequence goes on along the minus strand of NC_043709.1, from coordinate 130,207,511 downwards.
TTGTATTTATACTTGTGTACTTTTCAATATTTCTAGTATGTCTTGAAATTTTTAAAGTTTGTTTGTGGGGCGCCTGGGTGGCTCAGTTGGTTAAGCGTCCGGCTTCCAGCTTCGGCTCAGGTCGTGATCTCATGGTTCGTGAGTTCGAGCCCCGCGTCGGGCTCTGTGCTGACAGCCAGCTCAGAGCCTGGAGCCTGCTTCAGATTCTGTGTCTCCCTCTCTCTTTGACCCTCCACTGCTTGTGCTGTCTCTCTCTGTCTCTCAAAAATAAATAAAAAACATTAAAAAAAAGTTTGTTTATTTAAAGGGTAGGGAAGGACAGAGAGAGAAAGACAGAGAGAGACAGACAGAGAGAGAGGGAATTCTAGGCAGGCTCAGCACTATCAATGCAGAGCCCAATGCAGAGCTTGAACTCACCAACCGTGAGATCATGACCTGAGCTGAAGTCAGACGCTTAATCGACTGAGCCTCCCAGGGCCCCCTGAAATTGTTTTAAGTGGAAGAAGAAAAGAAGCTATGGAAATCAAGGGTATCTGAAGTGGAAGCGACCTCTTTGCTTAATTTCTAAGTAAGCCCTAACCTATCTTCTTCCTACAATAGCTATTTGCTTTCCACTTATGTCTGATATATTACATGTAATTTCACCAGTTATAGCTTCCTTCTGGTACACGAAGTATTTTTGTAAAAATGCAAATAACTCGGGTAGTGAGGAGCTGTCATTACAAGTCTCTCGTTTCCAGATCCCAGAATTCTGACTAACACGACTACAATGTTCACTTTCATCTTACAGGATGAACTGTTTTTCTTGTACTAGACCGGGGTTTTATTGCCATTTATAGCGTAGTTTCTATAGAGATTAAATTCAGATTTACATTCTAAAACAAAGTATTAGAATATGATCTATTTGTCCTTGGAGAAAACCTGTAAAGTGACTAGTATGATATAAAGGAGTATTGATAGGATTTAGATGTGGATTAACTGGGCCCAAGTTTTGGTTCTAACTAATTATTAGCTACTTTACAGTGAGAAAATTATCAGGTCTTGATGAGGCTCAGTTCTCTCATTTGCAAAATCTGAGTAAAAATACCTATCCTCAAAAGATGTTATGGGGCTCGAATGACATCAAACACTCTATAAGTGTAAAAATAAAGATCTCTATTCACAACAGGAGGAATAAAACTGAACAAAAGAGATAAAATAGACTAATAAGAATGCCACGTAGGACTACATCATTGTTCCATTTAGGTTGCATTCCATCTCTCACATTGTTAGTATTTTTGAGCAACTTGCCTCATAACTGAATCCCTCTTTATTATTCTCAGAGTCTCAGAAAATATCCATGGAGAATTTTTTACCTTATGTAAACCTTTGTGCATTGATCATCCATATTTTCATCGGAACTCTTAATGTGTAAGAGATAGTGCCTGGCATATAATCAACTGTATATATTTACTGAATTTAAAACATTTCGAGCTTAGGATATAAGAAGGGGAACTCACTTTGTTTGGACCCATTACTGAACATTGAGGAAGGTTTTGAAAATTTTTCTTTGAAGTCGAGAAGCATGAGGTGACATGTATCTGTTGGCTTATTTACATAGTGTTTGGTATTTTTAAAAAACACAGATGATACCATAGTCGTTATAAAGTCCTAAGCCTCTATGAAATTATAAAAAGTCACCGTTTATTCTACTAGCCCAGTTGCATCGCTGCCTTCCCTGTGACATTGAGACACTCCCGCCCATGACCGGGTGTGTTGACAGTCATTTCACTTGGGTCAAAGCTGTCTGGCCTGCAGGGCAAACAGCTTCACTGTCTTGTTCTCCTTAGCATAAGGCCAGCCAAGCCAACTGGCTGTGCTATAGACATTTAGAAGTAGAAGAGAATTGGAAGCCACACACATACTTTTTTTTAAATCCAAATAAAACATATCCTTTCGAGAAGAGCAGTAGTTTTATAACTATGTATAATGAAATAAAAATATTTGGCCTTTCCATTCCTCTAAAACTTCTGTTTCCAAGTTTTTGGTGTAAAACCTGGAAGCCCATACGGAGGTCTTCGAGATGACTTACGACCTCTTCTCACTGTGACTGTGCAAAAGAATGGCGGCCCTCAGTTGTAGCTCAGGATCTCTGAGGGAGAGATAACATCAAGGATTGAATTAGCTATGTGGGCTGTTGAGCTTTGGGCTGGATACCATGCAGACAAATAGAGGAATCAATAGGACATTGCCCAAGTGGCTCATCCTCCTGGGACTTTTCCAGCTGTCTTTGTGGAACGCTTTCTAAACATCCTTCAATAAGCTATTTAATTTACCATTTAAATTTAAATCAGAGGGGTACTTAACCCTTGGGTCCTGGCTTGGAGTACTGAATTAATTATAAAAAAAAGACATGTTACTCTATCTGGATCTCTTAACTTCACCAAGGTACATCTTTTCTATCATATCATTCTACTTTTATAGGAGAAAAAAACTCAATATATTTATTTTACTCTCTCCACTAAAAAGGACAGGGAGCAGGGAGAGACTATAGAGACAGCCATTTCTTGGCTGGTAACAGTTCTTGTAACTTTCCTGGAGATTTTATGTTCTGTGTTTGCTCACACTGACGAAGAGATGACCCAGGTTGTGGTTCTCTTGGTTTTGGTCCGAAAGGTCAGGATCGCTTGTGAAAAGAATCGTAGTTGGTTTCACAGTGACCCCAAATTATCCTGGACTTCAAAGAACTTCCTCTTCTCTCTGCATGAAGAACTCCTTAAAAGAAGTCCTTTTCCCCCTTTTACAAGGTGAATGCTTCAAAGCAACGTGGGAGGAGTATTTCCGTCTCTGTGTTTACCTTCCAGAGGTGAGGAGTTCAGAGACGTTTCCCTGTTTGTACAGTAGAATCTAATCGTTGGCTTTGAGAGGAAGGCTCCCGTGCTCATTTTTCACTTACTGATGCACTAAAGGAGTGGTGCCAGGAACCAAAAAAAGCTGCCTTAAATTCCTCTGGAGTATATTTCTGTCAACATTGTATATCCCTAAAAAGAGAACGGGGTTCTGTTTTCAAAGCCTTCCTTTCTTTCACAAGTTACAAAATGTTCCCTGAGTGGCCAGGAGTTGACAGGCAGAAGGGATGAGCGGAGAAGGACCCATGCTTTCTCCCCAGGCATTGGAGAGGAAAGACTGCAACATAATGTAACAGGTTTAGCACATCCACTGATCATCCGTCCAATTGAGCATAAGCGCCTGAGTGAAAATGTGCAGATGCTTTCACAAGACACTCAACTATATGCAACATAGGACAGAAAAGCTTTGGCGACACACAGAAATTGTATTCAGATCCTATGATGCATCATTCTATGTCATCTGTAGCCTTATTTGATCTGTCCTAGGAAGCTCCTGGAGGGTGAAGGCAAACATTGTATCTTAATAGTCTAGAAACTTCCTTCGAGGAATAGAACAATAACTTGTATTTTGTTTGAATTAAAAAAAAAATATTTCTCGCATTAATATGGAAAATCTCCAACTTTTGAGTGTATTTTCATGTTGAGAGCCGCTAAAGACAACTAGAAAAGAATCTGGTAAAGCCCCACGCAAGTTAAAGAATTAAGGTCAAGAACGATACATGATCATGTATGGAAACTGAAGCATAGAGAGATGCAGTAAGTTGTCCCGGGTCACACGTAGGGTATAGGGTCACGTGTAGGGCTTTTGACTCTGAAGCCCGTGACCTTTCAAGATCACAAAACCTCTTCCTGTGTCCAGTGAGTCTTCACATTGGCCAAAGGCAAATGCCAGGACAGTAAAGGGCTTTCACAGACCAGCCCCGTGTCACCATCTTAGTTCCTCCCGCTCCCCAGGCTCCCCAGGGACATTCTGCACTGAGCCACTTTCCCTGCAGGGTCCTCGCTGCTCCTCACCCCTGTACGCCCTGCCGAGCCTCCACAGACAGAAGAGTTCCCCCACCTCTTCAGGGAGCTGGAAAGGAGCCGACTGTTGCATTTTTATTGACCCTACCATTCATTCACTGGGGATCTGCTTTTTGTCCACTCACATATTTTCATATCATTATTCAGTATTTTATGAACACACAGCTTTCTCCACAGCTAGAATTTTCTCGAGGTCAGGCATACGTATTTTATTTTGGCGTTTATTGCAGCGTAGCATTATGGTTAAGAGGCAGAACCTGGGGTCAGTAAGTCTGAGGCTGTCCCCCTTCTTCGCTGGTGGGCCTTGAACATGTGATTTAATGTTCATGTGTTCTGGTTTCCTCACCTGCAGACTGCTAATAACTACTTCCTAGAGTTAGAATTAATACACGTACAGTAAGTTATTGGTACATTCATGAGACATTGAAAGCACCCAATAATTATTATTATCATTAGTAGCAATACTCTTATTAACAAAAAATCTGCACAGGAAACTATGTAATAATAAAAGAGTAAACAGCACTTTAAAAATAACCCCAGGAATTTTTTCACATCTCTTCGGATCTTTTCCATATGCACAGCTATCTTTTTTTAACACAAAAAATAACAGACATTTATTTGTTACATTTATATTACTTAACGCAGTGCTAAATGTTTAAAAAGCACTTGATTCAGAGAAAGACAAATACCATATGATTTCACTCATATGTGGAATTTCAGAAACAAAACAGATGAACGTAATGGGGGGGAGGAAAACCAACCGCAAGAGACTCTTAATGGTAGAGAAAAAACAGGGTGGGTGGATGGAGGTGGGGGGGTGGGCTAGAGGGGTTGGGGACTGAGGAGAGCGCTTCTTGTAATAAGCACTGGGTGTTGCATGTGAATGATGAATCCCTGAATTCTACTCCTGAAATGGATGTTGCATATATGTTAACCAATGAAAATTTAAATTAAAAAAATAAAAAATAAAAAGCACTTGATACACATTTCAAAATGCCTCTGAATAAATGTGATCATGTTCAAACAGTAACAACAAAAGGGGGAAAACCTCAGAAAATACAAACTTTCAAAATAGCGCTATGGTTGGGTATAGAGGCAGTGATGGGTTTAAAAATGTAGGCAGACACATGTGAATAATTTAACTTAATGATAATAGATGGCGTTTGTCCAGTGCTGCTCTCTTTTTATAGGAGCAATTCCTTCACTGTGGAGTGACTCACAAGGAAGGGGGTGGGACTCAGCTGACATTCTTGCTTGTCTGTGGAGATGGTCGGCGACTCCCATGTATGTCTCTCGGGATGCTATTGTCTGTGACTCATGTTCTAAGCTAATAGATGATTCTAAAACATTTTCCAAAGCATTAAGATGTTCGATGATGCAAACCCATCTCTTCTGAATTTTACGGGAGAAAATAAATGACCTCACCTCTTTTCTTCTACATGCCCTGTAAGTGGGGTCCTGGTGGATGGAATTCATTTTCAGCCTCAAAATTAAGAAAAAAAAGTTACAGCCCAAAGCAATTCTGTTCTATTGACACTGGTGCAAAGCTGCCTCACATCACAAGAAGACAAGAAAATAGCTTTGGAATTTCCTAGGCATTCGGCCTCCACCTGCATTGGGGACCGTGTGGGTTAGTGCCGCTTGAGGCTTACACCTGAGGTTTTAGTCTTTCTGAGAATATCAGGAGAAAGGTGACAAGTTTAGGTGACAAGAGTGATCAATCAGCTGAGATGGTTATTAGTACGAACAGTTAAGTATGTAAAACACCCACCTGAACTGCAGAGCCTCTTACAGTGAGAGACTTAACAAAGAAGCAGAAGCCCCTGTGCATTAAATCCTGGGTGTGTTTTGAACAACATCAGTAGACAGGGAGGTGTCTTGTATGTGTTAAGTTGTTATATTGTCTAGAACTGCTTTCATTATTCTTGCTGATGAGTCGAATGCCAATAACATCATTTCTGATGGCTTAAGCAGCATACACAATATGTCAGGAAGGAAAGATGCACGTGAAAAACATGCCCTAGACAACACACGGGTTATTCTAATCTGTAAGAGGCAAATGATTTAATACATAATACCAGCTATCACTTACTGGAAACCACGAGTGCCAAATACTTTAGAGGACAGCGAATCCTCACCTGTAGTTAGAGTGTTCCTCCTAAACTCAAAATTGGAGGCTGTCCCTTCGCTGTGGGAGAGAGAAGACCACTGGACCACTGGGTCACAGTTGTGCATCATGTTATGACTTGTATTGCAAGACAGCGCTCCTTGATCAAGTTAGAACTTACTAGAGATGTTTGCTCGTCTTGTGGAACACTTGCAGAACAGGTCCCTCACCATCCAAGGTCTTACCATATATGTATGTATTGCAAAATGGTTATCAGAATAAGTTTAGTGAACATCCATCACCAAATATAGTTACAATTTTTTTTCTTGTGATGAGAACTTTCAACTTGCAACTTTCAAATGTGCTTTGTGAACTATAGACACCATGTTGTACATGAGATCACCAAGATTGAATATATAACTAGAAGTTTGTATCTTGTGATTGCCTTCACCCGTTTAACCGGCCCCTAACCTCCTCACCACCTTCTGAGGGTCCTTATTCACACCCCTTCCTCCACCAGAGAATTCAGCACATGGAAACAGAGTGCTTGTTTGCCTGTGGCTCTTCCCGGAGACACACAGTCTCTGTCGAAGAGTTCAATAAATATTTGTTAATTGAATCCTCACAAGAACTCATTCCAGCTAGATCATTATCACCCTCATTTCATGGATGTGGACACCTAAGCTCTGTTAGACGAAGTCAGTTGTTTCAAATCATGCAGTTGGTACATGGCAGAGCGTGGCTTAAACTAAGATTTCTTTGCATCCAAAGCTCACTAGTTTATAGCATACCACCACCGACCTCTAAGTGAGAGGCTGCCGAATGTGTAAAGATTGGTCATGGTAAAACAGGTCAGTCACTCAGAACTCTGGTATGAATTCCATGTATGTGATCTGAATGAGTAATGAACACGTGATGACTCTATTTCAGGCAGACTCACAGAAAACTTTAAAATTTGTATTGACTCTGATCTGTGAGACACTCACAGATAATGGAACTCTAAAGTCCCGACGAGGGGTTCCTGTAGGAAAAGGTTCACGGCTCCTCCTGTGACAGCAGAACATTTCCACCTTGGGAGGAAGGCTTCCGCCCACTCTGGCCTTGCCACTCCCTACTGAGCAATGGGCTGGATGGCCTCCAAATTCTTCCAAGCCACCTTGCTGGCTGAAGCATGGAGGGTGATGATGAGGCGATATGATGAGCAGGAACTGAGGACCAGAACTATGAAGCAAGACCATGGGGGTGGGGATGGAGGTGAGGGCCCTGTTCCCAGTCACAGCCCTGCTGGTGGTTTCGGTCTAGCCTGGACTCTCTGGCCACCTCTTTATTCTGAGTGGTCCAAGAATTGGATTTCTTACTCATCTTTTATTTTGTCATGTTGCTTCCATTCTTTTTCTCTCCCTTGGGAATGAATTTATTTGACTATAGTCTTAGTAACGATGGAACAAAAAGGGACTTTAGAGATTCATTTCTATGACCAACTGTGCCTCTTCCCTCTTTCTTTTGTTACTTCAATGTTGTACATGAGGAGGGACGGGTGGGTCTGTGGATATGAAAGGTCCCTTTTGTATCACTGTCCTTGATCCAGGTGTTCCACCACGGAGGTAGGATGCAAAAAGCAAAAAGAGGTTTTAGTGATGGGGAGGAGGGAGAGTGAACCTGGGAGCAAAATCCCAGTCTGTAGCAATGGGGAAGAAAGAGGTGCTTCTAGAGAGAACCACTTTCTTTTGATGAAATTTTCCGGAGAGTTTCAAAGTAAGGGTATGAGTCAGCAGTTGTCAAATTTTAGTAGGTTTATTACTGATTACCTTTGTTAAAATGCTGATTCCCAGACTTTACCTTTCGGGCTTTGATTCTACAGGTCAGTGGGGCCTAAGAATCTGAATTTTTAAAAATACGTTTAATGGGTAATTAAAACAAAGGTGGCCTATGGTCAAAACTTTGAACCACATTGGCTGTCCTTGTTTTTTGAGATTCAGAAGTAACTCTGTGGTCTAAGATAGACATATGACCTTATGCTTTTCTTTAATGCATGAAGCTTCAGTCTATTAATTAAACAATAGCATTTAATTTAAAACATATACTGAGAACAAAAGACCTATTTTTGTACATCTCAAGTCGATATCATGTATCTTATTGTTGAAAGTTCTATGGTAATGTTGTGCTTTTTCTCCAAACAATTGGCAATGTGATGTTCTTCTATCTTCATTTTTTAATGGTTTAATATGATTTTTTTCTTCCTGCTTCAGCTTCCTATTTAATCTGCTATTGCCTGTTAAATCAGCTTCCCTTCATGGCAAAGACTGATGCTGCTTTTCTTAGATTAAACAATTTTTTTTTATCTGACCCAGCTCTCAGCTCCCTCTAGTTCGTTACATCATTGGTTGGGTGACAGAAGTTGCCAGGATGTCACCCAGTGGGGAAATGGGAAAATCAATTCATGAAAGAAGCCTAGTGCTGGGTGTTTGACTGTAGAGCACCTCTTTTTCTTCCTCCGAGCGTATCTGTCTCCGCACACCTGAGTATTCCTCCCCAGGGCTAAGAAGAAGTTCGAATTGCCCTGCTCTTAATTAGCAACATCCCTTTCCCCTGATATTACAGGTGAACATGATTTATTCCCTTGTATATATTCCTAAGAGAGAGGCTCACCGAAAAAAGATGCATCACTGTAAAATGAAGAGGAAGCTAGTGGTGAGGGGCTGGAGAGGTAATTTCTCTCTATTGTTCTAGAAGCCTCATAAAATAAATGTTTTTCATGATGTAGCTCAACATAGGAGCTGGGAAATGCTTTTGTTTCATGAATTTAGATGTTGCAACGATACATCCCCATTTCCCTGACAGTATCTGCTAGTCTAGCCCTTGGTTTCACTCAGTTGGTCTTAATCTGTGTATCTGATATCTCACAGAGAGCATCCCATGTGTAGGCTTCATTAAGTCTATAAAATCCCCCAGATATTGGGTACGTGTGTATATGCCTTTTCCAGAGGCAATATTTTAAAAATTTCATGGGGTTTCTCTGTGGAGCGTATGACACCAAAAGATTAAGAACCACTAAGAAATGACCCGACATGTTGCCCTATATGAAATTAATCCCATGGTGCAATAGTGGTTATTTTTCAAGGAGACTCCGTTAATTTCCATAGGAAGCCAAACTTGAAAGGTTCTTCCTCCTGAGAAGAACTCTTATTTTAGAAACACTGCAAGATGATCTCTGCCCATCAAGAGCCTAAGGGGCCATCAACTCTGAATTGGATTCCGTGGAGAGGCCTGTGATCACGCACGTGAACTAGTTGCAGGTGTTCCATTTTAAGTGCCTTTTACACTCAATTTTCAAGTATAACTTTTTAAGCACATTCTGGCTATTGATCTGTTTTGAAGGATGGGAAAAGAGAAAGTGGCTAGTGAAAAGATCCAATACATGAAAAGTTAGTTACCCCATCTCTCTCCTACTCAATAAGGCTTTGTGATACAGGGATTCTTTATTTTAAAAACAATGCTCTAGTCAAAAGGGCAGGTTAATGGCGCTTGTGTAAAGGCATCAGATTTCAAATGGACACTGGAGAGAAACAGGGGATCTTAATGATACCTTCCCATTTTTAAAAATTATTATGGACTAGCTGAGTCTTCTAAGTTTTACCTCAAGAAAGTCATCTTGTATGTCCTGTGGAACTTAGATTGGGATACAATCAAGGGCTTCAGGTCTGTCACCTAGATCAGGGGGGTAATGAGACCATATTTTGCACAGAATTTATGTGAGGATTCACAAAAAAATCCAAGCACATGTTCAGAACAGAGTTTGGTGTGTTGATGTTCAAATAAGTGTGCTGTGATTATATTACAATGCCTGTTGAATATAACTATGGAGAAATGCAAAAATGAGATGCTTAGATTAAGAGTTCATTGCCTTTTACTTTTTGTTTAATCTTCATTGGGTTAGAGGTTTGAATGCTTTGCTGGGTTTTGAACAGAATGAACTTTTGGCTAAATATATAGACAATAGGAGCCCATCTTAATCTTTGCATATTTGCGCTGTTTTTCCTTTATCCTTTCCTTCTCTTACAGCTTCATGCCAATTCTATATTTTTCTGGACCCCTCCTCCCAACCCAAGAAACTTACCTTGTATTCTATTTTCTCAGGACTCTATTCTACACAGTGAAAAGATTTTTAAAAAATTATTATTATCAAAGCTGATAAACATTTTGTAATATTTGCACTTCATTAGGGCCCCTTGGAAATTATGTTCATCAGAAGGAGGGACTTTACTGGTAGCAGTTTGGGACACATCGAGGAAGTTATTTTAAAGACCGATAGGCACTTTATATAGGAACATTCTTCTACCCACCCATGGGCATGATGACCATACATTATAGAGATGGTTGAGGGTCTGCCTCAAGATCTAGACTGCCTGGATTTTGCAGCCCAGGTCCCACTAACAAGCTGAGTAACCTTGAACAAATTAGTTAACCTCTCTGTGTGCAATTTCTCATCTCTTAAAGAGAGAACAAAGAGTGTCTACATGAGAGGGCTGTTATAAGAATTAAAGCTAATACAGCACAAAGCATTTAGAATGAGAGGTACTTCATGCATGTGCTCAGATAAGGTTTTGCTCTTCTTATTTCTAGAACATTCTAATTTTAATTCTGTTTTCACAAAATACATTTCTAATCAGAAATGAATCCTGCATCAAACCAAGTACCTTGATTCTGAGTACAGACTTATCAAGACATATTTTTATGTGAAAGTTGGGTTGTGTTTTTTTTTATCTCACATGTTCAGATCAAAGGATCAAAAACTTAAAATATAATTAAAATCACCTGATGCTTCATCCAAAGAGTGCATGCTGCACTTACTACTCGTGACGGTGTGGACACATTATGATTGTGTTGTAATATTGTAAACATATCTGAGGCCATTCTTCTCCACTGCATCGACTGGGCAATACACAGACGTGTTGTCACTCAAGGACACGGACATTAGCAGAACAGCAGATGGGCCTTGTTCTAAAGCAAAATGAGCAAAAAAGAAAAACAAGGAAACAGGGACAAACCAAATTCCACTGTTTCATTCTGTTAGATCTCAACCTGAGTACAATCAGTTTCTGTAACCTGACAGTTTCCCTTGCAGTTTATTTCACCTCTTTCATATACATGTAGAGAAAGAGATGAGCAATGATAAATTACTTCTCTAACATTTTAACTCAGATTACATCGAACTGCCCACTTATATAAAAACTGGATCACACCCCGGATGCATGTTTAGTCCCAACCCTGGAACACTTCCATCCCTAAGCTGAACCATTTCTCCTTGCTTAGGAGTGCAGGAAACAGGTTTTCTGGGTAGAGTCTTATGTCCATGACTCAATGAATGGGGCCACTGTGTTCCTTCCTGTTTAGCAATTTGTGATTAATCTGTGAGACCCATGATAGTAAGGCATTACTCTGGCAAGTCACATAGCGTGTTTCTAACAGGGATTAAATGTTTACATGTGAAGAAGAAGAGTGTCTGAGGTTGCTCTACTTGGGGTTAAATTACAGGCCCACAGATCTTAGTGCAGTGGGGCATGGGATCAGGAAGTATTTTTCCCTCCACAGAATACTGTACTGCACACTTAGGTATATTTTGGGAGCAATGCTTCTGCAAGGGAGGAGAAGATCGAAAGAAGAATGCTCAAACTGCAATGAATTCAATCAGCCTTCCGATGATGACTTCTGTCTTAGTTCCTATCATGGGTTTTCAGTCTCTGCCCTCAAGACTGAGGCTGATGAATCACACCCCGTTCTTTCCTGTTCCTCCTGCATCGCTATCATCTAAGAAGCTGATGGGTATCTCTGTAACAGCAGGACCATATGGCTGTGGTTACAAGAAAACTTAGACAGCTTGTATGGCAGTTGTGCTTTTGTTTGCTTGCATGAGAGGGAAGAAAAAGATGGAGTTAGTGAGTGGATGGCTAACCTTTTGGCCATATTTTGCTTGTATAGAAGATCAAACCCCATTTCTGGAATCAAACTGAGAGAATAGATTTTTTTGTCTCCTTGAAGTTGCTAGCTGATGGGCATCTTTTTGCGATGAGAAGTGTGGGCACATTAAAGGCAAAGCAAGGCTTGATATTTTGGTGCTACTACAAAGGATGGCAAGAGATGCTCTAGAAGTACACTATTCCGTAGAGCACAGATGGCTAGTGAGCACCTGCTACGTGGTTAATTGGAACAGACATGTGTTATATGGGTGTATTCCTAGACTTTGTATTGGCGCCATAACAGCTCAATTATTTTATATGTATTGCATGTTGAAATGATAATGTTTTGGATATATTATGCTAAATAAAATATATTATGAAAAACTAATGCCACAGATCCTTTTTTTTTTTTTACTTTTTAAATGTGACCAGTTAGAAAATTTAAAATCATACATATTGTTCACATTTGTGACTTACATTATGTTTCTACTGGGCAGTGGTGCTCTACACCAAGCCACCTGATTCAGCAGCTCAGTCATCTAAGTTAGCGATCTTAGAACACGGAACAAGTACTAACGGGCACTTGTTGACACAACTGCATGTCAGAACATTGTTTGTATTCTCGTAGCTCGAGAGAAACAAAATGACTTACTCCACGGACTTCCTTGGAGACGTGCTTTCCTTTGGAAACATGCTTCACGTTTTCCAAATGTCACCTGTTGAATATGCACATAATCCCAAAGACTTTTTTTAAGTGAAATTTTGTGTTTTTTAATTGAAAAACATTTTTAATTGAAATTTTAATGGAATTGTTCTGTCTGGTGAAGATAGGAGTCCTTCTATCTGCCACACACAATGCCATTAGTTCATGAGTAAGAGAATTAGGGGCGAGCATTAGACAACATGAATTGAGGTTGTATGTGTGGGTGTGTGTGTGTGAACATAGGCCTTTGTGGGCATTTCTTGTAAATCTTCCAGAAATCAAAAAATTAGGGGATTTCTCCACTAAGGTATTAGTGGTAAAATGGATTTTAAAAAGTGACACACAATGGGATAACTAAGGACCCATTTGAAAGTTAAAAAACAATGGTTGAGTAACATAAATTAGCCCATCATCTGCATAGGTTACATTATCTTGTAATTTTTAAATTAATGTTTGTTTGTCAGTATTGAACAGAAGGTGAGCAAATAACGAGAACCATCTTTTTAACTCTGGTACAATTATTGTGTATTACCTATATTTGGAGTGCCAATCAAGCAGGTGATGTTTGGTCCATACCATGAAAGAATGTGTCAGATATCATGGTAATTTTAGGTGATTTTAGACGTCATTGGTCAAGTTTCTTTGCATGTTCTAAAGCAGGGAATAAGCTAGGTAAGACCTTAGGTGCTGCATCATTTGAAATGCTCATGAAATGCCATGAGCTGTGTCCCACAGCTCAATTATGTCCCAGAAAACCTCAGGAAGTTTATAATTAACACTCCAAAACAATTTTTGCCCTGTACCTGTTTTAGGGTTTGAATAGTGACTGTTTTTCAAAATTCCTCTTCATGTTTTAAATGCAAGTTTTATTGACTGTTTTGGAGGAGATTATCTACCCAAGGGATACAGAAGTGCTGATACATAGGAGCACATGTACCCCAATGTTCATAGCAACACTTTCAACAATAGCAAAATCATGGAAAGAGCCTAAATGTCCATCAACTGACGAGTGGATCAAGAAGATGTGGTATATATATATACACAATGGAATACTACATGGCAATGAGAAAAAATAAAATCTGGCCATTTGTAGCAAAATGGATGGTCCTAGAGGGAGTCATGCTAAGTGAAATAAGTCAGGCAGAAAAGGACAGATACCATATGTTGTCACTCATAGGTCTAACAGGAGAAACCTAATAGGAGAACATGGGAAGGGGAAAGGTGGGGGAAAGAGTTGGGGAGAGGGAGTGAGGCAAATCATGAGAGACCTTTGAATGCTGAGCACAAACTGAGGGCTGAAGAGGGAGGGGGGAAGGGGAAGGGAGGTGATGGTCATAGAGAGGGGCACTTGTGGGGAAGAGCACTGGGTGTTATATGGAAACCAACTTCGTTATAAACTATTTAAATTAAAAAAAACCTTAAAATAACATACCAATAGCAAAAAGACAAACAGAAATGAGAAAACATATGTGGTATAAAAGTATAACAGACTGAACAAGACACAGGCTTTGGCAATTCTAAGTTCTAATTGCAGTTTGATGGTAGGTGAACAGTTTATTTCTCTTACCTGTGAAAGGTTGGTAAACTCTGTTATCTAGTTCCAGGGACTTTGGTGAAAGAGAACTAATAAAGCCCCCAAATATCAAAGCACTCGGCACAAATAAAAGTTCTATATAAACCAGCAGAAAAGCAATGGCTGATAAAATGAGAAGTTTCCACCTCTGAATTATGCCCCAGTGAGATGTAAGATATGGTCAGTGGATGATGAGCAAAGGAGTTTGTTAAAGAGAGATCTGAACTGTCTGCTTCTGAGTTGATAAAATTCTGTGTGAGCTTAGAGAATAGATAACCTACTACAACTTCAAAACCATCCTTTTTCTTTTCCCAAATTATATGCAAGGATCGCTATACAGTTAATTTGCACATATAAATATATAAACAATCATGATAAGAAGTATGTCTCAAGACCCCTGAATCCCAATATATCCAGTTACACAAGATCCTAGTATACTGTAATATATGGCAAGGACAGAAACTGTGGAAATAGCGCCGACATAAGATGGTACACCGTGTTTGTGCTTTCCAGGGAATTCTTAAGGCTAAAGCAGGAAAGACTGCCAGGGGAAGAGGCTTACAGGCCACAACACAATAATAAGTGAATTCCTACCTGGCACCATGCAAAAATTGTGGGCAGTCCTCATCTAGAGGGTATGTATGTGTGTCACGGTGTAAGAATGTTAGAAAGCACAAGATAGCTGTCATTAAATTTAAACTTGTGTGGTAAAAGTCAGATGATGTGATTACAAAAATGGACAGAGTGTTACAGGTAGAGGAGATGGAGAATGAGTTCAGTGTTGCAGGGACAGAGATTGTGTAGTGGCAAACGACAAGATAGATCTTGTGGAGGTGAGGGTGGTCCACATCCTAAAGGGCTCTGGGAGTCCTGCTATCGAATTTGGAGAGTGTCCTGTAAGTATGGGGAAGCCACCAGAAAATTAAGCAGAGGAAGGATGTGATTGGGCTTGCAGCTTGCAGTTTACAATGACCATGTGCCCACAGGATGGCTGATAGGTGGCAGGTAGGTAGGACATCAGTAAACTGGCCATTGCAATGAGTTAAGTGAGAAAATGGATGGAAAGTATGACATTTGTGAGATATAGAGGATGGTGGCTTTGTGAGCTCTTCTGAAAGAAGGAAACTCAGGTCTTGATGGCTGGTTATGATGGGGCATTAGTGAGGTCAGGCAGCCAGAACGACTCGGGGATTTCTGTTTTGGGCAGGTTGGTGGATACAAGAGAAGCACATTTACAGGCAGGCAGAGGGATGATGATTTCCATTGGGATCTTGTTGGGTTTGAGGTGCTTGTAGGACAACCAGGGATGGTGATCTAGTAGAAGAGTGGGTAAGAGAGGTGTCAGACTGTCCAGTCACCTACCACTCAACACCCCATCGGATCCATTGCATTTATCATGATAAGAGATGCCTGAAACCTTTACACACTGCTGGGAAAGTAAAATGGTGCAATTGTTTTGGAGAACCATTTGAAAAATGTTAGACAAGAGTGGCCAGATGACCCAGAAGTTCCGCTCCTGTATCTCATGAAATGAAATATATATTTATGAAATAAAAGACACACATTCATGCAAAATCTTATACACTAACGTTCACAGCAGCATAACTGATGATAGTGAAAATAGTGGCCACGACCCAATGTACACCAATATGGACAAACAACAGGTGCATCTAAACAAGGGAATTGTATTAGGCAGGAAAGGGGAATGAAGTAGTCGTGAATGCTACAATATGGATGGACCTTGGAAACCTTATGCTGTGGGAAAGAAGGCAAAAAACACAAGACAGATATGATATTATTCCAGAACAGGCAAATCCATAGGACGGAAAGCAGAGTAGTGGTTACTAGGGGTTGGGGTGGGGGACAGGTGAGTAGGAGGGAATGAAGAGTGACTGCTACAAGGGTACAGGTTTTTGATGACATTAAAAATGCCCCAAAATGGACAGTGGGGCTGGTTGTACAACTCTGTGAAGAGCCTACAATCCACTCCCTTGAGTGCATTCAAGCGTGAATTTTACGGCGTGATTGTATCTCAGGAGAGCGGTTAGGAACAACAGGCTATCGCTGTCTAGGGAGGTGAGCTCTTCATCCACTGGTCAGCAGAACACGTGGTTCAGGTGCGAGGCAACGTGACACTAAGCCCATCGACCGAGCTTCCAGCAACAATATCCGGAAATGCCAAATAATATACAACAAGCCTTCTTTTAAGATGTCAGCTGAGCTCACAGGAAAGACAGGGATAGCCTAAATATTACAACTACAAGTGCTCTTTGAGCAGGTGAGCAACTGGGAGGAAAGAAGGGTGGTACCAACAGTAGGCACAGGGCTGGGTGTTGCCGCTGTCACCTAAATGGCAGGTAAGACCCTGTGAAGAAGGTGCTATAATGGAAGCCCGGCTTGGAGCCAGGTGTCTGAAGGGCTATGCATAGAGCAAAAGGGGACTGGAAACAAATCTGCTTACAAATGTAAGGAGACAAAAACAATCTTATTTCTTGTTGGTCTCAAGGCAGAGCCAAGTTTTTTTCTAAAAAATCAGAATACCAGTCTTGTTCCTTAGGTGGGGTTGGAAGTTAAACTTTTAGTTGAGAAATTAACATATAATCAGTCCACGGCCAGTGCTGTTCCTGGGACATCGGAGCGAATCAAAGTCACAACGTCTCTAGGGAGGCCTTCCCTAGCCCAGGTACTTGGGGCCTAAAATCCTATGGAAGATGAGCTCACAATCAAAGGTTGACCCAGACATAAAAAACAAGCTCACTGCAGTCAACAATCTACACATTCAACAACCAAGACTATTACCTCTTTACCCCCAGAAGTTGACAGAGTAAAATCAAATCTGAAAGAAACTAAAAAACACAAGTTTTTAAAGAGATGGGTTATTGAATAGGTTGATAACATAAGATAGAGGCATATGTGTTAACATCGATAGGTCTTAAAGTCAGCACTGAATTAAGAACACACACACACACACACACACACACAAGAAGACATGATCTCTCTAGCACAATACCATTTATGTGTAGAAGGGAAGAATAGGTGTGGGAATTGGGATAAAAAAATAACAAAATAGAGTGGTAACAGGCTCCTCTAAGGATGGGAGGTGACTGCAGCCATGACCTAAGGTCCTCCCTCTAGCACAACAGGACACACGAGGGCTCCAGAAGCAGATGCCCTCTATTTACCTATTGGTGCTGCCACCTCATTGACTGGGTCATGGTTAGCTGGGCAAGTTACTTAATCCCTACGTGCCTCAGTTTCCTCACTTCTAAGTGACAGTTGGTCATAGTACCTACCTCATAAGAGTGTGGCCATGGCAGTGGCTTGAAGGACTTGCTGTCCAGCTGCTGGACCACCCTCAGGTGTCAGCCCTCTTTAAGGAGCTGCAATGCCAGAAGACGGCTGCCTTGTCCTAAGTTACCCTCCCTTCCTGGGTGGCCTGCACCCCAGATGTGACATTGCAGAGGCCGTACTGGCTGTCCTGCTAGAGACACCTTTGAAGGAGCAGGTTTTTCCCGCTCTTCCACCGGGAGAGAGAAAAGAACACAAAGAAGCATAAGGAAAGACAAGTCCCCAGGAAAAGAAGCAGGTTTGAAAAAGAACGCAATGGAACTTTCACAGTGAAAATCGTGGAAGCTAATACCCAATAGGCAAGTCGACTGTGACTTAGATGCACTGGAGAAAGATACTAACTGGAAGGGAATAAATTGTGAATACATTACCCAGAATATTGCAGAAAAAGTTAGAAAATCTTAAGAAGTGATGAGACATGAGAACAGAAAAAAAACTCTGACATAGGTCTATAAGAATCAGAGTTCAAAGGAGACAGCAGAGAATGAAAAGAAGAAATATTAAAAAAAAAGATAATGGTTGATAACTTTTCAAAAGTGACGCGAGGTACAAATCTTTCGAATGAAGACACAAAAGTCCCAGAAGGAAACATAAAATACCCCCCGGCCATCTCATGATTAAGCTGCAGAACACCAAAAAAAAAAAAAAATCTTAAAAGCAATTTTGGGGAACAGGCTTATCTAAAAAGGGGATCAATTATACAGAGAGCAGAAATCTCAAAAACAACTGCCCAGAAAACAGCAGAATGGCCTCTCCGAGCTAAGGGAAAATCACCGCCAGTTGAAAAGTCCCTGTCCGGCTCCTCCTCTGTTTGAGAGTGAAGGAAAATGAAGACTTTCCTAGACTGAGAGACTATTTCCACGCCTCACCTGCAAGACCTATTAAGAATTATTTTGCAAAGAAATTTAGCAGAGAATGGTTGTGAGCTGTCAGGCAGGAAGTAAGTTTGATCAGAGACTGTGGTCATCTGGGTAACTGCAAGCATTGACTATAAAGCCACTACCGATTGTAACAACACCAGAAGAAAGCAACAGTGACAGCAGAAATGACAACCATAATGACTGATTTCAGATGGGTAAAAATAAAGTAAAAGAAAAAGGTGAGCAGACCATTATAGAAAGAAGAGAGGCTAGAAGCAGTATTTCCCACCTGTTCTTTGTAAAACAAACTTTGCCTGCTGGCCAGTGTGAATGACGAAATTATAACTTTAACAAAGAAAAAGATCCTCTTACTATACACTTTGGATTTCTTTTCAGCAAGTATAAGTTAGAAGGGTTTAATTCAGGGGGCGCCTGGGTGGCTCAGTCGGTTGAGCATCCCACTTCGGCTCAGGTCATGATCTCATGGTTCGTGAGTTGGAGCCCCGGGTTTGGGCTCTTTGCTGACAGCTCAGAGCCTGGAGCCTGCTTCAGATTTTGCATCTCCTTCTCTCTCTGCCTCTCCCCAACTTGCATTCTGTCTCTCTCTTTCTTAAAAATAAATAAACATTAAAAAAATTAAAGAAAGAAGAGAAGGGCTTAATTTAGAAAGAAAAATGTTGGTTATTCCTCTACCGTTGACTAAATGAATTAAGAACTTCACCTTCTTTTCTGAAGTGGGGCTCCACGATGAAAGAGACGTAAAGATACTACCTGTGCCCTCAGGTCTCGGTTTCCTGCCCTGAACTTCAAAGTCTCAGGAGCCGCACTGTAGATCTTTAATGACTGTATCATTTGTTCCTACATGAGTCAGGCCAAGTGGGTAGTGATCGCTGTCTGATGATTTCTGGCAGGCTTTCAGCCTCAGCCTGCATATGTGCTCCAGGAAAATGGCAAAGCTCCTCAGTTTGCTTCATCAGACTACACATATTCACCTCCCTACCCACTGAGCAGGGAGTTGCCGCCTGCTGTTTCCCTTCCCTGCCTCCCCAGGATACGAACATCCTTTTTCAAAATTGCTAGCACCAATGGAGCTGAGAGTCCAATGGAACAAGGAATGAATGGTATTTCTTCAGTGTGTCCTATTATCCATAAGAAGAGGCGGTATAGGGGGGGTGCCAGTTCAGTGGGTTAGGCATCTGACTCTTGGTTTCTGCTCAGGTCATGATCTGGTTTGTGGGTTTGAGCCCTGCGTCGGGCTCTGAGCTGACAGTGGGACCCTGCTTGGAATTCTCTCTCTCCGTCTCTTCCTGCACCTCTCCTACTTGCTCTTTCTTTCTTAAAATAGGTAAATAAACATTAAAAAGAGAGAGAGAGATAGCATGGTACCTGAGGAAGATTGTAGGCAAAGGATCAGACAAGCAGGGTTTGGTTCCATCTTTTACTGCAGAGAAATGGGAAATCTGTATCATTTTCACATACGATCTCAAGTCTTGAAAGAAAGTTCAAGCTTTCTCAGTTCTTCTACCACAGGTATGCCCATTCTTTGTCTTTCTGTGTGCTCCCAAACACACACGGGGCACACACATGTCCTTTTGTCCCGAGCCAACTTTAGTAGGAATGTTTGCTAAAGCATTGCTGTATGTACAATGTTTTATCAACTATAAAGTTGTATGTATATAAATGTATCTGAAGGTCTTCATCATCCATATTAATCACAGGAAATAGTGTTTTTGCTTCCTTTGGGCTGTGTTATACACTCCTCTGCAACCCTACCAACTGGCGCTTCTTGCCTTCTCCCTTTGAAAATGTTTTCTGTCTGGCTTTCTTCCTAGGGTTTTTACCCCCTCTTCTCTAAGAAGCCTTCACTGAGGTTAATAATCTGGAGTGATGAAAGGCACTATTTGAGGCCTTTTACCTGCCTACCCGGTTTAGCAGAAGACGAACTAGTACTTGTAACCAATAGAATTATTTGATCACCTCAGGCAGAAAGTGCAGGACATTCCCTGTCTCTGCAGGCCACTGCATGGGTCCCCAGTGTCTCTGTGTTTGTGTCCTAACTGAACTC
Organism: Suricata suricatta; assembly: GCF_006229205.1. Taxonomy (NCBI): domain Eukaryota; kingdom Metazoa; phylum Chordata; class Mammalia; order Carnivora; family Herpestidae; genus Suricata; species Suricata suricatta. The sequence goes on along the minus strand of NC_043709.1, from coordinate 130,186,987 downwards.
ACAATTCCTTTTTTAAGTGGGCTCCATGCTCAATGTGGGGCATGAAGTCATGACCTGAGATCAAGAGTCACATGCTCTATGGACTGTGCCCAGAAGGCACCCCTGAAGTCACAGTTTTTAAGGAATTCCCAAGAACACTCCTAGAAACATATTTGTCTTATCCCATAGCAATTAAGCCCTGGGCGGAAGTTTCAGGTTGCTGGAGGTCTCAGGAGGTCCCCACAAATACCAGATGTGTGGTACCTGCTGCACAGATTCAGAAAGGCAAACTTTCTCCCCATCATAACTTGAATAAGGACATGGCAAGCTTTTACTCTGAACAAAGAAATGATTCATGTCCATAAAGTAAATAGCAGTTCATTAATGAATGGTTAGTGTGTGATCTAGTGAAGATTGAATTCAAAACACAAAAAACGAGCTTTTTTTTTTCTGCTTTAAATGTAATTGCTATTAAATGTAGACAATGTGGGATGCCCAGGAAACCATAAGGATGGTAATAAAAATATGCAACCTCCCCAACCCCCACCCACAAAGGCAACAGAACCTTTAGTGGCAGGGATTGTGAACTTAAGGTCAGGCGTCATGTGGTCATGTAGACTGAGAGGAGAAGCTGGTCCGTGCGGCGTGGCCACACAGCTGGGTCCTTAATCCCTTGCTACTGACAGTTCTCTCTGACATGTGCGTTGTGGGAACCTAGAGGAATCGTAACACTAATATCAAAGTAATAATGAGGCTTTAGATTTACTCAGACCTTACTCTGTGCCAGGCATGCTGCATGCATCAACTTCATCAACACCACATTAGTCTTGCAGGTACATAGTGTCATTGGCCCCAGGTTTACGATAAAGGTGCTGGGGCATAGAGAGGTGGTACATTTGCTCAAAATCAAGTTTACTCAGCTACTGAGCAGGGACTAAAATAGATCTTTGACCAGCCTCTTTACTCTTGGGAACCTTGACGATCTTTTACTGCTTTCCTGAGCTACTGGAGCTGGAAGGGATCTCAGCAGTCACTTTTTCCAAATTTTATGGAAGGGACAATCGAGAATCAGAGATATGGAATGATTCGCTGAAGGAAATAGAATCAGTTAATGTCCAGGGTCAGTGCCCTGGCGTCCTGGCCACAGCATGGTGTTCCCGGGATTGAGCTGGGCTCCAGTTGGATGAAAAGGTGTTTTTGAGCACTGGCCAGTTTCTTTCAGGGGTACTATTTTATACTGGTCCCTAAACATCATTCCCTACATCATTTTCTCTGGTCATCCTCGACGCACACAACCGTTCTCCTATTTCATTTACTTTTTCCATATGATAATAATTCACCCAGAGGGGTAGGATTCCAGCCTCCATGACAATAGGATCCAATTCTGAGAAACTGAAGTCAGCGTCTGAAAGCCAAAACTCCAGTCCCACGTAAGTCATGAGATGGACTTTTGACCGTACAGTTGCAAATGCTAAGTTCCAAAGTTCTGATGTGAGACGCTCACGGAAGAGGACCTGGTGGACCTCATGAACAAGTTTGTGGAGGATGCAAACAATGAAGTGCACGACAGGGAAGCCTGGCTGGATTCGGCTTACGGGGTGTCCAAGCTGGGGGTCGTGGTCTTATCAAGGATCTTAGCCAGGCGTCTGGATGAAAGAAGAAAAGCCGACAGGATTCTGCTGAATGCATGCTGCCCGGGGTGGGTGAAGATGGACCTCGGTGGGCCTTGTGGCCCAAGGACTGTAGAGGAGGAAGCTGAGACCCCTGTCTACTTGGCCCTCCTGCCTCCAGATGCTGCCGAGCCACATGGGCAGCTAGTCCATGACAAAGTCGTCCAAAACTGGTGAATGTCTGCTTTGGTGCTTAATGCTTCATAAATGTCTGTGGAGCAAATGAGCAAAAAAAAAACCCCCCCCCCCCAAAAAAAAAAAGGAGTAGGGTTCCAGCCTCCATGACAATAGGATCCAGTTCTGAGAAACTGAAGGCAGCCTCTGAAAGCCAAATCTCCAGTCCCACATAAGTCATGAGATGGACTCCTGACCATCCAGTTGCAAATGCTAACATACTGCACATGTGCAAGGGTAGATGAACTACAAGAGTGAAAACCACGTCCCTAACCATGGGGAGGAAACCCTTCTTTAGCGAAAACTAGATGAAAGATAGCAGGCACTTTAACCTTAGCTCTGGTGAGAGAGATCCAGGTGAAGTGTCTTCATTATCTGCATGACTATGGAATTCTTCTGTTTTCTATCCATTTTTCAATCAACAGAAGCGCCTCGTATTGAAGGGCAGAGTAAGGTACAAAGGCAAAGGAACCAAGCAGTAAGGGAAAAATTTAAGGTCACAAGGTGAACCAGTTTCAGAAGCCAAGAAAAGAATTCCAAAGGAATCATCTGCAAGAAACAATGGATTCTGTCTTCTCCAATGTTCCGAATGGACAAGCCCATGTTGGGCAATCTCACTGCTTTCTTCTTGAACTCCTTGTTCTCTGTCTCTGTGTCTCACCCTTTTACCTCTTACACAACATATTTCTTTAACCTCATACTTGCATTGAAGAGTAGGGGAAAGGCCCACAAAATGTATGGCTCAAAATTCTTGCCTCTGGAGTATCAGAAGGATGGCCAAATATTCCCATTGGTTGGGCATCCCATCGAGTGGGCATTGCTCAATGCAGCTATTGTCTTTCCTGAGTGCACCGTGCAGGCACAGCCTTCTCTTTGCCTCTAAATGTGCCTTTAAAAAGTGTCCCCACATTTTCCTGTGTTCTGGAATTTCTTGCCTCACTGTGTAACTTAGAAGTGACAAAGAAAGCACCTGTTCTCTTACTGGATTTGAGGTGTGTTTTTAATTAGACCTATGTATTTGGAGGAATTTTAGGAGCAGTTAAACTTTTTTTCTTTCATATGTAGAGAAAAAAGATTCTCAATTATTTCACTTCCTGTGTAAGGCTTTGTTTGCAAAGGTCAGAAACGGTTTGTAGTTGGAAGAGACTGTATCAGCCAAATGTGTATCATGTTCCCAGTGATGTCAGTTCCATGATTTTTAACAAAGGAAAACCACCTGGGGGTTGGTGAATATGTCTGCCAATAATTAAAAATAACATTGACTTTATGGACCCATTTATTTGACTTACTAGAAAATCCGGTAGGGGAAGAAAAAACTGCCAATGTTAAAAACTTCAACATCACTTAAGGAACGTGCCAGAAGATCCACATGTGACGCCTTGGTTTATGATGTTTTGTCTCTTCCAGGGCTCTGACCACAGTTACAAGTTTGGCACCAAGTAATGCCTTAGACCCTTAACGTCCCTCAAGTACTAAATGCAACCTCCCCATTTTGAATATTTGATGGTGGGTTGGCTTTAAAAAATCTACTGCACGTGTGTTTTCCCCCATGATGGTTTATCAAGTCCATTATCGTTCAACTAAGTAGAGTGCCCTAGAGTTGCCTAAGCTTCCCGAGGAGTCAAAGATAACCATCATCAATAAATATTTATTGAGCGCCCTCCTTATGGTTAAGGGACTGTGCCAGACGCCGTACAAAATTGGATTACAGTTCCACAGCCACTGCCCATAGGGGCTTGCAATCTAATTACAGATGACCAGATGAGATAAACACGGATGACAAGCTCTGGCTAGCCAACTGCGTACTGTTCACCTTAGAGAGAAAGGGAGAGAGAGAGAGAGAGAGGGAGAGAGAGAGAAAGGATAGTGCACTTTATCTGGTTAAAAAGATGCCCTTCCCCACTTCTCTATCCTCTGTGATTATTGCAATCTGAGTTTAGGAAACTAACTCAGATCCGCATAAATGTTGGTATCAAGGAGGTCTTCCCCAGGGATGATTGAATCACAGGCACATGCCATCATTTTTCTTGCCTTTTCCTTCTTTGTCATCTTTGGGTGTCCCTCAAGGCCATGTGGGGCAGGAATAGGTCATCTCCAAGGAACAGCATCTTTAGAAGCAACAACATTGAAGGCCTTTGATCTGTTTTGTTGTTTGTTTGTTTGTTTTATTTTAGAGAGAGAGAGAGAGAGCACAAAAGAAGGAGAGGGACAGAGAGCGGAATCTTAAGCAGGCTCCATGCTCAGCACAGACCCAAATGAGGGGTTCAGTCCCACAACCATGGGATCATGATCTGAGCTGAAATAAAATGTCAGATCCTCAACCAGTGAAGCCACCCATGTGCCCCAAATATGATTTTTTTAAAAGGCCTTTGATATGCTCTGACTCACCAAGGAAGTAGGGAGGGTCAGCTGAGAAACAGAATGATGAAGAGGGGTTGGCAAATACTCATGTTTTACATCAATAGTCCTCACAAAGGGGTCCCTGCACCAGCATCATGTGGGGGTCTGTTAGCAGTGTCAATCAGAGTGTGCAGTGGGACTCAGCCACCTGGGCTTTAACTAGCCCCGCATGTGACTGAGGCACCCTTCCTCGGAGAATCTCTGCTTTGCATACTCAGTGATCACAGTGGTTTTGAGACAATTTTGTTGCGACCCCTCTTTGTTGCCAATTGGTATAAAAACCCCAAAGCAGAGACACCTTTAGATTGCTGTCTGACTGGAGATGAAAAGATGTCACCATAATTTCAAGATAAATACGACTTAAGATTTTAAGATGAAATGACTGGAGAAATTCAGGAGAGAGAGATGCCAAACAGGCTTTCTGAAAGGACTTGTTCCTGATGTAGACTCGGTTTTCTATGGAAGAATCTACGGGTAAACACAGGGGCAGGATCCTCTGTTGGTCATGACAGTGTCTTTTTGCCTTTTGCCAGGGACTTCATGATGCGGAAGAGACACTGCAAGTGTATTATCCCCAGTGACTGATGATATTCATCCACCGATGAAGACATTGTGAGTGAAAGTGATCTCAGATGGAGGAAAGGATGGCTGGCCAGTACCTGATGCCAGGAATCACAGAATTGGAGGTCTCCGCCTCAGAAGGAGCAGAGATGATGAAGGCAGCAAGTAAGCAAGACCAATCAGGAGAAATGGGGAGAGCTTAACATTCCTCCAGTGAACAGGAAATGCAGTCATATGACAACATGTGGTCCTGATACACTGTGCAGGTGTAGGACTCAGTCATTCAAAGAACCAGAGTGCAAGGGGCAGCAAGATATTTGGGGGTCAGGTCAAGAGAGTGCCAACAACTTTGTATGCATCATCTCATTTAACACTTGCATTTAGAGAGATTAGGTGATTGCTTCATGTTCCCTACAGTTTGTAAACATGGGAGTCAAGACCCAAGCTCAGGTCTCTTTGACTGCACACCTGTAGAATGCTAACATGGATAAATCCCCACCACATGTGGGGCTCTGAGTCAAGAGCTATAAATTCTTTCTTCACTAAATCTCAGAATGGCCCTCTTTTTGGTAGTGACTATCACCCCCAGTACAGGAACCAGGCTGAGGGAAAGGGGAAGTAATTTCATCAGCAGGACTGGGGTTCCTGGAACACAGCCCTGTAGCTCCCACCATCCGTTCTGGTTTGATGGGGACGTCAGACCTCTGGTCGATGTAAAAGCAATGATAGATCTTAGTAATGGACGAACCACATGGATGCAAGTCAACAGACTCTCTGGTAACAGTCTTAAGCCATGCTCTGATTCTTTTCCAAAGGAGACCTTATATTATTCTAATTAAGTTTATGGAGTCCAGAGAAGGGCCCTGACTTTAGTTTCTCATGGGAACAATGGAGAAGAGAATAACATGAGGAATAAACCCTTCCATTCAAGGCAGCAGGGTGTGTATAGAGCCCAGGCATGCTCTCTCCAGAATCACCAAAGTAACTGCTTCCAGTAAAGACAAGAACCAACCACCTCTCTAGGACTGAAGCTGCAAAAGGGTCTGGACATAGGATCTCAAGAACTCCTCTTCATGGAAGGTACTTGCTTCAAACTAGAAGTGCAAAAGGGTCTGGACATAGGATCTCAAGAACTCCTCTTCATGGAAGGTACTTGCTTCAAACTAGAAGAATCTACAGAGACCTCTATAATGACTCATGAATGACTGAACCAGTTGAGGACTCTGATATTTTTGATTCTCATTTTTCGAGGGCAATTCTTTAGGAGAAGGTAAGCCCTTCTCGAAATATAGGACGTGAAGGTAAACAGGGCACTCTATTAAGAGTTAACTAAAAGGAAAAAGAAGGTGTGTAGTTAATTTCAATTTAGATTCATAGGGACATACTATTATACACTGGTGTTCTAGGATGCTCAACAAACATTTAATTTTCAAATGAATTTAAAAGCTTCCCCCCAATGTTTTATATAAAGCAGTTTAAAAACTAATTCATTTAGCCATAATGTGCACATATATATTCTTTAACATAATTCTGTCTATATGCCACACAGCTATCCATTTATAGAATTAATTATGTATAGTTTTACAGATTTAAGTAATATAAATATAATATTTATAAAGACTTATGAATATTAAATACTCACATCTATGTATATCAGTAATATTTAAGTGACTGCAAAAGAAAACGTTAGATGCCTTGTTTTCAATTTATGCTTTGTTATAAATTGAGGAGTCCCATTTTAAAGATTTGTTGGTTTTGAAATCCTCAGGAAAGTTATCAATTACTATAGTGCATTGGTTTCCTTGATAAAGAATGATGCCATTTAAAGAAATACTGGGTCATTATAGCCTAATGACAAGCATAATTAGGGATGTCTGTCTCCAAATTTCACAAGAATAGAGAAAAAGTTGTTCGGCTGAACCCCATCATGCTACCCCATGGAGTAATTTAAGCCCAGGCTGAATTGGGACAGGGACAGGTGTAATTGGGCTGGTGTCTGCTCCTTCCAGCCTTGCAATTACCATAATAAGATTGACTACAGAAAGGTCAGAAGCTAACGGCCAGTTTGGCTGTGGCCTTCTAAGACTGTCATCGGTCCAAGAACAAGGCATCCATTCGGTCAGAAGGCAAAGCTAAATAGATGCTGTAATTGGCCCTAGTGACAGGAATGTCTGCTGGAAGACGACGAAGACAGGCAGCAGCATTGAAAGATGAGGAGCAAACATGCAGTAATGTGGGATGAATGACCTCAGTGAATTTATATCATAAACAGGCTGGGGGAGGGGAGGGGGCGCAGGAGGGCGGGTGACTATTCGAAAAATATTGTGCATTTCCTGCAAGTTTGCTTAGAAGAAACCCAAACACATGGCCATTACCAGTTCTCTTGATTTGTCCAAATGTCCAGGTCCTGGTGCATCTCTCTGTGGAAGAGGACGCTCTCCTAGTCAATCTGCAGCGTGTCCAGGAATAATGAAGTTTCCTAATAGACTGTTCTAGGAAAGTATCCTTTAGAATGGGATTCACGAGGAGGAGGCCCTTTAAGCACAGGCTGGTCTATTTCTTCTGAAAGCAAATATTGTTGACACTCAGATTCAGGGGTGATCCATTCTCTCAGTACACATATTATGCTCGAGGATGGGGTCACGTGACCTTACCACTCATTCTGTCTGCTTTGCACCTGCAGGAGTCTTTCTAGAGTCTGAAACAAGAGGCCATCAATACATCCTGCTGCCTCCACCATTCTCTGTGTAGGTCTGTGTATATCTGCTACCTTGGCCTCAGTCCCTCATGTGAATGAAAAGCTTAAAGAATTCTTTACTGATGCTTCTCTGCCATCCTTCCCCCTTGAGTATGAGTTCCAATTCAACCAGAACTTTGTTCAAGGGGCTTTTTTTGATAACTTTTTTTTGTTTTTGTTTTTCTTTGAAGTTTCTTATTTATTTTGAGAGAGACAGAGAACACATGGGTGGGGAAGGGCAGAGAGAGAGGGAGAGAGAGAATCCTAAGCAGACCTCATGCTGTCAGCATGGAGCCAGACCTGAGGCTCAAACCGAGGAATGGTGAGATCATGACCTGAGCTGAGATCAAGAGTCAGACACTAAATGGACTGAGCTACGCAGGTGCCCCATGACTTTCTAATGCTAAACAGAAGTTTCATTTCAGTGACCGTCTTCTACAGTGCATTCCTGTGGCATTCCTAGGAGTAATGTAGTAATGCATTTTGGTGGCAAATTACCACATGTGCTGGAAAAAAGGAAATTGGGCAGAGAAGTCAGATGCTCTAGTTACACTGACTGTTGGCCTGTTGAACATGGAAATGGCCTCATCTCTTACAGCACGCTCTGTCCCCCTACACACATTACATATACATTACTTTACTAGCTACTGAAGAAAGGACTGTTGAATGGAATAATGAATATCATAAAGAGATCTCTAAGTGGAGAAGGCCTTTTGTACATTAATACTGGATGACCATTGTTGAATGTTGCTAAAATCTTTTCTGGAAAAATTCCATTTCCTTAGTTAGCTGTGTATCTATGTATTTATCAGTGTGTCAATGTGTCTATCGATCTATCTATTATCTATCATAAATTTTAAGGAATAAAGAAGAAGCATTTATTACAGCCAGGTGCACAGATGTGTAGAAGTGTGTGTGGAAGTGAGAGAGAGAAAAGATATACCTGATACGACTTGGAATTTCTGGAAGAATTAAAAACTTGAGAATAGGTACAAAGTCAAATTATTAGGAAAATGTGAAGATGAGAAGTGGTGGAAGATGATGTTGAAGAAGATGAAAAGTGGTTGTGTATTTCAATGGATTGAACTTGTAACCAAACACTTCACTTCCAGGGTGCTATTTGACGATTTAAAGATGGGAATATGTGGTCAGATCTACGTTTTGGTAGGTAACTCTGGTGTACTGTTGACAGACTCAGAAAAAAAAGAAAGCCCCCAGAAAACAGGAATCCTAGTTAATTCAGAATTTCTGATAAAAAGGAATAATACTTTGGCACAAAACATACTTATTCTAAAGTGTTATTTGTTCTTTATCTAAAATTCAAATTTAACTAGGCTTCCAGTTTTAGTTTATAGCCCCATTCTGGTGACAGTGTGGATGATGAGTTTGTACATAGGAAATCAGTTAGGTGGGCAATCAGTGGACTGAATGGAGGTGGGGCCTCAGGAATACAAGAGGAAGCTGAAGCAACTTCCCAAAGGACCCAGCGAGGCAGAACCAGATTTGATCCCAGTTCTGTCAACTTGTCACCTGTGCTTTTATCCCTAGTGGTCCACTCCCCCATTAACTGTAGCATTCACCCTCTGTTTCCTCATCACATTTGCAGACTTGAATTGATCTGAATATTATATCATTATGATTATGCAAAATCACACCAGTGGATACTAACCAACCTCAAGGACTGGCTGTTCCCAAATAAAGTTATCGCTTCTAAATCAGTTAATGGCCACCCCTTGCTCCAGATCAACCCAAGGTTACTTCTCTTAGCAATTGTGCTATAGGCATAGTAGATTTTTTAAGGGGCCTACTTAGCCCAGGAACAAATTGGAGGAAGCTGGAAGGATTTAAGGGTGAAGATTCACTAAGGTTTTCTCTTCTCTCCATTGCTAATGGAGAAAATCCTTATTGACTTACTCGTTTTAAGAAGTTTGTATTTGCATACAGTTGACACACAATGTTACTTTAGTGTCAGGTGGACAACAGAGTGATTCAACTTTTCTATATGTTATGCTTATCACAAATATGATAGCCCATTTAATTATCACATCTACCATAGGAAGAAGGTTTTATAATTATCTTTAATTTATAGAGGAAGAACCTGAAACACAGGTAATTTCCCTAGGTAAGTAAGTTGGGGAGCTGCAGAGAGCCCAAAGTGTCTGGGTGTCTAAAGATGGAATTGAGAAATGTTTAGGATCATTAAAAGTTATCTCTAAACTTTAAAGTAATTATGGGAACAGATTTCAAAAGTATAGAGACACAGATACAACTTGGGAAGGAATTTCTTATTAGCTATGTGAGCTTGAGAAGTTTACTTAAACACAGGGGCTGTAAAATGGGAAAATCTCTCTTGCACAGGCTTTTTATGAGGAGAGCATGTTTTTTATAAACCAAAAGAGTCTTCATAAATTTTGTTATTAACATAGTTCTGGGATGATATTTTTAACTCGATGATAATTTTCTGCATATAAGCCAAATAGCAAAATCACAATTTGAAATAATTAGTTCTATTAAGTATTCAGTTATTACAAGGTAATTAAGGTGATTTGTGATTAAGCGATTCAGTGAAAAGGTTTTATTATATAGCATTTTATTATATAACATTTTTAGCCCTATATATTTTTTCTAATATGCTTTTTTATTCTACTTTCTGGAAAGTGGAGCTTTTCTTAAGGTCCACCTCCCTTGGACTGCATCCAGAGGGATTTAGTTCTTGAGTACAAAAATGATATCATTAAAGGTACTTGTCACTACCTAAGGTGTCCCTCGTCATGCACCCAGGACAGGATATTATAAAGCCTCTGGTGTTATGTAGTGTTGATTTCTCTCTCCTTGATAATAAGAGATAGTAACTAGATAAATGTAATGGATTCCACCAAAAATAATCATATTAAAGATACATGTATGTGGAATGGCCCCATTGGCCAAGCTACACACACATTGATTAACTGACTCATCCACTTCATTCAGACTAGTGATGTTCCCAACTTTCGAGTGATGTAGTAGCATAACAGAAACTAAAGCTGCTTATGGTGAAAATACAGAAAGCTGAAATCTTATTTCAAGTATCTTTACCGCTCCACACCTCTTTTGTATTCAAAAAACCCTAATGACTCAAAAATCCCTCAATAAATGCATGCCCTGTTTTGTCTTGTTTTGTTTTGTTTTGAAGTAACTACAAATGCTTCTGAGTTAGGAGAACCAACACAAATATTATTTCTTAAAGAAGTAAAGAAAACCTTTCCTTTTTGTTCTCTGGGAAGTATACATTTGTTTTAAAGCAAGATTGTATAGCAAATTAAGAGAGGGGCCAAGTCCTTTTATCAGTTTGTCCATAAGTTCATGAGGAGTCAAAGAAATCAAAGACATGAGGCAAACGCTACACCGTTGTTTTATGACTTCTGAAAATACAACTGTATACCTTAGGGCAGGAGGCTGGCAGATCTGTATTATTTTCAGCTTACATACAAATATGGGTCATTTAATAAGACAGTTTGTTTCTAGTTTTCCTGGACCATACAGCCCTTCCCTTCCCTTTACAAGTTCAGAGGCCAGCACCAGGTCAAATTTGGAGGACAAGTCCCTGTAATATAAATATGATTCGCTGTTCAGTGTTAAGAATGGAGGGTGAGATCCATGATCCTGCCCCATGGCCTTTTATTTCTTCATTTTTGGCAAGAATGTTGATTGAAGTCTTTAAAAGCATTTCAGGTTGGCATGCTTTTAATTTCTCGGCCCAGGTGGCAATTATCTGGAGAAAAGTAGTTGATTGCCTCAATATAAGACTTTCATCTGGGTTTGCCAAGGCATTTTTATTAAAATGAATTAATTAACTTTACTAAAGTTAGGTAGCATCCTGTTTTTATTGTGCTTAATGGATGGGTTATGCTATGCAACTGGGAAGCTAAATACCATAATCGAGAGATACTTGTAGGATCATCAATAGTAGTGTCCAGGGGTACAGAGTAGATGTTCCAATCACCAGCTTGAAGGTTTGAAGACCAGTTAAAGACAAAGATAGATGAAAGCAGTCATGTAAATAATTTAATTACTATCACCCTCACTCTCCTCACTTTTGTGGCCCAAAATTTTATGAAGAAACTTGCTCTACCTTTAGACTTAGATGTGAAATCCCGTGATAAGTCCATGTTGGAGAGGGGCACCTGGGTGGCTCAGTTGGTTAAGCATCCGACTCTTGATTTTGGCTCAGGTCATGTTCTCATGGTTCATGGGATTGAGTCGGGCTCTGTGCTTATAGTGTGGAGCCTGCTTGGGATTCTCCCTCTGTCCCTCCCCTGCTCATTCGCTCGCTCGCTCTCTCTCTCTCTCTCTCTCTTTCTCTCTCTCAAAACAAATAAATAAACATTAAAAAAATCTATAATGGTGAAATCTGGATACAATTCTGTGTTTTTCCAAATTGCTGTAATCCATGTTATGTTCAACACGTTTGTTCTGAGTATTCAGATGTTTTGATAAATTATTCAGTAGCTATGGATGGACTCTTGTTGTGGATATTTAAAAAGAAAGACTCTACTTAGATTTTAAATGTTTTGTGATGACTTTAAGAACTCATTTGCCTTTCTCAATTAGGGCCAGATCAAAATGAGTTTGCATTTCTGGATAGATACAACCCACAGAAGGAAACTTGGCATGTTAGGAGATAAGATCAGAATTAGAAACCAATGTTTAGGTAATTGATAATGGATAAATTACTTCAGCCATTGTGTGAGGTAAGTGTGGACTCGATTTTTCTTGCCTTGCCCCCAGGGTATTAGGGGCACTTTATGTCTGCAGGCTGCCCTGTGGGGTGCTGTAAATTGGAGAACCTCTACCATTGATTCATTTCTGATTAATGTCTGAAAACAAGAAAAAATGAGATGGTGATGCTGAATGTAAAAAAAATCCTAAGGGAAACATGTATTACTTGCAAAAATAACTTGTAAATGGGAAATGGGAAATGCTAAAGATGTTTAATACCAAAATTCAGTATCTCTTATGGAAATACATAAATTAAATTAAAATAAAATTTTAAGTGTTTATTTTGGAGAGAGAGAGACAGTGTGAGCAGGGGAGGAGCAGAGGGCGGGGAGGAGACAGAATCTGAAGCAGGCTCCAGGCTCTGAGCTATCAGCACAGAGCCCAATGCGGGGCTTGAACCCACAAACTGTGGGGTGATGACCTGAGCTGAAGTTGGACACTCAATCATCTAAGCCACTCAGACTTCCCAAAAGTTAAATGTAATTATTAATACATTCATTGTGATGACATATACTTGATGCATTACCAGTGGTATGACGATTCTTCATCAGAAGGCAGGAGTCATTGTTAGTCTAAAGAAGGCTATGGATGGTAGCATTCTATTTCCCTTAAAGAGCCTTTGAAAATTCTCATCATTTGAAGGCCTAGTTATCAATTGCCTTATGGAGACCACAAACTTATCAGTTTCCTCCCAGCTTTTTACCAGGGCCTACAGACAAAGATCTTACCTCTTGATCTGATAGTTTTTTTTGATTAACAGTTCAACGGGTCATGTTTCTGGTTTCAATTCTAATAAACTTTTTATTATTTGTGGTTCATATCTTCCTTTAAAATTTTTAGTTTAGCCTTCAGTGTAGGCTAGCCATTAGGCAATTTGTTCATTTATTTATGAACTGATCCCAAATAAATATCAAACGATATGGTCAGTGAAGACAATTTTTGGACTTGTCAGCACATTGACCTAGGGTCTAATATGGGAGGGAGAGTTGATTGTGGGAGAGAAATCGGCATGGTCAAAAGGGAAAAAAAGTGCCTTGATCTCAAGAGTCCTGGATATCTGAGGCCTGGCTCTGATATGGACTGTCTGAGTGACCCCAAAGCAATCATTCAACATGCTGACTTCATCTGTTTGAAAATAGAGTTGCAGTAGTACCTCACTCACAGCAGGTGCTGAATGAATGAATGTGCATACAGCTTCCTTCTGTATCTAACTTTCCCTAATTCTATGATTATTATGATCATATGATTCTTATAATTCATAGATTATTATAATCACAATTATTGAGATCTAAATCTCAGGGATAGAATAAATTGGTGGGTCCATGAATTCAACATGGATCAACATTTCCTCCAATGGCAAAATCCAGCGGAAAGAAACCAGGAAAGAAAAATCAGGTGTGTAAGTCAAGAAGGCAATTCATTCTTTTCTGATGTAATGCACAAAATGTTTTCCTATGTGTACTCATATATTTCCTTCGGGTTACTTATAAATGTGGCTGACCAGTACAGAAAGGAGTCAACTCTCTCTGGTTGACCTTCAGTCCAGTCATATCTGAAACTCTTAGTGTGGTTAGGTTATGTAGTTTGTAACCACTTAAAAAAATTTTTTTTGCATATAATCTGGCAAGGACAGTAACTTTGGTTAGTTCATTGATGGCTATTTTCTGGTTTCATTGATCTGGAATTGGCCCAAGACCTCCCTGATAGCCAACATATTTGGTTTCTGAATTAAAACAGGAAATACTGAAGCAGATTAAAATGGAAACAGCAACCAAGTGGTATTTTCCAAACATGAGCACAATATGGATAGTGGAGGGGATTTCCATAACCAGAAACATTCTTCATTTCCCTAACTCCAGAACAATTGTTTCCCAATCTGGAATTGTGATATTCCATTGCCAGGTGCTACTCAAAGGTAAGCTAGAGATGAAGACATACCTGAGGAAGGAATGAAGCCAGAGGTTCACACCCAGGCAAGGGACATGGTGCACTTGAAGACAGTCTAGGTGCGCTGGGCACTTGATGTTCATTCTTTTGTTTTGTTTTATTTTTAAAGACTACATCAACTGGGCCAAATGTCGGTGGCTTCCACACTGGGCTCAGTAATGGGATTTGACTGATAATCTTCCCCCTAGATTAGGCCTGAAGCCTGAGCCCAGCATCTGGGGGTCAATTTTGCAATCCTGTCATTACATCACCAGTGAAGGACTGTTCTCTGCAGATACTCAGTAAGCCGAATCATGTTCCGGCATCGCATAAATGGCATTGCATAAATAACTGCCTTGAACATTCTTGAACATTTCAAGGCACTGCTTGCTATGGAACTTGCCATTTAAGAAAGAGTGCAAGTGAATACTTTTTGAGAAAGATTTTGTCATCTGAAGAACTTAACCCAAAGTTCTAGGATTTAGGTGAAATAAATCAAAATGCTTTCTTCTTTTTAAAATATGTGATTAGATGTTTGTGTAAGAAATAAAGAGATTTATTCTGAGAACAATGGCCCATGGCAGTACAGTTCCTCGTTAGCCTTGTTTCTGTGAAGTGTTATATCTACTCTATAAACATGACCTAATAAAGAGTTTTAGGGGCGTCTGGGTGGCTCAGTTGGTTAAGCGTCTGGCTTCGGCTCAGGTCATGATCTCACTGTTCGTGAGTTTGAGCCCCATGTTGGGCTCTGTGCTGACAGTTAGCTCAGAGCCTGGAGCCTGCTTCGGATTCTGTGTCTACCTCTCTCTCTGACCCTCCCCTCCTCATGCTGTCTCTCTCTGTCTCTCAAAAATAAATAAAAACATAAAAAAAGATTTTTAAATAATGTTAAATTCATTGGCAGAGTTGAAGAAAAGTTTATTTATTATAGTCCAAGGGGAATATTTCCATAGATTCTTTAGTTCAAACACCTTGTAGTTAAGGTAAATATACCTTTATTTATCCATAACTTATTTCTTTACCCCAAGGGAATAATTGGGTTGAATGGTGTCTTTGTGGTATTTTATGTAATAACAGAGAAATGATGTCTTCATGGAGAAATTGGCACTAGGTTGATCTTGTGTTTTTCACGTGCCAGTTGACTTTCTTTTTGGGGCAGACAAGTCTCATAAACGCTACTTCGTTCATAAGCAGAATGTAAAAGACATGAGATGCACAGAGCCAGAGAGTTATTTGGATTCCATTTGGCCTTTGGCAAATTAATGGAATGAAATCATGTATGTAAATGCCCCTTTGATAAGTATTCAGTTCTAAGTAAGTTACTTATTATTGTAACTTTTCCACTACAGAGTATAGCATGTTCCCCGTGTCAGCCCCCTGAGACAATCTTTTTCATGACAACTCTATCTAGAAAAGCATTGGCTTCTTTGTTTCTCTTGTCTTTAGTCATACACTGAGCAGATTGCTTTGTAGCAAATTTAATGTAATCATTGGCCCAAGTCTAGACAAGGAAACGTACTTTAGCAGCACTAAAGAGGTAATTACTGTGGATAGCTTGTTATTAAATTAATATTGAAATAAGACATGCCTTTTTAGATGGCATAATTCTAAGAGAAGGCACCTGCCTTGCCCCTATAAATGAGAAATGCCTTAGGTTAGACCTATCCTGACAATCAAGTATACTTTCTCCAAATATAATGAGATATGATTCCAGATGTCACTGCGTTCTATCACGGAATGAACCAACAAGCTCAGCCTTGCTTCATTTGAGTCCATGTAGTTCTGTGTCTACAGCTTTAGAAAGAAGATCATCAAAGTCTGTATGATTCAAGAGAAAAAATGTCTATGATGAAAAATCCTACCACTGTTCTTTAGTTCATAATTTCATTAATACCTAAGGACATTTACCACAAAGTAATAATATTATGTATGTCTTGGAATAAGCAGAGTTGAAATAATTTGATTAGTGCGGCAAGTATTAACATCAAAAAATATATAAATTCCTCAAAATGGATTAAAGACCTACATGTGAGACCTGAAATCATAAAAATCCTACAAGAGAGCACAGGCAATAATGTCTCTGCCATAGCCAGAGTTTTCTAGATACGTCTCCAGAAGCAAAGGAAACAAAGGCATAAATAAAGTATTCGAAGTACGTGAAAATAAGAACTTCTGCACAATGAAGGAAACAACCAACAAAACCGAAAGGCAACCTACAGAATGAGAGAAGATATTTGCAAATGACATATCTGATAAAAGGTTAGTATCCAAAAAAATATAAAGAACTTCTATAAGTAAACACCCCAAAACCAAATAATCCATTTAAAAAATAGGGAGAAGACATGAACAGACATTTCTCCAAAGAAGAAGTACAGATGGCCAACAGGTACATAAAAAGATGCTCAACATGACTCATCATCAGAGAAAGACAAATCAAAACCATGATGAGATTTCACCTCACACTTGTCAGAATGGCTAAAATCAAAACCACAAGAAACAACAGGTGTTGGTGAGAATGTGGTTAAAAAAAGGAACCCTTATGCAGTGTTGGTGGGAATGCAGACTGGTGTACCACTGAGAAAAGAGTGTGGAGTTCCCTTAAAAAGTTAATAATAGAACTGCTTTATGATCCAGCAATTGGACTTTTGTGTATTTACCCAAAGAAATAAAAACACTATTTCAAAGGGATACATGCACACCTATGTTTATAGCAGCATTATTTACAGTAGCCAAAATATGGAAGCATTGGTAGACAGACAGACAGACACACTCACACACAGAAATATTATTCAGTCATAAAGAAGAATGAAATCTTACCATTGCAATGGCAAGCTAAAGCTAGAGCTAAGTGAAATAAGTCAGGCAGAGAAAGACACATAGCATATGATTTCACTCATGTGGAACTTAAGAATAAAACTAATGAGCAAGGAATTAAAAAAAGAGAGACAAACCAAGAAATAGACTCTTATTTTAATATTTTTATTTATTTTTAAGAGAGAGAGAGAGACGGAGCATGAGCAGGGGAGGGGCAGAGAGAGAAACATAGAATCTGAAGAAGGCTCCAGGCTCTGAGCCATCATCAAAGGGCCTGACGTGGGGCCTGAACTCATGGATCATGAGATAATGACCCAAGCCAAAGTTGGACGCCTAACTGACTGAGCCACCCAGGTGTCCCAGAAGACTCTTAACTATAGAAAAGAAACTGCTGGTTACCAGAGAGTGGGGGTGAGAGGACGGGTTGAAGGTGATGGGAATTAAAGAGCGCACTTGTCGTGATGGACGCTGGGTGATGTATGCGAGTGTTAAATCACTATACATACACACACGGCTAATATACCCTGTATGTTAACTACACTGGAATGAATATACATATATATGTAAATATATTACATGTAATATATAATATACATACAAATTCCTCATAGTGAAAAGCAGATATATTGAATCTTTTTGTTCGTGTGTCTCTTGAATGTCAAGGAGCGAACATTTATTTAGAACCCATAAAAGCATAGATCCTATGTATAAGAAAATACCCATGTCCTCAAGGAATTTGGTTTAGAGAGTGGGGCGGGGTGGTGGTGGAATAAGAAATATAAAGACATACTTTAACAAAATATGGTAAGGGTTATAATTAGTGTCATGCTGGGGTGCTAATCTGCATGTCACTCATGGGAAATTAGATCAGGCCACTTGAGGCTCTGTGCATGTCTTCTTTTTTTAAAAATATAATTTATTGTCAAATTGGCTAACATACAGTGTGTACAGTGTGCTCTTGGTTTTGGGGGCAAGGAAGGGGAAAGATAGTCTATGCATGTCTTCTGGGAGAAGTAATAAATAAAGTATTTTTTCCCTTTTCTTAGGTCACAGGATAAAGAGGCTCCACCCAGAAGGGGGAGGAAAGTTTGCTGTTTCCTCACCAGGGTTCTTCTCCCACTGTGCGTTCTCATCTGTTGCTTTAGTATCACTCCCTAGACCGGAAACTTCATAGCAGACTACACGTCTCTTTTCTCTTACCATCCTGAGTCCTGTTTGCCCTTCTTCACACCAGCAATATCGAACCATTTGAAGTTCTGTGAACGCCTCGTACTGCTTAACTTCTTGCTGTTTGCACGCACAGTTCACTAGACCAGCCATACTGTCCTGCACTTCTCCCCCCTCTCAGTCCCCATCCAGAAAACTCCTATCTTCAACATCTACTGCATCTCAGAACTGGATTAGTGGTTTCCTCTATGTCTTCTAAACCCCTCTGTGTTTGTCTCTGCCTACTTTATTATAATACGTATAGAAATGGATTACAATTAAGATGATGAATAGCTCATCTGAATAGAGTTTCTAGAACTTGCTATTGGGATATTAATCTTTTATTTTTTATATTTATTATTATTATTTTTAAAGTTTACTTACTTTGAGAGAGAGGGAGAGAGCATGAGCAGGGCAGGGGCAGAGAGAGAGGGAGAGAGCATGAGCAGGGCAGGGGCAGAGAGAGAGGGAGAGAGCATGAGCAGGGCAGGGGCAGAGAGAGAGGGAGAGAGCATGAGCAGGGCAGGGGCAGAGAGAGAGGGCAAGTGGGAATCCCAGCCAGTCTCCATGCTGTCAGCTTGGAGCCCAATGTCAGGCTCAATCTCACAAACGGGGAGATCATGACTTGAGCCATAACCGAGTCTGAGCCACCCAGCCACTCCAGAGATGTTCATCTTTTATTTTTGTAAAAGAATTACTACCTCCCTTGTTTTAGAAATAAAAGTATATATTGTTTCATTATTTTAAGAAATTCAAGTGGTGGAAAATAAACAATAACAGCAACAAGAAATCACTGCAAATCCCACCACCTTGAATCAAGCAGCATTGATTCTAAAGGTTATGAGAGAGAGAGAGAGAGAGAGAGAGAGAGAGAGAGAGAGAGAGAGAGAGAGAGCGAGCGCGAGCACATGCATGCATGAGACAGGTGGGGGACAGATAGACAGTGAGAGAGTCCCAAGCAGGCTCCACGCTGTCAGCACGGAGTCTGATGTGGGGCTCGAACGCATGAACCGCGAGATTATGACCTGAGCAGAAACCAAGCGTTGGATGGATGCTTACCCCAGAGCCACCCAGGCGCCCCAAGCAGCATTCACTTTTAATGAACATTATTTCCAACATCTCTCTGCAGCCAGGGAAAAGGGCTGTTGCCGAACAGAATATAAATGTTATACATCTTGGCAAAGGCAGATAAGTAGATCAACAGATAGGTAAAAATAGTTTTATACTAATGGGATCATCACCTGCCTGCTATTCTCAAAACAGCTTTTAATTTTACTTTAATTGAATTGGATAAAGAATTTCCTAAAAGACAAATTTGTTTCACAAGGGATATTACTGCCTCAACTGTCATTTAAGATATGAAAACACTGACTAAAAATAAATACAACAAAACTGAAGAGCCGTGATGTTCTTAAATTGCCTGTTTCAATTTCGAAGCATATCAATTGATCATTTTCCCTAAAAGCCTTCACAATTTTGTCGCTTACGTGACTTTTATGACCTTGATTGCTATTATGTATATATACAAATATATGTGCATATATTTGCAAATATACACGTATATTTGTATTTTGCTTTGCAATAACAATGTCCCCAGGTGTTTAAGCATTTCTTTTTTTGTCTTTTGTTTTAAACCTTCAAATTTCATTTTGGGTTTCTTAGGTTCCTTGTTTGATTGGTTGTTCTTGGTAAGCAGTGTTTCATGAAGTTGTTTTTTTCTATCCAAAAGGGCTGAAATGTACTCCTTCCTTCATTCACTCCTTTACTTTGGGTGTATCTTCATTACTATTAGATTTGAGCAGCAGTTTGGCTCCATTCTCTCCCTTGCCCTCAACCTCTTTTGCCCTCAGGCCCTCCAGGTGCTGCTCCATTGTCTTACTGAACATGGAAGTAATGAAGATTCGAATGAGACCTCTCCTTGCTCCTTCATCCCTCCCTTCAATTGAAATCAAGTCTTGCAGTGATTTGCTTTTTCTTTCCAGGCAAGTTTTGCAAGTCACCTGGGATGGTGGTTGTTTCTACATGGCAAGGGGTTGGGGGAAATGGGTACATTGGCAAAAAAGAAAAAAAAAAGGTTTTTAAAAATAGATTTCGGGTGGACAAAGAGAATTCATCTAGTTTTTGTGGTATAAATTTATAGCATTGATGCAGTTTTGAGGATTTCTTTTTGGGGTTGGGGGCAGGAAGAAGGTTTAGTTTAATTTTTTTAAATTAAATTTTAAAGTTTATTTATATATTTTGAGAGAGAGAGATTGGGAGAGAGAGAATCCCAAGCAGGCTCTGCACTGTCAACACAGAGCCTGATGTCCAGCTCGAACTCATGAACCAATAGATCATGACCTGAGCTGAAATCAAGAGTCAGATGCTTAACTGACTGAGCCACGTAAGCACCCCTAATTTTTTGACCTTAAGGTTATTCCAGGGGAGAGTCTTCTCCTATGACTTCCTTATATCTAGAAGAGCTTCATTCTTCTGTGATCTACACAAGCAAAAAAGAATAGTGCATGTTGAGGTCAGTGCTGAACAACAGATTTGTGGTTGTCTTATTGAGTGACATGGACAGACTGTTTTGTGGGTCTGCATTGGCTTAGTATTCCCACCCAGTAGTTCCCTATTTCCTCTATCTTAATGGGCAATTTTCTTTTGTAAAAAACATGCTAAATAATATTTACGTGCAGTTGATTTGATTTTTGACAATACAGTGCTTTTTTCCCACTGCATCTCCATGGCACCACCATAAGGGATGATGTCATGGGCCCAGGAGCCAGGCTTCAGTTAGATACGCCTGTTTGTTAGACTAATTAATAGTATGGTTTTCCATTTATAAACCACAACTTTATTTAAATAACTTAATACAAGCAGTGTTAATGTAAACATCGTGTCTACTTATGATTATACTTTAAAATACAATTTGAAGACACAAATACAATTAGATACATTTATACAAGTACAGTGTGGATGCTACCAGCCTCCCCGCAGATTTACACCCCATGTGGAGCCTGCTCAGCAGCCAAGATTCTCCCTCCCTTCAGGGATGTTAGTGTCCTTATCTACTAGGGGCACTTTGGAGAAACTGCCTCAGGATCTACTCAGGTTGCATGAACTTCAAACTCCGTGGAACTGAAGCATGTGGGTTGTTACTCTTCCTTTTCTAGAAGCCTCTTTGTGCAAACTCACCCAACCCCAACTCTCCTCTCCCTTTGCTCTGATTGGTCAACCTTGCTTAGTGAAGAAAAATATTCTATTATACTTTTTCTCCCCAATAACGGGGCATCCATTTCCCTCACGTTTGCATTCCTAAGAGAGGCAACTTAAGTTATTCTTCAAGTATGTTCTCCACCAAGCTGTCTGCCTGTAGACAGAAAAACCCACCGGTTTCCCTCAATTAAAAACAAATAATCTATATAAAGAATCAAGGCTTGTTCTGAAGCTAGAGTTGAATTTAAAGACAATTTAATTCAAGGTCCTACTTTTACAGACACTGAATCTGAGTCCCAGAGGTAAGTCACATTATTGCAGAGCAAATTAGTAGAACCAGAGCCAGAATCTAGACCCCTGTTGGTGCCTTGTCACGTGTTCACGTTTCTGGTTGGTTTTTTTTTTTGTTTTTTTTTTTTTGGTGTGTTTTTTTTCTCTGCCTGGTCAGATGTGGCCAAATGGAATGTCTCCTTCAGTTTCTGGCAAGAGCCACTATGACCTATCACCAGCTTTAGCAACGGGGACTTTTTTGTTCTAGAGTTATATATATACAGAAATGCAAGATTGGGCATGCAGATAAATGTTTTGTGTGTATAATTAATAATTAATAAAGTGTGCATAATTCACACTTGAGTTTCTGTATCTCTTTAGACGTAGTTGTCTCACCTTTAACGAGAGAAGACAAGCTTTATTTTTGTAGCGCTTTGCCCTATTATGTTCAACAATAATAATTCACAGTGACAGATGTAATCCACCAAACTCATTATTTTCAACCCCGATCCATTTATTTTGCATTACCAATACAGTTTTGATGCCTGTCGTTCCCTGGACTGGAGTGCTTGATGAAATGTTTTATTGCAATATGTCAGAGTCTAAATAATTAACAGCAGGAATAGGGCCGAAGCCTTCCAAACTTACGGTGTCTATAATAAAATTGTATGTAATGCACCCTGTACTCACAGGAACATGTCCTAGAGATGTGGGTTTGATAAGATGATTGCATTTGGGGAAAGAAGAATGGAATATATCTCTTATATCTCCTATAGCAGGCCACATCCCTTCAAAGATTAAACATTTATATATATATATATATATATATATATATATATATATATATAATACTCAATTTATCAAAGAGAAAAGTAAACAGGATTCGAGTCTTTCTTTTTCTTTTGCAGAACTAAAATCTCCCAAATCTACTGTGAAAAATCCCAGCCACAATTTAACATATTGCACTACAAAAAGAGTGTACTTTCTTTCCCTGATTTGTATTCTGTCACAATCCTGGCACGGCACACAGGGACACTGTCGTGTGATAGGCAGTGTAGAGCTATGTGACTTTCCTTGACTTTAAAGGAATCACAGGGAAGTTTGAATTGCAACTATTCAACCTTGAAGGGAGAGAAACTAAATGAAACACCTGTTTTTCTGATTACTGTACCACAAGGCCTTTTAATTAGTTTGTGGAAATAGAAGTTTTAGTTATTGAAGCATATGGTTATTTTCCTCCAAGAAAATGGACATGTGACTACACATCATTAATTTGTGATTATTATTAAAATAAGAATGTAATTTGAAAGATTGTACATTAATAGATATATTTTCTAGACTAGAAAAGAGCTGGAGAATAAGGCAAGAGGAAAATCCACATAAAAATGTCAATCTTTTACATCAGCACCGTGGATTGGACTTCATGGTGTTTAGAATATTTATTCGCAAAAGAACTTCAGTTGGAAATGAATACAAATATTGATCATGACTCTATGGATATTCATTTTTTTTAATAGCACCTCATTCCTCTTCCTCAAGTAATCAGAGAGCAATAACTCAGGGTGGGAAACAAGGGCTTCAACAATGGGAATGGCCAAGGTGAGTATATTCTTAACACATTCCCTCCATATTGTTTTCCTCATACAGAAGTGGAGGCTTCTCTTCAGTGTGTTCTAGCATTTAATGTAGGAGTTTGAAAATCCTACCAGGCCTTTGGGCAATTCGTCCACTCAGCTAGATGTCATCGTGTCTGGTCATCGCCAGTATCTCAAACCCTTAATGTGAAGGTACAGGAAAGAGAACCAAGATGACTTGTCATTTGTTCATAGTCACCTGTGAAACAAGACTGTTAAAATGACATTTCTGCTGGGGCCACTGAGGATATCAGACTCTGATGTTTCACCCGCACTTGCCTCAGGAATCCCAGATTTTAGATGCAAAGTGCATGAGATACTGGCAGCATGGAGGTGATGTGTCATATTGTATTTTTCTCCTGTGACTCCCTGCTTTGGGCACAGAAGGCATCTGATAAGTACATGAGGTGTGAGTTTTTCTCTGGGAGAGGCTTCTATTGAATGACTGCTTCGTATCAAATGAAATGAGCATGGACAACATGGCATAAGTGTAATAATTTCAGGGGAAAAAGAATCACAAGCAAGAGAACAACTTTACAGTTAATAAAATCATGAGAAACTACACATAAATGACAAGCATTAACAGCGGCAGAAATGACTCAACTGTTGTGAAATTTGAATTTCTCTCATTGTTTATATCTAAATATGAAGCATACCTGGCAACGGCATGAGACAGGACATGCCTTCTCCTTTTTCCATATTATTTACGCCATGTGTTTGGCCGAAAGTGCCGATTACAAAATAGGACTGCAATTGGAGAGCATGGCAATGTGGATTTCCACACCTATGGCATAAGCCTTGGTTTGTTTTGATTAAAGAAATAATTGTGATCCAATTTCATAATGTTGATCACAATTTCATCACCTGTGCCTGGAAGGAGAGGAAAATATATGAGGGGTTTAGTGAAGTGCAAACTCATTAAAGACTGTAAGAAATTATGATCATTACATTTAAAGCAAAGGTGTGGTATTGTGTTTAATTAAACAAAGTTTTACAAAGTGTTTTATGAAGTTTGCTTGGATTGTGCAAACTTAGACAAGGTACTTTATTAAAACTTATATTTAATGAAGTATTTTGAGAACATACAACTTGGGACGCAGATAGGTAAATTACCATGAAAAAATTTCCTTGCAAAATATTTTGCTTAGCAAAAGTCTTATTCCAAGAATGTGAGATACAGGTTGCCTATTCAATCCCCTCCTTTTCTTTTTTTAATGTTTATTTATTTTTGAGATTGAGGGAGAGAGAGAGAGAGAGAGAGAGAGAGAGAGAGAGAGAGAGCCAGCGGAGGAGGGGAGAGAGAAAGACCCAGAATTCAAAGTAGTCTCCCAGCTCAGAGCTGTCAGCACAGAGCCCCATGTGGGGCTGGAACTCACGAGCTGTGAGATCATGACCTGAATCAAAGTCCAAAGCTTAACCGATTGAGCCAACCAGGCGCCAGGCCTATTCAATTCTTAAATGTCAAAATCAACATATTTTTTCATAAGATGTTTACAAAGGAAATAAAAAATATTCTAACATATTTTTCCTTGGCTACAAAATAGATGCTTGGATGATAGTGAACATTTCAGCAGCAAGTTCTTGACTTTTTAATCTTATTACACCTATGCCCATTCTCACATAATATTCTTTTTTTTTAATTTATTTTTTTGAGAGACAGAGAGAGACAGCATGGGTCGGTGAGGGTCAGAGAGAGAGGGAGACACAGAATCTGAAGCAGGCTCCAGGCTCTGAGCTGTCAGCACAGAGCCTACACGGGGCTCGAACCCACGAATGATGAGGTCATGACCTGAGGCAAAGCTGGAAGCTGGACGCCTAACCAACTGAGCCACCCAGGCGCCCCTCACATAATATTCTTAAAAGCTAATAAACAAACATGAATCCTGGGAAAACATTATCAAACTTTAGCCAATGGTGCTTTCCTCAGTCTCTCTTTCCTCATTGTTTCAGTGACCTCTCTGGTCAGAGGACGCTAAAGGTACAATGGGGTAAGCCAGGTATCCTCTTAATGTCAATCCAAATGTTTGGCTTGAAAAATATTTCCAAGTACTTGGGGTAAAAAATTAATCAATAAGCACTTTTTTAGACAGAATCTGCATCCAAATATGACCTAGAGCTTGTCATTTGAGTTTTGCTGAGAACTATATTTTAGAGAGATAATTCAGTTCATCAGTGGTGTGACAAATTTCATTCTTTTGTGGTCACATAGCTAGAGGGAGGTATTCATTTTGAGCAGATCTAGAGAAAGTCTGAGAAATACACATTTAAATTTTAACTTAAAAAAACCTCGAATGAATGTTTTAATATAAATATTTTAATATAAACTTTACATTTAAAAGACTTAAGTGACTGAAGCCGGTTTTCCATGTTTTCACGTACCACAAAGAAGCATCGCAGGACAAGAGGCTTAGAGAGGAAGAGGAGAATGAGCATTATCAGTGATGTAAAGGGAGAAGCTACATGGAGTACAAATAGAGCATGTTATGCCCCTCGCACAGTGTCAAAGAGCTGTGAGGTTTGTATTGGAGATGGCGGGATCCCTAAGGCATGGAGTCAAGCACATGGGCCCCACTACATGGTTAATGGGGCATGGAGTGTAAACTTATGCCAATAGGTAAATGTCATGGTATGATGAATTCCAAATAGATGAAGACAACTGGTAAGTTACAGAAGTTCAGAGTTATAAGTTCCAAGCTCAAAGACCCAATTAAGGGCCTTCATAGAAGATTTCTGGGAAAAAGTTGAGTCCAAGTGGGTCTTTAAAGAGGAATCTATTACAACGGGCTGGGTAAAGGATGTTTATGCGTAAAGATGCAATTCTACGAAAGAGTGCAAACATAAGTAGATTAGTGGCGCATAATTACACTGCATGGCTTTAGAAGGCATTGCAGCTTATGGAATATTTTCACATATGATATCTCGTATAATTCTTACTGCAGCGTGGTGGCATTGGTGGGACAGTTGCTACTATGCAGTTTCCGGATGTGCAAACCGTAGTTGAGCTCGTGCGGAATCTCCAACACACACGCTCCACACTTCCCGGCTGAGGGCAATAGCAAAGGCGTCGTCCACCATAGTGGGAGGAGCGTCAGCCAGCAGAGCAGTGAAGCATCTCCAACTCATACAGAAGTGGGAAGAAAGTGGCTTAAAAAATAAAAGCCCAAGCATCATCTGAAATAATTCATGAGTTTATGGTAACGACTAGTGAAAAGAGAGACTTCCTTTAGCAATTATTTTCAACCTAAGGCCAGGAGGAAATGCACCAGAAAGATTAGAAAAAAAAGGAAGAAAGAAAGAAAGAAAAAGAAACATGGCCAGAACAAAACGAAAAAGTGAAGAACAATGAAACCTATCAAGGCATAGCTGAGGTGTATGCGATTGGTCTTTCCTTGCGTTTTTGGCCCCTTGTAGGTAATAGTTCACCTGCTGTAGTCAGTGATGACCATTCACTGTGAAGCGGAACACCACTTCTCTGCACTTTACTAGGGACGTGTGTGACCTTGCTACCTGGGGATGTGTCACCCAGCAGGACGCCATCTCTCCAACAGGTCAACAAAAATAGATCATTGAAACAGAGTACCCTCTTTTTTGAGGCCAATTTGTCTACCAACACGAGTTCCCCTATCTCAGAACGACATACCAGAGGCAAGCGTTTCCAGTGAATGGAAGTATGTTCAATCCATAATCCAATGAAAATGTTTCGGGACTTGTGCCAGGAAGGATTCCTGAATTAGACTTTCTTCAGCACCTAAATTTAGCCATCTGGCATCCTATTTTAAGAATTATTCGAGTTTTTGAAATGAAGGTTTTGCCTTTTAATGAGGAAACCATCATTTTATTATAAATATGGAACACATTGTCCTTGACTCTGAATGTACTAACTTCATAGGATGAAAGAGGACATCATTAGCTACCCGTTGTACATCCAGCATTGAAGAGAGAGACTGTCAACCAAAGAAAGGAGTACTGTCCAATAATATGGTAATTGTTGCAATGACAAATATTGGCAAAAAAAAAAATAAATAAAAAGGTCCAGGCTTGTTATTAAGGGATGAAGAATGATAAAAATACAAGCAGTGTACAAAGGAAATCTCTTAAACTATTGATTATAGTGGGAAGATTTCTGAAATTGTCGTAAAGGATGTAGTGTTCTTATGTTTCAATTCCATGAAGATTAGTCTAAAGTTTACTTGGAGCACCATTTGCTAGTAATTCAATAGTCTGATGGTATCACAAATATTTAATATTGATACTATTTAAAAAGTTAGGGTATTTTAAATGCAGTTCAACACTAGCAAAGATAGTTTTAATGAAAATGTCTGCAGAGATATTATTGTAGGACTTAGAGTCCTCATTTATTTAGCAAGTATTATTATTTGACTATTACATGTCAGACATTATTCTAGCTGTTGAGGCTATGATTATGAATAAGAGGAACACTCTGCCTTCCTGAAGCTTATAGTCTAGTGAAAATTATAAAGAAATACATGAACAGTTAATACAATATGGTGATGAGGTCTGACATGGCATGCTTGGAAGATGAGTTCATAAAAATACATGCTTCAGATTAAATTATTTTTAAACAAACTGCTTTGAATGGTTCTAATACTCTATGTGGATTAAAGTTTTACTAATTCTAATAGTGTCTGCCCTTTGCTAAGCACTTACTAAATCCTTTGCATCGATTCACCCACTTAATTCACACTGATGTGGTTTGAAGTAGATGGTATTGGTCATATTTTGAGAGACGGAAGCTGAGAGGGGGAAGTAGCTGCCTCTGGTCACCCTTTGGCAGCTTTCTGACACAACGTATGTTACAGGTGCTCCCTAAGTCAATTCCGGCATGTGATGGAATAAGCAGTCTATGGACTGATCAAAATTCTTGATTACAGGGGTGCCTGGGGGGCTCAGATGGTTAAGTCTCCGACTTTGGCTCAGGTCATGATCTTATGGCTTGCAGGTTCTAGCCCCACATCGGGCTCTGTGAGGACAGCTCAGAGTCTGGAGCCTGCGTTGGATTCTGTTTCTCTTCTTGCTGCCCTTCCCCTGCTCACATTCTCCCTCTCTCTTTCTCTCTCAAATAAACATTAAAAAATTCTCAATTACAAAGACATTTCATTATATTTTGCATAAAAATAATTTGCTTTATTTTAAAAATAAGCTTGGACCACCTGGGTGGCTCAGTCAGTTAAGTATCCAACTCTTGACCTCGACTCAGGTCATGATACAGTGGTTCATGAGTTCGAGCCCCGTGTTGGGCTCCGTGCTGATGGTGCGGAGCCTGCTTGGGACTCTCTCTCTGTGCTCCCCTGCTCACACTCTCTCTTTCTCTCAGAAATACACATTAAAAAAATAAAATAAGCCTTAAGACAAGTGTATTAGGTGCCTATTGCTACATAGTATCCCCAAACTTGGTAACTAAAAGACCACAAACTTTTATGATCTCGGTATCTAAAGCCAGGAATCTACAAGCAATTTAGCTGGGTGACTCTCTGGCAAGGTTTCTCCAGTAGCTGCAGCTCTATCACCCAGGGCTGCAGTCCCATATGAAGGCTAAACGGGGCTGGAGCACCCAGGCTGAAGCTCCCTCACATGGCTGTTGGCTAGGGGCTTCAGCTCTTCACTGCATGGGCCTCTACAATTGCTGGTCAGATCATGGCAGTCAGCTTTCCCCAAAACATATGATCAGAGAACGCAGGACAAGACAGAAGTTACAGTGATTTTATACCAAATCCAGAAGTGATTGGGTCAGGGTCCAACCAGGAAAGAGGGAATAGATAGGAACTTCAATAGGGAAAGTTTAATAAAAAGAATCCATTAGCCAGAGTATGGGACCAGGATAATAAGGGATTAGCTAAGAAGTAAAAAGAACTCTAAAGAATATAGGAATCCATGAAATAAGGAACAACCATTCCCTTAAGGACCAAGCAAACACTCAAGGAAAAGACCCTTCCTCAGGGCTGAGATGCACACCTAGCTGCAGAAGGTGTCACCATGACTCACTGAATGTCAGAGAAATCTGCAGGGCCTTGCACATCTACCCCCAAAGCTTCTGGGTAAAGCTCTTACTGGGCTGTGTCTCACTAGAGAGTCAGAAGTTACCCACTCTTGAGAGAATTGGTGCCAGGGAAGGTGGATTCATTGTAGGGAATGGGGGCTAGAGAACCACAGGAAGTTCAGGAGTCTGCCAAGTGAGCCCCGCAGAACAAGGAGAGAAAACCTTTCCTCCTAGAAGGTCTCTACAGTGCCCTCTATTAAGGAAGCTTAACATCGTGCCAGGTGGCAAAGGAAGAATGCCTAAAGAGCTGTACACATTTTCATCGAACAGACCAAAAAAAAAATAAACAAAATAAAAGGTGAGTTTGGAATTGAGAAGCAATAAATCAATTGCATAGTAATCTACCAACACTTCTGCCATAAATCGTCGGCCACACAGATGATCACTGGTACCCTTGGGAAGGGGCTTACCCAAGGGTATGAATACCAGAAGGAGGCAGTCGCTGGAGGCCATCTTGGAGGCTGGTCACCAGCCACAGTCCACCATCTAGTACTCCATAATCACATCCCTTTCACATGCAGAATACACTTGTATTAGTTTCTCATCACTGTTATGATAAATTACCACAGATTCGGTAGCCTAAGACAACCCAAATTTATCTTACAGTTCTGTGGGTCAGAAGTCGAACCTGGGTCCCTAAGATCAGGGTGTCAGCAGGAAACATGACTTCCTTTTTGACATGGAGGGGAGAACCTCTTTCCTTATTCACACTGTTGGCAAATTCAGTTTCTTGCACTCACAGGACTAATGTTCCTTATTCCTTGTTAACCAGCAGGTGACCCTTCCCCAGATTCGACACCCACCCAAATTCTCCAGGTCATGTTCCACTTCTTCTGTCTTGGAAGTCAGCAACGGCCCATGCAGCCCTTCCCCACTTTGAATTCCTTCTGCAACTGTTTGTATTCAAGGAGACAGCGATCATTGGAAGACATCTTGGATGCTAAGTCTTGGGAAAAAAATATTTTTCTGGTTATTATTCTTCTAAAGAATTGTAAATATTCCTCTAAGGAAACAGCAATCACAAAATTACAGTTGAAATGAGTTTGCCTCTTAGTTTGAAAAATAAATAGCTTGGTTACATGATTTATAATGGGATTTTCATAACTACCCAATAAACGTGATGATACATCCAGCACAAAAAAAGCATGTTGTGATGTTAGGGGTTTCTAAACACATTGTGAAATAAAACTTTTATGAAAAGTATTAATGAATTTAGGAATTAGTTTAGTTAATCTGGCTAATTTAGGCAAACATACTGAATAACTTCTAATTTATTGGCCTGTGAGTTTTAAAGGTTTGTGTTTTCACATACCTAGCTTTAATTTACTGCAAAACACTTTCTTGCCAAAACTATTCTATTTGTATTCCCCGATCATTCACAAACTTCTCCCAATTCAAGCAGCAAAGAGTCTGAGGTTGTAGACTGTTTTCACTTCCACGTTCCTTTTCACATGATTCCATCTAGCAGATAGGAACCGTCGCATTTGGTGAGCTTTAAAAAGCACAGCAAATCAGATTCATTTGAATAATGGATTCTATAGGATCACAAATAATGGAGTGATGAATGTATATGGGAAATTGATATAAAGGAAAAGCCATAGACAATCATATGAGAAAATATTTAAAAAACAGTATCAGTAACATTTTTTTTTAAGTTTTAATTTTTTTTTGAGAGATTGTAAGGGAGGGAGAGGCAGAGAGAGAGGGGAGGGGCCAGAGGATCTGAAGCAGGCTCTGCACTGATAGCCGTGAGCCCAATGCGGGGCTTGAACTCATGAACTGTGAGATCACGACCTGAGCTGAAGTCGGACGCTCAACCAACTGAGCCATGCAGGTGCCCCCTTAATTATTTAATCTACCATCTATATTTTCAATAGCTTCCAAAATATCAGTTGACCTAGAGCACCAGTTATTACTACTTATTTTTAAGTGTCCATCTCCTTTGAGAATATTATAAAAACTATGACTACTTTCACTCCCAAAATGCACACAGATGTAATTCATGCAATCCGTGAATTAATGAAGAGAGTCACTTATGGTAACACCTTTTTCCTGGTGATATTATGGTTGAGAGACATTATTTTTCAAGGCCAAAATGTACTAGAGCACATCATGATTCTTTACAATAAACGTGAGCCTCTCCTAGAAGATTAAACTGGGCAGGTTGTGGGATAACAAGCATTTTATGTTTTGTTGACCAGACAGCCCAAATTTCTTATTTTCGGGAGCACGTCTGCATGTGGCATTGAGAACACGCCTCCTACACCTCCCTACACATATATTTATTAATTATCCGGTTTAATGTGCAAACACCATACATGTATATTTAATAATTATCCAGTTTAATGTAGAAATGAGGTGAGGAGGTTAAGCTAAATTTCTTTTACAGGTTTTGTGCAACAGCAGAGTCAGAAATTTCCAGAATGCCGGTCCACATTCCTCTAGGTACAGCTTGCCTGCTGGGCAGCATGGCAAACCAAAACAGCATGGAATAAAGTGCAAAAAGTTACTGATCCAGTCGTGATGGTATTAGTTTTTTTTTTTTTTTTGAGAGAAAATTAGCCCAGGAAAGAAAGTGCACCATGAAGCAGGACAAGCCAGGGCAGATTTTGGTGCATTCCAGCGAAAGTTTTCAGGCCGTTCTGTCCATGGATATACCCTTAAAGGATGTGACCCAGGTGAGGCTCACCTGCTGAAGGCAACTAATCCACAATGAGCAAATTATCCTTCCCCGCTGGGCAAGCGAGAAGTCAGCCGCATGCTTCGGAAAGAAAACAATCATGTATTCCTAGAAAAAGAGGAAGCCAGGGGCCAGCAGAGGCTTGCCTACAAATGGAACTGAAATATAAGCGGAGAATTTTTAGTTGATTTAGGAGGAGAGGGTGTTCCAATTAGGTTACTAAGTGCTCCTGACAAGCAACAGATTCTAATAAGGGAACAAGAGAGGCTTCGCACAGAAAGGAATGTGACCAATCTTGGCACCTTAATGTGCCCTAAGGAGATGCTTAGTGCAGGAAAACTGCTAAAATCGGGCTGATTTGGCTCCTGTGTGGTGTGGACGACCTGACAAATAAGAAGTAAAGCATAACGGCCATCAAAATAGAAGCTAGTTCTTGGTTTCCCCTAGCCGCAATTCTCATTCTACACATATGTGCGCGGGCCCGCCTACACACATACACACACTCCTCCCTGACACACAAACTTCCACATGTTTACGTACGCTGCACAGAACTGACAGTTTGAGGGGGATGTCTAAAAATGGGAGAGAAAACGGGGCCTCCAGTTACTGACTCCAAAGGAGAGTCCAACGCTTCTGCCATGTTTATTTCCACTTCTCCCCTGTGTACTTATGGGTAACAAGAACAGAAAGGAAACCCCTTGTCACGTCATTTAACGTGGGTGCGAGTATATTATAAGCAAGTGAAAGCAGAGAAGGCATATCTCTACCTCGGAAACTTAGAATGCTGATTTGTAGCTGCAGGGACCAGATGACGTGAAAAAAAATTGTCAAGTGGATAAAAATGCCATTCTTTAGTAGACACAGACATGGGCATTTTGGGCTTATTTATTTTTTAGTAAAGCAGAAGATATAACTTAAAATCAGTAGGCACAAGTCACCAGATGGACAGACAGGGGATAACGACTCAGGCGTTGACATCCAGCCTGTTATGACACCGGCCAGCGCAAACCACAGGTGCCTCAACAGGTGATGTTCATAATGGCTGACCTTTGTATCAACTTTTTACTTTCTGTGTGCTTGGTATAAATCTTTGCCTATCTAAACGACGATTTGTCTCTTTCAGAGCACGTGATGGCAGTCAGAGAGAAAAATGGGAATGAAGTTAACTTGACAGTATGGGATTACTCAAACAGTTGCTTTGGATAAATTAAATGTTCATTTTTTTAATGTTTACTTATTCCTGAGAGACACAGAGTATGAGCAGGTGAGGGGTGCAGAGAGAGAGGGAGACACAGTTTCTGAAGCAGGCTCTAGGCTCCGAGCTGTCAGCACAGAGCCCCATGTGGGGCTTGAACTCTTGAACTACAAGACCAATTCAGATAGATATAAGTATAGATTTAAATGCAGATACGGAAACACATATACATGCATGGGGATATATGCATAGTGCTGTTAAATATGCACGGATTGCTCATATTAAATTGAATTACTTATAAAAGCCAGAAGGCTCTTTACAACTTAAGCATGAAGAAAAACATATTTGTACTATACTTTCACATTTGGCTATGTGATTTTGTGTTCTACGATAATCTGGTACTTTAAAATATTTGCACATACAAATCTTAATTCTTTGCTATTCTTTTCTGGAGCCTTAGACTACTTGGTTTACCAGATAAAATCTCCTCTAAAATATTGTGGGTTTCCTATGTATCAGATTACAGTTAAATACATTACAGAAAAGCCTTAATTACAGAACTCTTCAAGACCAGCCCTGTTCTTCTTTGGCCTGTGAGAGGGACGGTGTGAGACGCTACCCTTAAGCATCTTAGACGCCCTTTTGTCCAGATGAGAGAATCTTTGACTTGCTGACTTCTGTCCATCCAGTCTTTGCCAAAGAACTTTCGGCTGTGTCCTTGGATTAGTCTTGACCCTGAAGCCAAGGGCTACTGGCAGTCTTGTATTTGTTTCCTTAAAGCCACTTGTTACTTTGAAGATTTTTGGCTAACTGGAGAGATGTCCCCAGACACTCACTACGTACATTAAATTTTGATTCAAAAATAGACAGTTTCTTTTTTTAGCATATTTCTCTCTTGCAATCCCTTATATATAGTTAAAAGAAGACAACTGGAACCTTCCGCAGTCCTTCCTGGAGTCTCCTTAGGCAGGTGTACACGTTTTGAGGTGTTTTTGCACATGGCACACGTGGCAGCTGCACGAAGTTTTCAGCCCCTTAACTGGTGCTGGTTTTGTTCCAGCCCCCAAAGAAGTGTCCTTGTGACCTTTCCAGGTTCCAGTGAATAGTGTCCCTGCTGATTTTCCAGACTCGTTCCACTCCCCTACTCCTGAAGGTTTTGTTACAGGAACGCAGAGACCATATGTGTCCATTTCTGCATCCATTTTTTGTTTTATACAAACGCTACTAAATGACTCTTAGAATGATGCCCATTTAGTTTGGTAATGACTTTGTGAGGCAAGGTTTGTAAAAGGCAGAGCCAGGGTGGCCCGAGTGTCCCCCAGTGCTCCAGGCATCAGTCAGGATGGCGTGGGATCTGCAGTCTGGCTGGCAGGGTTAGCTCTTTGTCCCCTTAGTCTCCCAGAAGACATCAGACAGGGCGACAGAACCCAACGTGGACTCATCTGGCCCTGGCCGTTGGCAGCTTTGCCTTGGTTCTTCATGTGGCTTCTTTCTCTCTGTGGTCTTTCATCATCAAGTAGTCTAACATGAGATTCTTTACATGGCAGCTGGTTTCCAAGAAAACAGAAATGAAAGCCACTTTAAAGATGAGGCTAAAAAGTCCTACAGAATCCTATCTTCTGTATTCTCATGGTAGGGGCCACCTCAGGGTTAGCCCAGATTCAAAAGAAGGGATGTAGGCTAGGTTCCTGGTGGGAAGAGGGGGCACATGGACAGTAGTGTTAGGGACTGTTGGTTGCTGGCATGGCCAAGCTCTTTAACTTTATTATTTTTTTATCATATTTTTTAGTGTTTTTTTATGTTTATTTATTTATTTTTGAGAGACAGAGAGAGACAGCATGAGCAGGGGAGGGTCAGAGAGAGAGGGAGACACAGAATCTGAAGCAGTCTCTAGGCTCTGAGCTGTCAGCACAGAGCCCGATGTAGGGCTCCAACCCGCAAACCATGAGATCATGATCTGAGCTGAAGCTGGAAGCTTAACTAACTGAGCCACCCAGGCGCCCCCAAGCTCTTTAACTGTAGCATGGACGGTTGTTGTCACGGATCATCATATGTACATGCCACAGGCATATATAAGTGTTGTGTCTATGCTCAAGTTTAACAGCACATGTGTCTATTACCCTCACTCCTGGTACACAGAATGTGTGGTAATATGTGACTGGTATGTATGTTGTTGTCCTGGATATCACTCCCTGCATGTGGTCTATGGGAGAGATGGAATTTTTAATTTTAATTTTTATAAATTGAAATTTACACTTAAAAATTATTCATTTTAGATACTGGGACTTTTTGAAGCATGTACAGAATAACCTAGGTGATTCAACTCTTGCATCTGTAAATTTCATGGCTTCTAAACCCAGATTAAGAATTTCCACTGAGGGGAGCCTGGGGGACTCAGTCAGTTAAGTATCCAACGCTTGATCTTGGCTGAGGTCATGATCTCACAGTTCATGAGATTCTGCCCTGTGTCAGCTCTGTGTTGACAACATAGAGCTTGTTGGGATTCTTTCTCTCCCTCCTTCTCTGAACCTCCATCTCTCTCTCAAAATAAATAAGTGAACTTGAAAAGATTTCCAATAATTCAGCTTCCAAATTGAGTTGGGCCTTAAGTGACTACTAGAAATTTGAAATTACCTTTGTGGCCTGCATTGTTTTTCTTTATTTCTAGATGATCAGAGGGTGAGCATTTATGGGGGGGAGGGGGAGAGTAGGATACAGAGATTCAGTGATGACTGCACAGTTAGGATAGAGGAAAGCTGTTTAAGAAGGAGAATACACAGAATGTTCAAGATATTGTAAGGCGGAAACAGAAGATTACATTTAGAAGAGAATGCGTTGGGGATAAAACTTGTTTGGGAAACTATTTTATTGTAATGGAGTGTCTTGAAGCCAGAAAAAAACACTATACTCATCTATCAAATATGTTTTCTTTCTTTTTTGAGAGAGGGAGAGAGAGAGAGAGAGAGAGAGAGAGAGAGAGGAGAGAGAGAGAGAGAGAGAGGAGAGAGAGAGAGAGAGAGAGAGAGAGAGAGAGAGAGAGAGAGAGAGAGAGAATGAGCTGGGAGGGAGGGAGCGAATATTAAACAGGCTCCTTCCCCACTGGAGACCCTAATACAGGGCTCCATCTTAGGACTGTGAGATTTCTTTCTTTCTTTTCTGTTTTACAAGCTGTTACAGAAAACATTTCCATTTAGAAAACACTACTTTGGTTAATTATTTTATACAAAGGTAGGGGCAGTTGCTAGAGTATGTTGATAGGATTTTCCAATACTTAGGGGTGTAACCAAGCTTCAAAATTTATCTCCAAAATAAAATATTAAAAGAAAGTGCTTGGTATAAAACTAGTCCTTTAAACCAAAGAACGTTTTAGCATATACTTTTTATATTTCTAAGTGATTTTGGCCTTTATGGTTAGTTAAATTTCCTTTATCTTTGACCTCTATATTATTTTTAAAATATATTACAATGACTTCAAATGCCAAACCTCTAGAATGAAAATAAATAACTCTGAGAGCGTGCCCTCCTATAATGAGTGACCTATCACTTTGTGGTAACTGAAAAAGAAAAGCATTGTTAAACATTTGTTATAATGTAGGTCTTTTAAAATTTTTAATTTTTAAAATTTTTTATTTAAAAAATTTTTAATGTTTTATTTATTTTTGAGAGAGAGAGAGACAGACAGACAGATAGACAGACTATGAGTGGGGGAGGGTCAGAGAGAGAGGGAGACACAGAATCAGAAGTCAGGCTCGAGGCTCTGTGCTAGCTGTCAGCACAGAGCCTGATGCTGGTCTTGAACCCACGAACTGTGAGATCATGGCCTGAGCTGAAATTGGACGCTTAACTGACTTAGCCACCAGGTGCCCCTAAAATTTTTTTAATGTTTATTTATTTTTGAGAGACAGAGAGAGACAGAGCATGAGTTGAGGAGGAGACAGAGAGAGAGAGGGAGACAAAGAATCTGAAGCAGGCTCCAGGCTCTGAGCTGTCAGCACAGAGCCGGATGCAGGGCTCAAACTCATGGACCATGAGATCATGATCTAAGCCGAAGTTGGACGCTTAACTGACTAAGCCACCCAGGTGCCCCATAATGTAGTTTTCTAAATGAATATATTGTTTAAAGTCACATTGTATCTTTCAGCTCCAGAGATAAATAAAATAATCACTTGGTATTTCTGTAGTGAATTTAGGGGGGTGGGCAAAGGTGTTTAAAAAAGAGTAGTGGAAGGAAGGTAGTAAATATATACACAGTAAAGCCTCGGGTTGCAAGTAGCTTGTTCTGTGAGTGTTCTGCAAGACAACCAAACATTTCTAGTAAATTTTATCCTGATAAACGAGCGATGTCTTGCAATACGAGTAGTATGAATACTGACAATAAACTTCACATGATCACAGCTGAGCCAACGGTTCTCTGTCTCTCTCTCTGGCATTGTGGGTGATCATCTCCTATGCTTGGATGCTGGTCCCAGGCCATGGAAATTGGCAGAAATCAGTGATTGTTTTCACAGCGCTGGAAGGTGCCCACAATTGGCACTAGTGTGTTTTTTGTCACTTCAAAGGCACTTATGGACAGTCCTTTCCATTTCCATATAAGAGTAAGGTTATCTATCCTTCATTCTCGGTAGGCTTCCTGCAGATACAGACCTTTTCCTCTGCTTCTTTATTGCCAGTTACGTTAGATACGGCATATGACAGGAGTTTCTGAATACTGTACTGTCGTCAACGTCCGTGCGAGCATATACAATGGCTCTCATGCAGGAAAAGATTCCATTGAAGCCAAAAGATAGCAGTGATTCCGTTAGTGGTAGTGAAAGTCGTCCTCCACAGTAACCCTCCTCTGTCTTGTCTCCCTCACACCAGCTGCGAAGGGTTTCAGAGGTAAGTGCAGGTTACTTTGTTTATTTATCTTTATCTTTTGCATGTTCTTCCTTATTTTGTATTATATTATGGTACTGTAATCACTTTTATATGAATATTTTTGGGTTGTGGAACAAATCATCTAAGTTTCCATGATTTCTTCTGCATATTCTTCATACGCAAGTGCTTTGGATAACAAGCATGTTTCTAGAATGAATTATGCTTGCAAACCAAGATTTTACTATACTTGCCTTCTTCTTCCTCCTAATCCTCCACCCCTCCCCCTTCACCCTCCCTCTCTGTCCTCCTCCTGCTCCTGCTCCTCTCCTTCTTCTTCTGTTTTATGTTTTGAAAAAATTTTTCACATGTCTTTTGGTTGTGGAAAACCTGCATATTTTGGAAGGTAGTGTTTTCAAGGGCACTGTCATTCAATAACACCTGATGAGTTATTTAGCATCATCTAGCATCTTTGATGTTAAAAATTTGCAACTACATGGCTAGAACTAGAGTGTATTATGCTAAGCAAAATCAGTCAAAGAAAGAAAAATATCACATGACTTCATTCATATGAGGAAATTAAGATACTAAACAGATGAACAGAAGAGAAGAGAAGCAAAAATAATATAAAAAAACAGAAAAGGTATCAAAACACAAGAGACTCTTAAATATAGAGAACAAACGGTGGGTTGCTAGAGGGGTTGTGGGGGGGGGGATGGGCTAAATGGGAAAGGGGCGTTAGAGAGGGCCCTTGCTGGGATGAACATTGGGTGTTATACACAGGGGGTGAGTCACTGAAATCTATTCCTGAAATCGTTGTTGCATATGCTAACTTGTATGTAAATTAAAAAATAAATAAGTAAATAAAGTGTCAAACAAAAAAAGTACTTTGGCTTAAATATTTGTATGTCTTAATATAAAAATAAGAATACAAAACCAATAGGGTTAAGAATTGTCACAATTGTCCATATAGTTGAGTCAGAGATATCATTTCCTTGGCTTTTGAAAATTTTGGCATTTGGATGGAAAATGTGTGTGGAAATGAGAATGATTTCCTTAATTGCTCTGGGTCTTTACTTGCTTCCCTACGCGTCGAATTGCAGTGAAAGTGGAGAGCCAAGAGGAGAGCTTACATGATGAAGTGTCGACATTGAAAGAGATGTGTGTAATCCTGTACCTGTGACGCTTGCTCAAGTTGGGTCTGCTCGATGCACAAAACAGTTCTCTAAATGAGATGAGAAGAAAAATTTTTCTAAGGACTTATGGGCTACAGTAATTACTAAAATCCAAGTTTACTTGAAATTATTTTTTAAATTTTTATTTTTAAAGTTTATTTATTTAATATTTATTTTTAGGAGAGCACAAGGAGGGGAGGGGCAGAGACAGGATCTGATGTAGGCTCTGTGAGGGCAGCAGTGAGCCCCATGTGGGGCTTGAGCTCAAGGACCGTGAGATCGGGACCTGAGCAGAAGTTGGATGCTCAGCCAACTGAGCCACCCAGGTGCCCCAGGTTCATGTGACTTTAAAAAATGAACTACATAATTTCCTCTATTTTTACTTAGTTATGAAGCAGTAGTAGCTTTTATATGTAAAAGAATATTTATCCAAGGCAATTACAAAGAATATATCTAAAAGTGAAGTTCAAGAGGAAAGTGAAATGAAGTCTTACACAGTATTCCATGAATATGTGTATCTTATAAAGTGATCAAATGGTACACAGGGGTGCCTGGGTGGCTCAGTTGATTGGGTATCTTGATCTCAGCTCAGGTCTTGATCTCAGGGTCTTGGGTTCAAGCCCCAAACTGGGCTCTGCATGGGCATGAGGCCTACTTGAAAGAAAGAAAGAAAGAAAGAAAGAAAGAAAGAAAGAAAGAAAGAAAGAAAGAAAGAAAGAAAGGAAGGAAGGAAGGAAGGAAGGAAGGAAGGAAGGAAGGAAAAATGGTATAAGGAAAATATCTTTATAACTGATGTATAAAATATTTTTAAAGTTGTATAGTTCATAGTACATTAAGTATTTAAACAATAGTAATCTAGAATATAGCTTGAGGCAATGTCACTTACCTAAGTTTTCTTTCTTTTTTAAATGAAGTGTAGTCAACGTACATTGTTAGTTTCAGCTGTACAACACAGTGGTTTGACAATTCTATACATTAAGCAATACTCACCATAGTAGGTGTAGTTACCATCTACCAAGTTATTACAGTTTTATTGAGTGTATATATTATGCCATACTTTCATCCCTGTGACTTACCTATCTTGTAACTGAAAGTTTTTACCTCTTAATCCTGCTTGCCTATTTCACCCACACCCCACCCCCTCCCTTCTGGCAATCATGTTTGTTGTCTGTATATATGCATCTGTGTCTGCTTTTCTTTGTTGATTTTTTTTAAAGATTCCACATCTAGGTGGAAGTATATGGTATTTGTCCTCTGTTAGACTTATTTCAATTTCCTCTTGGTCCATGCATGTGTTGCAAATGACAAGATTTCATTATTTTTTATGGTGGAGTAATATTCCATTGTGTACGGGCATGCGTGTGTCTGTGTGTGTGTGTATAACTTCATGCATTCATCTATGAATGGACACTTGGGTTGCTTCCATATGTTGGCTATTGTAAATAATGCTGCAACAAACATAGGGATATATATATATATATATCTCCTACACGAATATATATATATTCTCTTCTTCGGACAAATATCCAGAAATGAAATTTGTGGACCATATATTATTCTGTTTTCTAATTTTTTGAGGAAGCTCCACGCTGGTTTTCAAAGTGTCTTGTACCAATTTGCCTTCCCACCAACAGTGCATGAAGGTCCTTTTTTCTCTACATCTTTGTAAATGCTAAGTATTTTCTGGTTTGATACCAGCCATTCTGACTGGTGAGAGGTGATATATCATTGTGGTTTAGATACGTATTTCCCTGATAATTGTGGTGTTGAGCATCTTTTCATGTCTGTTGACCATATTGATTCACTAACCTGAATTTTCATTTGAACTAGAATGTCCCAATTCCTAATCTTAAATTGGAGAAATGACAACAAACTTCATGGGCTATGATGTTGTTCATAGTTTATATTAATATATAACTATATATAATGTATACAAATATATAAACTATATAAATAGTTTATATTCAAATATTTGCAGTGTATTTTAATATATATTATCTCATTTAACTTTATCAATTACTGATATTATTACTTAGAACTATAAAAATTATTACACAATATTGTGAATGACAGGTGTATGCTCCTGGCATATTTAAATACTTATCATAGTTAATCAATCAAGGAAAGGGCCATCTAAAACTAAAACATATACTAAGGTCCCACAGAGGTCCCTGGCTTCACTTCATCAAAATTCATAAAAATTCTTTCTAAAATCCTACCCATGGCTAGAACCCTTTGCCAGAACCTATAATACAGCTCATTCGGAGAGGTACCAAAATCATCCCCTTCACTGTGAATCATCCCTAGTCAAGAAAAAAATGTGCTCTATCTTCGGGCTCTAGGAATCTTTCTGAAAGCTAAAGGATCAGGATATGTTGGGAAAAGCACTGTCATGGTAGAAAACAGTGATAATTTTATAAAGACCAGTCGTTTCTCCTTACCAGTTTTTCCACTGGTGAATACATTAATTCTATGCTCAATGCTCTTTCAAATATGTAAGACAAAGTATGGCATATTCAAAGGATAGTGGATTGGGGATAGGGCACAGGTTATGATTTTCAATTTTATTATTGTGGCATAGTTTCTTTATTTTTAATGAATCTATTTTATGTTTTTCTATTTTTCTCTGTATCCTATTGCCTATAGGAAAGTGTCCTACACAGAATATCAGAGAATTTAAAAAATGGAAATTATTGTATTATAAGTTTCAAAATGGAAATCTGTACACAAAGGGAAAATAATTGGAAGGTAGTTTCTCTTCTTTCAGAAGAGTTAAAGATTTCCCAGGTAGGGAAGAAGGGGAGAGAGGTCCAGAGGGAACAGGATTGAGACAGATGCTTGGCTTTTGATATGGGCTTCTGTGCCTATGTCTCTCTGCTCAGCCAAGTTCATGATGGACAAAGGAGTAAATACCAGAATTCCATGTGTGTTAGTTAGGGTTCTCCAGAGAAACAGAACCAATAGGATAGGCAGAGAGAGAGAGAGAGAGAGAGAGAGAGAGAGAGAGAGAGAGAGAGAGAGATGAGAGTAGATTTATTATGGGAATTGGTTCTCACAATTGGCGTCCCAGGATGGGCGAAGACAGATACTCCACCCCCAGAAGAGAGAAAGTGAATTTGCCCCTCTTCTGCCTTCTCTGTCCTGTCTGGGCCCTCAGTGGACTGGGTGATGATGCCCACCCACATTGGTGAGGACAGATCTTCTTTCCTCAATTCACCACTTCAAATGCTCATCTCCTCTGGAAACCCTCACAGAGATGCCCAGAATTAATGTTT
Organism: Suricata suricatta; assembly: GCF_006229205.1. Taxonomy (NCBI): domain Eukaryota; kingdom Metazoa; phylum Chordata; class Mammalia; order Carnivora; family Herpestidae; genus Suricata; species Suricata suricatta. Next base: position 130,144,423 of record NC_043709.1, on the reverse strand, counting down.
TACCAGAAATTTGGGCATCCTTAAGCCCAATCAACTTGACACAAAAATTAACTGTCACACCATGATACGTTTGAGGACCTGAAAGCAGATAGGATCTTTGTAACCTTTTTGGATGAGCACCAGGGGACCAAGAGGATCCCAGAATGAAACCAAACTGTGTTCTGTGTGTTTTAGGTAGAGTGGTCTGAATTCTCATGGGCCCCCAGGATGGGATCAGAGATGAGGAGAATTATACCCTCAAGCCTGATAATAGTACCTGAGGTAGAAAACGATCTTAAATAGCCTCAGTACATATCCCATAGACCTAAAGCAGTGGAGTTTAAATTAAGTGCCCTAGGGCCCCCAGGAGTCTCAGAGTCAGCATGAAGAGGAGGGAATTCTCTACTCCAAGGCAATGTGGATGCCTGCTTCAATATATAAATATTCCAAAAGTTCTCGTTAGAGCTTTGGGTGTGGTGTGTTTTTTTGGTAGTCTAGTCTAATTCATGCATTCATGCAGAGTTGTATCCTTCAATCAGTATCTCCTGGGATCATCTGTCATACTGTAGTGCAGGAGAAATGCCAAAGAACCACTGCCTCTCTCCTTCCTTCCTAACAGAACCCAAATTCTGTTCAAGTCTCAGATCAGCATATACACCATGGAAAGCAGAACCCCAGCCCAGCCTGAGGAGGGCAGTCAGCTTCAGCAGGCTTAGATAGTGGTTCTCAAACTGTGGTTCCCACAGGCAGCAGCAGCATTTCACGAGGCCAATTCTTGAGTCTCATCTCAGACTTACTGAGCAACCCAACATGGGAAGCCCAACAATTTGGTTGTAATAAGTCTCCAGGCTAACGTCACACAAGTTGAAATTTAAGAGTCACTGGTCCAAGGAAATGGCGATAACTCCATTCTCCCCATGCATGGTTGGGGAAGGATGCACATAGGGCACAATCCGTTAGCTGAAACATTTTCCTTATTGTTCATCCTAGAGCTGAGCCAGATTTTCTGTGAACTGCAGCTGACAATATGGTAACAGTTACACATTGTCAAGGAAGGACCACTAAGGCCGTTCAGTCTTCTCTTCAGTCAGGTGTATTTTTAGGGAAGTTATGCTTCTCTCAAGAGCACATGTATTTTGGATCTTCTATCTGTGAAGAAAATGCACCTGCTCTGTCAAGGGATTTGAAGCATCAGGATAGGGAAGGAGGTGGTTATACCACTGTGATTCTACATGCACCTGTGTGTGGGAGTGTGGTGATGGCCCTTCAGGACGTCCTGGAGCCGTGCCTTAGACAACGCATTTTCAAGGATGAATCCTCTATCTAGGGTGTCAGGGGCTGCCAAGTTTTCTGTCTGCCTCAGGCAAGGATTATCACTCTCCGGAGAGTGAACCAGTAAACAAGATTTGCATCTAGAGGCTGGAGACTGCCATTTCCTGGTAAAAATAACTTTGGCGTCTGTCTTGCTGGGCCAGACGTGAAATGGCCAAGGTGCACAAAAGATCAAAACCGTATTTTGGATTATTCAGTGCTAACTCCCCCCTTCCCAGCATTGCTGAGGCAAATCTGGGCTTTTCTTTTGATATTCATTTGACTCTGTTTACCTGGTAACTGACCTAGGTCAGTTACTTTGTTTTCCCGCCTTGAAACCTTTATAAGAGACAGTTTTCTGAATAAAGCTCTCTCTTTTGCCTGATCAGAAACCGTGAGTTTTGTCTTTACTCTCTGTGTCTCCCTCTCCTGCCCCCTTTTTTTCTCCCTCCCTCAGGAAAAGAACGCATGACGATTCTCCACCCTGTAGGTAGGGGCGGACGAAACAGGTACCACTGAACGCCGGGGAGGAGCGCGCCGGACCCGCCCTCCGGGTTACGACACTAGGGCTCAAGTGCAAGTTTATGTTCCCAATGCATAAAACTGCTTGTAATATTTCACATAGAAAAGATCCATCTAGTTGTGTGAAAAATCATTTTCCCTATTGTTTTGGCAGAAAGAGAGCACAACAAAAACACACTGAAGGGTAACACCTTTCCGGGAAGAAAACATTTTGTGAACTATCTTGCTATATCATGTGAGTCAAATGAGGCGACCCATTCTACTGATGCAGGGCAGACTGAGAAGGACCATCCACTGATGGGAAAAGAAACGCATCCCCCCCTCCCCTCCACCCTCCCATGGATGAACAAGACAGGACTGGTGGCAAGTGGTGTTTTTCCTCAGCCTCAGGCAGGGGAGAGGGTGAACACTCAGAAGCGCTTGGCCCCCATGAGGTCTGTGACAGCACAACATAATTTATAAAATAATGAGGCATAGGTTTCGCCTGGTATTGGGGGGTATGTAAGCCTGTCAACTGTCAACAAAGGGAAGAGTTTTTCATCCTTCAACTAAAGAATCATCTGACTTTCTAGTCAGTGCATGCGCATGTGCACATCCAGAAGGTGTGACTGAGTTTCCTACTCCCCTACTGGGTGGGGAGCTCAGTGGGGCCCGTGGTCCCAACAAATAGTCCTGACAAAAGGGATGGTTTGACCCACAGTTTTTCATTACACATGCCAATCAAGGGTCAATTAGGGGCTTACTTTGTGAGTACATCATCCCTTTCCCCAACTTCAGTTGAATCCTTGGATAAACTGAAGAGTTGGTCCAAATGGCCCAGGAGAGATTTAGAGGTCTGTAACCACCCTTAAAGGATCACAGAGCCTTGAGAGAACTTGCAGATGACCCCAAATAGAGGTCTTGTTTCCCCCACTCCCCCCACACCTCCCACTTAATACTTTCATCAGCTGTTCTGCAGCAGTATTGTGGATTACTGTTGCTTAAATAGTTGGTGTACTATGAACTATATGACTTTAAAAATATTTTATACATCAGTTGTAAAAATATTTTCCTTATACCATTTCTTTTTTTTTTACAAAAATATTTTAATGTTTATTTTTGAGAGAGAGAGATAGAGTATGACTGGAAAAAGGGCAGAGAGAGAGGGAGACGGAGAATCTGAAGCAGGCTCCAAGTTCTGAGCTGTCAGCACAGAGCCTGCTGCAAGTCTCAAACTCACAAACCACGAGATCATGACCTGAGCCGAAGTCAGCCACTTAACCCACTGAGCCATCCAGAGCCCTCTCTCAATCTCTCTTTCTTTCTCTCTAAGTAGGCTCACGTCCAGCACAGAGTCCAACGTGGGGCGTAAACCCAAGACCCTGAGATCAACACCTGAGCTGAGATCAAGAGACAGATGCCCAACCAACTGAGCCACCCAGGCGCCCCCCCCCATATCACTCCTTAAAGCAGATCACTTTATAAGATATGCATATTCGTGGAATATTGTGTAATAGATCATTCCACTCTGTTAATGAACTTCACTTCCAGATAAATTCTTTATAATTGCCATAAATAAATATTCTTTTACATACATATGCTACTATTGCATTGGTAAATAATTGGTAAATGGTTGGTAATGAATAAGCTGAACCCAAGTTTTTCCAAAGCTGGTACTATGCCTGGTGATATTGGCTGGTGGGGAGCAGAGGGGAAGAGTGGAAAAGAAAACTGGTTAGTTTATTTACTGTGGTGAAGAAAAGGAAACATGTCAAGGTGATTGACATTCTATACATTCAACACACTAATTGAATTTATCACTTTTAAAAAGACATCTGACATATAAGAAACCTGACAATGTGAATGACTGATTTCCTCCATGATGGTAAATCTAAAAGATGTTTGTATACAAAGTGCAAATGTCAAGGGAAAGTTACAACTGGCCTCTTTTGTTCAGTGTCAAATTCCATTCCATATGACTTCATAGTGATTTCAGAATAAGTGACCTTGAGCTAAGTCAGCCAGATACAATATTAGGGAAATCCAAGTAATGTGAATATCAGAACATTGGACAAAAATAACAAGTTCCAGCTTCAACTATTCAGGAATGATAGTAACACAAGAGGCCTTCGAACATTTTCTAAGCAACTTAGGAAGAAAAACAATGACTTCTAACATTTATTTTTTTAACATTCTAAATATTTTATATTGATTTAGGTCTAGATATGAATGTTTAGTACCCATAGTGATATGGGCCGTTAGGGTTGGCCCTGATGTTGTCAAATCAACACTTAATAAAGTATTTCTTTTCTTTAAATTTTTTTTAACATTTATTTATTTTTGAGAGACAGAGAGAGACAGATCATGAGCAGAGGAGGGACAGAGAGAGAGGGACACACAGAATTGGAAACAGGCTCCAGGCTCTGAGCTGTCAGCACAGAGCCTGATGCGGGGCTCAAACCCACAAACTGTGAGATCATGGCCTGAGCCGAAGTCGGATGCTTAACCGACTGAGCCACCCAGGCGCCCCAATAAAGTATTTCTTAAACTCTTCATGGATACTATGCCCTGTAAGGGACACAAATGGTATAAGTCATCATCGTTACTTCCCTAGATTATGTAAATTAGGTGTGTGTGTGTGTGTGTGTGTGTGTGTGTGTGTGTGTGTCCAAAAGGGTATAACTTGAATGTAGGGAAGTACAAACGGTATTCTCAGAGATTCAGTTGGTTGCTGGAAGGAGTGAGTGGCAGTCTCTTTGTATCCATGGGGTTTTCATGGGTAGGATACTCAAAAGCAGAGTACCTTTCCTTTAACATATAATCATGTGTCCAATTATATAATGGGTTCACTAAGTTCATTGAAAAGAATCCAATATCATCATGAGTTCTATATTATTTCACATAATGACGACGACAATGATGATGGTGGTGGTGGTGGTGGTCAGAGGAGGACAGTGGCTGCGATTTCGTTTTGAGATTTATAGTGATGCCCCAGAAACTCTTCCAAGTACTGTATATACACACTCATTTCCTCCTCACAAAAATCCTCATCGACACACAAGACAGAGAGAGTTTTAGTAACTCATCACAGAGATGATAACTCAAGTCCATCCTCTGCTTCATATCTACTCAGATTGGATTATTTTTTAAGTTGCATGAAAATTCCTCAAACCTGTAAAACGTTTTTTTTTTAAATTTAAAAGTCAACTGTATATACAGGCATTTTTCATGGGTTGGTAAGGAAAAAATATTCATAAATTTCTTATGGTAGGCTCAGCGTGGGAAATAGTCTATTGTATTGTGAAAAATTGTGAAATAAATTGAAAATATTTATGATCCATAGACTATTTTGAATACCCTGTACAAAATATCCCAGATTATTTGTAGTGTCTTTTAGGAATAATAATAATCATAATAATGAAATTATGGATATCTCCCCTCTCCCATGCTTCTTCTTCCAACATTGCTAATGTTCCTGTAATTTCTGCGCTGTGGAAATACAAATAAATCCACCATTGATTTCCACTGGGGTTTCTCTCCCCCATCCCAGAGCAAGAGACTAATTTTGACTCTGGCTCCTTTATCTGACCCCAGTGATAAAGTAAACAGTGGAAAAAGTTTTTAAATATAATCAAATCCTGTTCCAAAGCCAGAGAGCCCATGTGCTTTAAGAAGAAAAGCAGGCTCTTTACCTCCAAAGTTTGTACTGCAAAGGAACAATTTTACAGTAGTATCATATTGAATAACAGGCAAGAAGCCTAATTGAATTACAGTCATTATGGGTTGAAAGAGGAACAGTGAGTAACTTGTTTTACCAAATGCTATGCAATTTACTCCGTGTCTATTTAGACTTGACGTATAGACCCAGGCCAATTACCAGCATCCTTTAGTGGCTCACAGCCCCCTCCTTGAGGAAAGGGTGTGCTCTGGGAATGGGGGCTTGTTCTGGTGAAGCGCCTATTGAACTGGCCTCTGGCAGGAACATATGTTGCTATTAAATAGTTATCTTCACCAGTTGCCATCCAACTGACGTGTGAAACAAGGTGTATGTTGACTACGAACATTTCTCTCTGTAGAGGCCGATTTTAAGGCATGTTCCTTTATTTTGAGAGATACACATTAAGTGAAATGGGAAGAATGAACAAGACCCCTGGGCATATAAGTACCTTTCTCTCCAAGATTAAAAACATCATTGGGGTGCCTGGGTGGCCAAGTCTGAGTCTTGATTTTGGCTCTGGTTATGATCTCATGGTTCGTGCCTTCAAGCTGCGCTTTGGGCTCTGCAATGGCAGCCTGGAGCCTGCCTGGGATTCTCTCTCCCTTTCTCTCTCTGCTTCTCCCTTGCTCATGCTGACTCTCTCTCTCTTTCTCTTAAAATAAATAAACACTAAAAAAACAATTATGGAACCTAGCAAAGTAGAATGCTCCAAAAGCGGCTGAAATCAGAGAAATTTACAGACTGCAAATGAAATCTACCAAAGGAAATAAATTCAAAGGTACCAAATTCACAGCACCTTTGCACATCACTTTACGCATTCTGTTCAAGGACACCTGGTAATGGAAATAGCCAATCAACTGGTCAACACACAAAAACATCGATTTTTTTAAATTTCTACAGTAAACCAGATATCTATGTGATTGATTTTTATTTATTTACTTATTCATTTATTTGCATTTTTCTAAATTGTGTTGGCATAAGACAGTTTTCCTAAATCAGCACTGCCAGCCTTCAAGGTACAGAGCTCCCCCCTTGAAGCTCATTCGCAAGCTGGTGGGCATTCAGCACTGAGAACACACTTTCCCAGAGAAGCAGTGTGGTCCATGGGAGGTAGCTCTCCAAGGTGGCCTGCGGCAGTCTAGAATGTGATGTGCTCAATGAGAAAATGGAAATTCAGTAATGTCACGTTTCATGATAATCACTAATTTGGATCCGACTTTAGCTGTAGATTCCTCCGATCCCGGGTTCTAGATTATTTGGAGCCCTTGCTAAGTGTCCTAGCATGCACAGTGTGGAATCACTTGAACCTTGGCCAAAAGGAGCTGAAGATCATAGGGGAACAGCTCTTTGGAAGATGGAGAAGCTGAAGACAGGGCAAGGAGTGAGTGCACCAGTCGTGGCTCAGTGCTGGCCAAAGCTGTCCTGGGGTCTAGGGAGGAGGGGAGATATGCACCCTTTATGAAAACACCCTCTCATATTCTGAACCCAGCAGAAACAGGGACCTAAGCTCCCCAGTATAAAATCATGACTACAAAAAAGCCTTGTGCTGCCCAATCTCTCTGCCATTTGTCATGTCTTATCATCCCACTGCTAGGGTCATTGTGGCCTCTTTGTGAGCCCAGGGCCAAGTGGAAATGATGGTTCCCTTCTCACAAGAAAGCAGGGGAATAAAACAAACCCCGATGCATCTTCCTTTTAAAATTTGATATTTTGTTCATCATGGATTATTTGCATTCATTTATATTTTTTAATATATTGCATTTCAATATTGCTAATCTTGATGACTGACTATTTTGGGCATCCTTTTAAATCAGTGGCTCAAGGGAGTTCTTGGCTCATATTGTCCTAGTCCAGGCCCTGCCACAATTTATGTGGGGGTGGGGTCCACGTCAGAGACAGTCTACTTTCGGAAATGTTCTGAGATCTTCAGTATGAAGCACATTAAAAAAAATAAGGAAGAGGACAGGGGTGCCTGGGTGGCTCTGTTGGTTGAGCATCTGGCCAGTGATTTCGGGTCAGGTCATGATCACAGTGTCGTGGGATCAAGCCTTGTGTTGGACTCTGTGCTGACTGTGGTGTCTGCTTAAGATTCTGTCTGTCTATCTCTCTTTCCCTCCATCCCTCTTCCTTGCTTGCTCTCTGTCTCTATAAAAAATGGTAATAAGGAGGAGGAAGAAGAAGAGGAAAGGAAAGAGGATGGAGAGAAGAAGAGGAAGGGTAAACTTTTCAAAGAGTTGTATTACTTTAAAATTCACTGGAATCAAGTGATTGCAATTCAGTGATGTAACCAAATCTTCCCAAGATGGTGGGTGGGCAGGATTTAAATCAGTGCTCCTGAGGTGTCTTTAATGTAATTCATTTCTAAAACAAAATTATGCTCTGAGGAAAGGTAGCACATGTACAAAGTAGAATTAGACATGGCCAAAAGCCTTGGTATGCCTTTTGACTGTGACCTGGAAATGTCAGTCCCCACATTTAAAACTCATGGTGAGAAATCAGAACAAGTAGATATTTGCCACATCCAATTGTGCCCTTGCAGAATTAAGCCATTGGGACAAAAAAGAAATACAGTGATTTTTTAAAAAAATGTTATGCTTCTCATAATCAGCAAAAGGGACTTCCTAAGTTCTGATTGCAGAAGGCGAGATTTTAAGTGTTCTGACAAATAGGTTGTGTCCAGTCTCTCCTGGTGAATGTAGAGACAGGCACCCATGTGATCCAACAGAACATCTTAGTGATTGCTTTAAAAGCAAACAACTAACCAAAAGCCTAATGCCTCTGGTGTGAAAGAAACACAAAAATAGTATATACGACCTACATGTAGTGGTCACAAGTCTTGGACTTTTTGGAAGCAGTCCAAGTTTCAAATTTTATGTTCCATTGTCTCCAGGGTTGGCTCATACATCAATTTGCCCAAGTAATGTCATATTGGTAATGCTTGCATTACCTACGTGCCTATTCAGAGGCATTCTAGGAAGGATACTTTGCTTCCCAAAATATCTTCCCACATTCTCCATCTGTCAAAGGTCAAAGTGGCAATACTTCCATCTTGGGACTTCTGGGAGGGTCTAGTTTATGCCTGACCATGGCAGTCCATGTTCACCAAATATCTTTTTCTAGAAGCCAAATGCTTCTAGACTAAGATCAGGAACCAACTTGGTCTTGGAGGGAAACGAAGTGTCAAGGTAACTAAGCATGGAAAAATAAATATATTTAAAACAACTCTTGTGTCATCGAAATCCCTGAAGTTGCAACTGAACTGAAAAGCTGCACGGTCCTCAAAGAGGGCCTGTCCTCTAAAGGTCATTTCATATGTGGCCACGTTGGAAAATGGACGAGAAAGAAGTCCCCGAGGGTAGCAGCGGGGATGCAGCAAGGGACAGAACTGAGATGTAGTCAGCTCGTACAGTGGAGGACTGCCACCAGGAGCATTTCAGAAGTCCCATGAGTCCTGGCTGCTTTCTGTCTTCCCATCCTCCTCCTTCTGAATGGGAAAGTCCATTGAGGTTATGCCATCATCATTGCACTGTAGCTTTTTGGATATGAGTATGTGGGGAAAATGTGTCTGTTTTAGTTCATGGATCTCCAGATCATGAAGAGTCACATCTAATTTTGATGAAGACTTAACTGAGCACTATGTAGACTTTGAGTCCTGTGCAGGGACTGGCCAGGAGTTGGGATTATCTATTGTGGGAAGATGGACATGTTTTCTTTGTAGGAAGAAGGGAGGAAAGGGTAAGTAAGCCAAGAAGCCAAGATCATTTTTTGTTCATCCAAAGAGCCACATGCTGCCCACATTTCATTACTTCCTTTGTAATTGGGTTGAGGTACTTGACTCATCCTGACCAATGGACTGGGAGAGGAAGAAATGACTCTAAGGCCAGAAAGAGCCAGTGTGGCTCCACCACTTCTCTCCTTCCTTGTCATTGGCCTTGGATGCCCCATGGTCGAGATCATGCAGCTACAAGGTGCATGTCTTTACATGAGTGAGAAACAACTGTCTGAAATTCTTGAACAAGGGCACATTCTTTCATTTGAAGAGTCGAGATAAGGTTTAGAAGACAAATACACCCATGAGAGGGAATGCAAATTGTTCTATCAGAAACGAAGTCAGATTATTTCTTGATATCAGGTTTTGTTCCTTAAAGGACAGTAGCTGGTTTTAAATGAGGAGCAGAAAGTAGAGGAAACACCAGAGAAGAAAAACGAAAAGAAAGCTGAATGTGCTGGTGGTAAGTAGGACACATGTCGCCGGTTTCGCTGAGCTTTGGACTAGCCCCGAATGTGAGAGTGTGGGGAAAAATGTCCTAATTGGACTTTTTATAATTGGAAAGGAGAAGAGCTATCATATACACAAATGTCCTACATCTCAATGGGGCTCTTTTAAGAGGACCATCTCAAATAGCTTTGTAAATGGGGCACTGTGCTGAAGGTCCCAACATTCACCTGACTAATCCTGTCATGCTGTTTGAAATACACAGAGGAAGCTTCTAACATTCTGTAGAAAAAATAAAAAAGATAAACCTGACTCCAAAACTAAAATAATTCCAGTGTAGGTAGGAAAGTAAAACATGGCCTCATTCAGAGAATAGTATGTAAGTTTCATAGGTCTGTAAAAACAAACCTGACAAATGTATAACTTTGGAATCACTTAGGATACGGGCAGTTATTTTAGTATTATGCATAATGAAAGTTTAGTTGTATAAAATTGGATATAGTGAAGTGTTAAGATATTTCACCAGGATTAAGCTAATCCTTCTCTAATACAAGGAAAAATAGTTGCCAATAAACTCTCTATTTTTAACAGCCACTTGAGAGAGACAAGATGAGACTTATAAAAATCCCTTTCAAGAAGTTTTCCAGTACAGTAACAGTTTACACCCAACACATACATAAATACATTTCAAAAACTTTGCCTTTGCCAAGTTACAAAGTCTGACTTGTCAGACTTACATCATGTTTTTAAAAGCATGTTTGAAATGAAGCTTCTCAGACATCAGACTTCAGCGAATCTCAAAAGGATTGTCCTTTTTTTAGAAACTTAATGGCTTCCTTCCCTTTGAGTTTTTCAAAGAATTATTTTAGTATCAAAATGCTACACGTGGAATGAAAAGCAATGGATTTTGTTGCATTTTTTTGGAATACATGGTTTTTACTCATTTCCCGTGTATAATGTTGGTGTCAGAACACAGAGAAAAATGCAATATAGAGAAAATGTTTTGAATCTGAGCTCTTGAATATGGACTTTCTATATTATAGTGATGAGCCCCTGGCTCAAGAACTGGAGTGACCACCACAAAAGAATCTGATCCTGGATTTCAAGATTTGCTCATGGCAAAGAACATTTAAATGAATGGTGAGGGTAAATGGTGATGGCGGGAGGAGTAGAGACTAGGTCACTCTGTAAGAGCCAGCCTGATAGCAAGGATTCATTTGAAAATAAAAGATCTAACTGAAAACAGGTTAAAGTTGTATTCTCTGCATGTTTGTTCTGCTGACATGTTAAGTGATTTAGAAAGACGGGCTCTGGGATCAGAATGCATGGGATCAATCCCCACCCATCAATTCAGAAATATACGATCTTGGGGCACCTGGGTGGCTCAGTTGGTTATGCATCTCACTTTGGCTCAGGTCATCATCTCGTGATTCCTGAGTTTGAGCCCTGCATCAGGCTCAGTGCTGACAGCTCAGAGCCTGGAGCCTGCTTCAGATTCTGTGTCTCCCTCTCTGCGCCTCCCCCTTCACATTCTTGTCTCTCTCTTTCTATCTCAAAAATGAGTAAACATTAAACAAATTTAGAATAGTATGATCTTGGGGTATGTGTCCAAAACTCCCTGATCTGGTTTCTTAATATTTTTTATAATCTCCTAGACATTTTCTTTTTAGAACTTACCACGACTTGTGATTATGTTCTAGCTGTGAATATTCAACTATGGCTTATCATTCTTATTGCAGTGAAAGCTGATGATTGTGAGTCCTGTCTAGCTCGCCATCATTTTATCAGACTCTTGCTCGGCGTCAACACTTTGTTGGCACTCAGTAGAATCTGGTTAAGTAAAAGAACAACTGAATGAATGAGTGAGATTTTCTGGTATACCCATCTTCACAGTAGAGATATATCTAACATCAGGATGACCTTAGTTGGTATGGCTTTGGGCTGACCAAGTGAGTTTTCTAAAATACAGTTTTTCAGAAATTAAATCCTAACTTTTCTTTGCCTTAAACTTTGTCTTATTTGAATGGATATTGCTAAGCTTTGCTTTTGTGGTTCCCTTTCCTCTGGTTCAGGAACTGAGCAGCACTCTTCTGTCTACACATTCTTCTTATGAGTGGACTCATAGATGCACTCTATTTACTATCTAGTCTTGCTGGCTTGGAATTCCTTTTATCCTTTTTATCCTTTTTAAGATGGCTTTAAGTATTTTAATTGGATTCATTAACGTCTAATTTTAAAGTTTCTCAAATGCCAGTTCCTATTACTTAAGAGGTAGAAATAGGTGTTTCAATGTATCTCCTACATGCCAAAAATACTAGCCTATTTGTCTTTATTAGACCATAGATCAATCTGTAGCAATGAATACAATACTTGAGTCTAATGGCATCACTAATGTATACTGTTGTAGTAGGGCTTTATGAATGATGAGGAATTAAAGGTAGGTTTGTTTCACAAAAAGAGATCTAATTTTCTTTACAGATCACATTTCTGACAAATGACAAATGTCTAGATACTATAATAACTAAAAGAAATCTAACTTGAGACTGGTTGAAGTCTCTTAAACTAGCAACAAAGGGATGTCCTGACCAATATATTTAATTATTTCTTCTTCTGTCATCTGCATTCCAACACCTATCTTCTAACTCTTTTTTGGGGGAACAAGGGGTGACACAGGGAAGCAGTGGAGACACCGAGAGAGAGGGGGTGGTTGGGACTTCCCTAAAGCAGATGCAGAGTGGTGCGACTGAGTCTGGTGGCTGCAAACACACAGGTCAGCTGACACGTGATGGTGGACACGTGCGCCCCACGTGGAAGGCAGGCCTTAGGTGGTCACGGGGACCCTAGAGCTTGGCTTCTTGGCTTCCTGCCTGGCCTCTGCTGGAGGACCACAAGGAAACCACTCCGTCTCCTCCTCTGGGCTTCAAAACCCAGGGCCGGCATGCCCTTTGCACTAATCCTGTTGCCCCTGAGGGGGCCACACATCGTTCCTGGAAGTAATACCAGGTCTATGCATAGAGTGACTGAAGCAAGCCCCTGTTCTAGCTCCCCACTCCAAAATCCACTTACTATATTGTCCTCAGACAGAGGATGTATCAGATATTAAACTAGTAAAACAGATATTACACTCGATCTTAGGCAAAAGGTGGGGAAACAATGATCTCCCAATTCTTAATTCCAAATTCAAACAGGTCAATCTTAGCTTACAAAGTCTACAAAGTACACATGTCTAAGCATGCTTCACTATCTCAAGAGCACCTCTGTCTGATAGATATTTCTGTATAATCAACTTGTTCACCTTTACTGTAAGTATATTAGGCAAATGAGAGGATAGGAACTCCATGGATTCTGGTTTATCTTTGCAAGATATTTGTAACAGATGCGATTGAAGACTCTTTCACAATGCCTAAATTAGTCAAAGCGACTGTCACCCAAAGTTGTTCAGGAGTGGGTTTTTTAAAACAAATCAGTTGAAATGGCAAAATGATTCTCCAGTGTTGTAGGTCTGTGGACTTAGTATGGAAATTCTCTGTAGCAGACAAAGATTGTTGAATTTCATTAAACAGGAAGATATTGGGGAGTCTTCACTTTGACTGTCTCAAAGTGCTCCTTAAAAAATGATATTAGTAAGTACAACTTTGACTTTAGGACCTTCAAGTCTGGAGTTCTGCTATTGTTTACAGTCAGGGAAGCTCCAATCAGAGTAACCTTTTTGCCCATAACTATATATTCTGGACAAAACATAAAGAACTAACTATGCAAGGGCATTGGAAGGAAGCCCAGAGCAGACAGATCCAGGAAGCAGGTTGACACAGAGAGAAGGGAACTGTGTGGTGTGAGTTTCCTTTTCTTATGTTTTTGAGACCATTGGCAGTCTCCAGTCTCCATCATGCTCTGCGGTTACAATTCTGTGGAAACCCCACAGCAGTCCTGGCTTGAGGAATGAGTTGAGAATTTTCAGCAACCAGAGCTGCTGGGAAATGAGAAGGTAAAGGAGAGAGCCAGATTTTTGTGTACAGCCTTATAGTTCGTTATCATGACTGATAGAGGACTCTGGCACAGCCGGTCACACTATGGGGAAAATGTGCTGCAGCGAACTAGAGCTAAAGATTATAAATCAGTGTAATACAATCTACACATTGATTATGGTCCAATAGCTAAAATATATAGTACTTCATATGCTGAGAGAAATTCAATCCTCTCTTTTTAAAATACAAAAGATGTGTAAAGATGAAAGATTTTAGGAACAGACTTCTGATTCTATAACTATAATTAATCTTTTTCCATCTGGTAGAGTGATGTGGAAACACCACTTTTTTAAGGGGATGGTCTTGCCAGTTTAATGACTAGTAAACTGTTGTTGCATAAGACTTTAAGAAGAAGATATTTCTTTAAATAGTCTGTCACTCTTCTCTTCATACATCTAATATCAACACACTGATGATCTGGGCTGAGAAGCTCTGTTTGAATTTCTATCCTGATTTCTCTCACAGGTCTTGAATTTTTTTTTCCACTGACTGACTTGTCCAAGGAATTCATCAGATGGTACCCATCTCTGTAATGGAACTGCAACTCTACTTCCAAACTTGATTAAATTACATTTCTTTCAAAGCTTCTCTGTTTTTCACATCACCAGGTGATTTATGCCTCTGGTTAATATACAAGTCACCTTCCTCCATCAGGTGGCTGGCACCTACATGGAGATTTATCCCAGTTAAGTACATAACAAATACTTAACATAGTTACATGAATGAACGAACAAATGCATCATTAAATTTCCTACAAAAGAAAAGCAGGTCATGCTAAAGAACCCAGAAAGGAAGTTATTTCACTGGTCAGAATTTTCTCTGCTAGATACAGGTATCAGATTTAGCTTTAAGATAGCCTATCAGGAGAGATTTGGAGTATTCTTTGCCTCCTTTTCTTTGGTCTTCATGGAAACAACAATGCCAAGTTTCCCATCTTACTGAGGGAGAGACAACAGGCTGAAGGCACACAGATTGGAGTTTAAATTTTGGTTCCGATGCTTATCAACAGAACCTTCTACAAATGTCTGACCCTTGCAGAGCATGTCTCCTAGGTCTGTGAAGAGAATGGATTGCTCTGGGGACTAAAAGGGACAAAAAAAAAAAAATGGAGCACTTCTAATCAAGTAATACATGGGACACAGTAATAACTGTAACAGTCTTGTTGAGTTTTCCTATGGGTTAGGCATGCTACACACATCATTTCAGAGAATGCCCACAGCTGGTAGGGACTATCTTTAAATTCACGTTACAGAAAAAAACAAAAACTTAGAGAGTAGTTATTTGCCAGCCAGATTGCTGTTATTGGGCTGCAACGTCAGGGCCCGTCACTATTTTTCCACGCCACCTCCTTACATGGTAGCAGGAGTTGAAAGTAGTTATCACCAACATCATCACAGTTTTTGGTATCTTACTTATGAAGCCGTTGGTTGTCACTGATTCTTGGTTTAAAAGAGGACTCTAATCAGCTTCATAGCATTTGGGAGACTGGGGATTGGGAAATGTTTAAAGTTGTCATTGACCAAAAGTTTGTTCTGATCTCTCAGTGATGACATGGCCTTCGTGAAGTTGACAAGACCTATCTGTCCACAACACACAAATCAGAGGACTGTTTTGTTTTTCCCTGAAGTACTGTTGTCTTAACTGCTCGCTAACTCCACAATCTAAGAATTTATGCCTGTGTGGGTCATTAAGATGTTTAGAATATGCTTAAATCAATAAAGATAAATGTTCCTTGGAGTTTGGGAGTTAACTATATTCGGAACATGGCTTGTTTTTAAGATCTCATCCAAAACCAAAACCAAAACAAACAAAACAATCTCCCTCTCTCTCTCTGTCTCTCTCTCTCTCTCTCTCTCTCACACACACACACACACACAAACACACACACACACACACACGCACACACACACCAAAAAAAGACTGCCAAAAAACAGTGTTAACTACACGACACTGTCACCTTGGAAACAGTAGGGGTTGAGTCAGTGATGGTAATATTTGTGATCTTGGCTCCAGGATGTCTAGTTTTATCTGATAGACTGGATACCCCCATAAAGGGCTGCCCTCCCACTTCACCTCTGCTTGGTAAATGCATATAAAATAGTATATCCTGAAAAGCGACATTTTTTAGAGACATTGCCATTCGCTGGCTTTAAGGATTGCCTGATGGAAGACAAGCTCCTGCCCTTTAACTCCACCCCCATGCTCAAAGGCTGGATCCATCAATTTTCTCTTTCCATGAAGATGTCTGAGATGTCTCTTGAACTAATTTATGTTTCTGTTCTTATTTGGCAATTTACTTTCCTGGTTTAACATCACAAACAAACAAAAACAGCATTTCTGGAAATTCTCCCCTATCCTTATTTTATTATTATCTCTTAAAGTTTGCTTCGCAGATCTAAATATTTTGTACTTCTTTATCAGATGAGCCAATGCCTTCTTAATTTTGAATGTGCCTTGGTGGGAGCATTTCCTGTCACCTTTAAAAGCTCAGTGAGTTGTGTTTTAGTGCTTTTTGTGTGTTAGATGTGGAAATTGAAAATATTGAGATTAGGAAGAGACTCCTGTAACCTTAGATTTCTAAAAATAAATACTATGAACTAAAAATCATTAAGAGCTCAAGACTATGGGACTGTTTTCAAATTTGAAAGGAAGTCCTAGACTGGCTTCTAAGGGGTGGGTTTCTAGTTTAATTATAATTGTGAGTACCTTCTCCGGAACACTGTTGATTAAATTTACAGTATTATTTATCTACTATATAGGCTCCGTTAAGCCAGGCAGGTAAAATATATCACTAAGAAGTTTCTGAATTTTAATCTTGCAATTTGCATCTGACATGTCGATAATGTGACTAAATTAAGCAGTGCTTCATAGTTCCGGTGTTTACGTCTGCAGCATGATTTCACTGTAGTATGGATAGACTTAATAGGTTGTTAAGAAGAGAGTGGAGAGACATTGTTGAACTTTGCAAATAGTAGAAGGAATATCCCTGAGCTTCCTCTCTAGGGTATTTTAGTTTATTTGGCTATAGAAGAATTATTTCAGATGTTGTTAGATTTAAAATGTTTACGTCCATATCTTAAGGCTCAAAACTGTGATTTATCTGGCAGTTCTTGTGAGTAAAAGGGTATTTCTTTTTTTAAAAAAAGTGTTTATTTTGAAAGAGAGAGAGAGTGAGCGAGCACAGGGGATGGGCAGAGAGAGAATCCCAGGCAGGCTCCACAGTGTCCACACAGAGCCCATTGTGGGGCTTGAACTTCCAAACTGTGACATCGTGAGCTGAGCTAAAGTCAAAGAGTGAGATGCTTAACCAACTGAGTCACCCAGGAGCACTCATAAAGGGTATTTCTTAATTTTCCCCCTCAGTTTGATCGAAATAGCGAGGAAAGCCAGACTTCCAAATGTGAACATCTAGGAGGTAATATCATGGGTCAGGTTTTCTAAAACAGTGGCTACCTGGTTTGAAATAACCAGGATCTGGACACCTGTACCCTTATCCCCCATTTTTTTGGATCCTACCTTACTCAATAACTTAGGGGCTGTACAACTTTGGCTGCAGTTGACTGGTCCAGTGATGGACCTCTGATGTTAGCTGAGCCAATTAGAATCTTTCCTTTGGGTTTTCCCAGCTGGTACCAATGAAAAGAATCCATTCTTTGCTAATAGTAGTAGCTAAATAGTGTACAATTCACAGGTTGTTAGTGGCTGTAGTGGGTAGACTTTATAATGGCCCCACACCCCAGTTCTGGTGTTCATGTGCTCATATGATCTCCTAGCATTGAGTGTGAGCAGGATCTGTGACTTGCTGCCAACCCATGGAGTACAGGAAAGACGACAGGTGCCACTCTTCAGATGACATTAATAATATGAGTCCATCTTGGGCTGCCTAGGGCTAGAAGTTGGCTACTCACAATGGTAATGAGTTAGGCCGGTATATTAGAATCTCTCCCTAGTTTAAGCTGATGTTTTCATGTCAAGTACAGGCTAACTTTAAAAGTAACCATATAAAAAATCATTGGCTCTACCCTTTTGACTTAATGTTGTTTCATCTTATGAATTTTGGTTATTCAAGTATAAGACTCAGGGGAAGCCCCTAGCCTCTTTTCTTTCTTTTTTTTTTCCAGATCTATTTTCTAAAATTTTAGTCTGAATATAGTTCACCTCAATTATCAAAAATGCTTATGTCCTTGACATCAGTTAATAGCAGCAATTCTTTGGTTAAAAAATTCCTAAATGTCTTTTCCAGTTTCCTCATACACGGCGGATAACAGAAATATTGTGAAACACCAAGTCATCGTATTAACATAAACTATGAGAATTTTGTTTGACTCTACAAAATTACTTAATAATATTATAGCCTTGTAGTTAATTTTATGGTTGTTATTCCTTTCATTCTTGGACATAATAGCATTGCTCAGCTGGCCCTTTCTTGTCTCTCTTCTGCCTGAAATGCTAGATGTTGGCTTTTCACAGGGATATTGGTTCAGTTGTCCTCATATCAAAGTTATTCTAGAAAGACAAATCTTAATGGAAAACAAAGAAGCAAATCAACAAAATCGCATCCTGCCTTCTCCTGCATAGAACACATCAGCGTGCTAGGCATAAAACTGGGAAGAATGGAGGACGGAAGGCTTCTCAAGTGCATTCTGCATTTGGTTACACTTTCTGATGTGAGGTTTGGTCTTAAAAACCATGAGAAAGACATGAATTGTTAAAGATCATCATCATGTATTGATTTAAGTATTCATTTGAAGACTCTTAACCTAAATATTTGAAACACAAATATATGAAGCACATGCTTAATAAATACTATGGAATGATAAACAAATTAGAGTTTGGAAATTTGTAGAAAAATTTAAACTCATGATGCATAGAATTGTTTCTATGTGGAGCCATTTCCTTTCTTCAGTCAAGAAACCCCTCCCTCCTGTGTGGGGTCAAGCAAGTCCTTATTACACAACAAATCAGTGAGATGGGCAGATGCTTCGATTCATAATAGCATCTGTATTGTTCCTATCAGATCATTGCAGACAGGTATTCTCATTTTATAGATGCAGAGCTCAATGTAACACCCCAGACAGAGTGACTCGGGACAGATCTCCCATTGCGTCTCCTGGGCACCACACATCTCTTAGTGGGTGCTCCCAGAACCAAAGTGTCTGTGAGCAAACAGGTGCAGCAAATGCCCTTCATGGAATGTCATAATAAACATCAGGTACAAGGCTCTGAGAAGCTCTAGTATAGAAAATCAGGTGAGGAAAGGACAGAGGATAGAGAGAGGGTGACAGCAAGAGACCTGCTTACAAACTCAACTTCCTAGTACCACATTTCCCCAGCACACTTCCTGATATTCTTTGGCCCCTGCCAGTAAACTTGCCCTCCCCACCCACTCCGAAGCTCTTCTCTGTATGGCAACATGCAAAGCCAGCACTCATTAACAAAGCAAAGGTCTAATGGGCTCATGCTCTGGGCCAGTCTCTGCGGTAGGTGCCAGACGTGGCATGGAGCTGGAACAATGCCTTCACCTGCCCTCCATGAGGAGAGATTAGCTGAGAAATAAACAAGCAGTCGCAATAAAATATGATACAAATGACAATCAGAGAAAGGGAAAGGATGCTAATGGAGGATGTCCGTGGGGAGTAACATAAGATGATGGGGGCGGGGCATGGAAGGCTTCTTGGAGGAGGAATTAAGGAAGAGGATTTAATCTAAAACCTGAGTGGTGGGTTCTGTTATAAAAGAGTGATTTCGTTGTAGGACGTAAGACCTAGCGAGGGATCCTTTCAGTGTGGCTGTTGGCTTAACCTAGGACAAGGCCTGGAAGAATCTTTTATTTTCTTTCAATGAATCGATTTATTGTTTTTTTTTAAATTTTTGGAATGTTTCCTTATTTCTGAGAGAGACAGAAAGAGAGAGAAAGGGAGATGGAGACACATGCAGGAGTGGGGGAGGCCGAGAGCGAGGAAGACGCAGAATCGGAAGCAGGCTCCAGGCTCTGAATTGTCAGCACAGAGCCCGATGCGGGGCTCGAACTCATGAACTGTGAGATCCTGACCTGAGCCGAAGTCGGAGGCCCAACCGACTGAGCCCCCCACGCGCCCCAAGTTATTGTTATTTGGGTTACATGGTTCCATTGTTTCGTAAAGTTTTTTTTTTTTTATAAAACTTTTATTTAATCTCGCTTCACTTAAGTGAACTGATAAGTTGGAGTGTTAGGAAATATCAAAGGCAGAGATGCCCACGTTTCTATCTGACTTTTGCTAGACTTGACAGTATTATATGATTGTTCATTTAGCGGCAGTCTCTAAATAAGAAAATATTGCAACACATGCTTGAGGTTTTTTTTCAATTAAATTTTAAATGAATGCAGAAATCTGGGCGCTTACTCCCTTTAAATGGTTTAAATTTTAACAATACATTTTGCATTGTGCCATAAAGAACCAGCTGTAAATGCAATGAATATTTGTTTATGATGTCTTGGTGGTAATTGGGTTTAGCAAGGCATGCAAAGAGCAGTTTTCTTCAAATGACTTATTGGAAATGTAAACGGAGGACAAGTTCCCTTTCTACAGGCAAGCTTCCTTTCTTCAATCCCAGCCATGGTATTATGAATAAATTGCAGCTCAGATTTAATACTGAGCATAAAAGACCCTTGTCCCAGATGCATGGACATAACTTATAATTACTATACTATGTAAAGTATGCTATTACTATTTGACTTACATTTGCTATAATTACTGGGTATTATTCTTCAAGTAGCTAGGAATAAATGATCATTAACAGATGATGTCCTGTGTAATTCTGATATATGATAACCAGCACAAATTTATTCTTCCCTCTGGAGGTAAAATGCTTAGCTTATAATAACAATTTAAGAATGGGGGTGGGAGGAGGTTAGAACCTGCTTCCTGAAAATGTTTTGCTGCTTCTAGAAAATTCCGCTAGTTTATTTATTTTCCTTTACCATGTTTTTTTTTTTTTTTAAACCAATGTGTGTTTCTCTAGTTAAGAATCATGGTCTATCAGAACCTACTTTGCCCCAGCTGTGGTTCAACTGTTTTTTATTGCTGTGGGAAGGCAGCCACAGGATGACACACAATTGTCTTTAAGGTTAGCGATTTCATCCATGACAACTTGGATGCTTTTTTTTCCAGTGACTGAGTTTTCACCTTCAAATCCCAGAGGTCATACAAAGGTAATGTTTTCCTTAAAACATACCTATTAAAGTGACCTAAGCCTTAACATAAACAAAACCTTTTAGAATGCAGACATCCGAAAAATCCAGGATTTCAATCCTGACTCCCATGTTTGAATATGAAAAGGGGGACAAGGCATAATGAAATTCCTTTTGAAGCAAGACTTCTAACCTTCATTTGAGAAGTAACCTGATGTAATCCTGCCTGCCCCCACCCATCTTTAGCTTAGATTTTCTTTTTTTTTTTAATGGAAAAAGAAATCACTTGTCAACCATAAATACTAATTCTCACCGATGATCGTCTCTTTACGTATATGTGATGTGTTCCAAATGTGTCGACTGGTAGGTCATTAAAAGGGAAAAAACATCCCAACCTTCCATGGCCTAAGCTTTCCCCAACCGTATTAACACAGTGGCAACTTTTCTGACAATTTGACTTAGTTATGAAAGTTTGTGAATGCGTATTGTCTTAAGATACGATTTAAAGAGATAAGGAAGGAGGACATAAACTAACATTTATTAAATGCTTGCTGTGTGTCCAGTGTCTTTATAGAAATAGCTTAACTATTAGTCACTTTGTTTTTCAGAAGAAAGTTTAGGAAGCCGGCACCCTTCGTCTTCCTTCTTATGTGACTTGTGGTTTCCTGAACTTTGCAAGGCTCTTGCAATCCACCTTGTAAATTTGCTGGAAGGCTGTTTGTCTCCCAAGCTGGAACTGCCCAGGCATGATGGACACAGGACCATAAAAGCTGGACGGCCTGATTCATCGCAGGCTCTCTGAGAAGCAGAACTGGTGCATCCAGTTTCTGGATAGGAGACCAACTGAGGGAGAAATGGAATTAACTGAATCCTGCCATTTAAAATAATTCTGCTGTCCTAGAGTCCAGGCTTTAATTCCACAAAGAGGGGCTATCCCTCCACAGACACGGGGGGGAGATCTCCAGGGTCAAGAAATATCACAATTAGTTGTTCTGAGGCCACTGGAAGGAAGGGGGACAAATTATGCAGGGGAGGCTGTCTTCAATCCTGTTCTTTCTTTTTCCTTCATCTTTTTTTAAATTTTAAAATTGAAGTGTAATGAACAGACGTGTTATGTTAGCTTCAGGCATGCGATAAACGATTCGACAATTCTATACGTTTCCAGTGCTCACCCCTGTTCTTTTATTTAAAAAATTTGTTTTGGTCATAAAAAATGCACAGTGTTTAGAAAACATAGACACGCAAATAAGAAAATAAAAATTAAATGTAATGCTGCCACCAGGAAGTAACAACACTCATTTAGCTATCGCTGTAATAGGCATTTAGAATTGGAATGCTATCATACGTATTTTGAAAATTGGAGTTATAATGCAAGCAGGACTGACTGAGAAACTACTTTGCCTGAATCTCTCTTGGGTTTTCATTCCCACTGTAAGTAGAGAAGCCTACAGTTTGGCCTGGCAAGCTCCTTAGCCCCAGAGGGAAAGATGTGTTTGTTGTTTGTGAGGCATTACTGGGAATATCTCCTGGCGCTCTTAAATACACTTGAAAACATGATTTTTCATGGCTGCTTAGGTTTAGTCCTATGGACATAATATGGTTTATTTAAACATCCCCTGTTGTTGGACATTTAGTTTGGAACCAGGTCCTGTTGTTAGTATCGTAAGTAATGCTTCAGTGAACACGCTTGGGAATTCCAAGAGCAATGTCCTGGTGTGGTTTACCGCTACGTCATAGGGTCTGATCCACCGGCCAGCACCCAGAAGCGCTCAAGATACACGTTTTGAATGAATTACTAACTTTTTTTCTGAGTCTCTTCTTATTTCTTCAGTAAAGATTTCAAGAAATGGAATTATAGGGTCAAAGTTAATACACTTCGATGAGGTTCCACACAGGGGACTGCATTTCACCTCCCCATTAGCATCCTTAACAAGCGTGACTTCTCGTTACTGCCGCTGTTGATTAAATGGAAGTATATACATAGTACAATATAAACATGACCTCCAGGTCCTCCTACGGCCCTGGAGCCCTCCTGATCTTCCGGTTCTAACTGCCAGACCAAACCGATTCAATGTCTTCTCCCCTTTTAACAATGTTCTTCACTAAATTTTAAAAACTTATCCTCTTGAATTGCTCAAAACTCTTAGTAATGGCAACATTATATTTCCCTTTCAATATATTATTTAGCTGTGATATTATTTTCCTGTGTATGTGTGTGTATTGTGTGTGTGTGTTGTGGGGGTACTTTTGGCCAGCGTTTTGGGTAGTGGTGTCTTATTTCTTCAACAAAACTGCAGAGTCACTGAGGACAGAAATTGTATGGATCAACAACACACATGATACGTTTCTAATACCTGATGACTCTGGTTCTGTGCAAGCGACTTAGCTCCCAGTCTCCTCGACTGTCAATGGGATTAATGATATTGCCCTCTGATGCCTACTGTAAGGATTAAACGGGAAAATGTGTGCAAGTGCTTGAAACACAGCCAAATATGTATTAGGTGCTCAATAAATTTCGGTTCTGCTATAATCTTGAGCTTGCCTGGAAGTGTGTAGACATCATATTGAAGAGTATTGCATGACTCAGTGAACTGGAAATCTGACCTCTGGGATCAGCATGTAGTGTCCTGTCAGGAGCAAATAAACAAGTGGGAAGAGAGTGATATAACATTGCAGGGTACATATGTTCCTACCTCTAAGATGTGTGCTACCACCACTGACACTCTAGGCTTCTCTTAAGTGCCCCAGGAGCAATCTGTCATCATAAAAATGAAAACAAGCAAACAAACAAACAGAATAGTGTTTTCAGTTAAGTGTTTCAGTTCAGCATCTCTGGATGTACACCTCCAATCAAAGCACTTGCCTGGACCCAAAGCTCGATGGAGGCTTGTAAGCACTCCCTCACTGGGGGAGAAACGTCCTGTTGGAAATTCACCTGGCGTTCTTTTTAATACTATTGGTAAGATCCTATTTACTCACTTAGTACTCTGGTGATATTCATCGCTTAAACCTATCTGCCAAGTTCCCTTTGATGAAACATTTGGGAAAGATTGATTAGACATGAGAATTCTGTCTTCTCGGCACTTGCTGTCAAAGCGTACTACTGCTCCAGAGACGGCGGCTTTTAAGGTTCACTCAGTCTGGAGCCCTGTCTTACCCAAGTTATAGAAGCCCAAAATGTGACCTTGAAAGTCACATAGCCTTAGAGAGAGAGAGCTATAGTTTTGATCCTAGAGATTCATCAGTGATATTTGGGAGGTGGGAGGTTTTGTTTTGTTTTGTTTGCAGCCGTGACCATGATTGCAGTCCAGAGTTTGCCACCGTGTCAAGATGGTACAGCGGAAGGACACTGCAGATCCATTGGTGCTTCTTAGGAGGACTTGAGTGTTGTGATTCTGTTCTTCAGCTATTTTTCAGGAGATAAAGTCCAGGCCAAGAGAGGCAAGTATACTGATACCAAAAAACAAGTCACACAGAACTCATCTGAACTCTCCGAAAACCTGTCTTGGAGTCAGATGGGTGGAGGCTTGACCCTCCTCCCAGCCGCCCCACCGGGCAACCTTAGGCAGGTCACTGAAGGCTCCAAACCTGTTTCCTTTTCTGTAAAATGAAGACAGCGATGGATTCCTGAAGAGTTGTTGTAAGGAGTGAATGAAATGACCTGAGAATATGGGGTGTGCTTCCCTGAGTGCCAAGAAATAATGGACGTTCAGAAAGAAGGTGGCAAATGGCTACCACCTCTGTAACAGTAGTCTTTTCTCAATGTAGATGGTCCCCTGAGTTGTGGGTCTCAGAGAACATGTTCTTGTTCCTTTAATTATATCAAGTTTATAGGAAATGGGGTGTCTTCTTTAGACTGTTAAGAAAATCCTATCATGACCATCAGAACCTGCTGCCATTTTTCTACATTTTGAACATGAGGAATTTGCTTTTGTAGGAGCTGCACTTTTGTGGAGTTGGCTGGGCATGGCATCCTCGGGAATGGATGCATGGTGTTCGGAAATGGCACAGCCACTGCTATGGTTACTGGAGCTACCTGCACAGTATTTGTCAGAAGGGCTTCTGTGAATTCAGCACGCAGGATCAGAAGACCCGAGAATCACAAAGTATGCTTTGTGGGGAACCCTCAAATTGCAAATAATGTCTTGAGAGACTAGACTCTGCCAGAAACAAATTGAAATGGCATTCTTTTGAAACGTCAGGGATACTGTCTTATACAGAGAAAATCATCCAGGGAAATCTACAGAGCCTTTGGTGAGAAAGCAGAAAGAGGGGACCCCCAGTGGAAAACTCCCATTTGGCTTTGGCTAAGTTGGAGACATTGACTCATAGTCTGACTCTTGTCTTTTTATAGTACACTTCCTAACTTGCAATGTTTTTTTTGAAAACTGTAATAAAAACACAAGTATCTTATATTCATGGGCTTAACTATTGTTATTATTTTGTAAAGACATAGGATTTGTTCATACTTCGTAAGACACTGAATTAATTTTCTATTCTTTCTCCATCCCCTTCCTCTTAGGCTTGTTAATCCTTTTGACATTGATTATTGTAAACATTCATAAAATTAACATTTTAAGTGGCCATTTTTTATAAGTATCTGTTTAGTTTACAACTGCAAATAAAGCTTAGGAAAAATCTTTCTAATAGCTGCTATTATTTTTTACAGGGTAGAAATAATGTCGCTTACACTTGTAGTGACATCAAGTCAATGGTATTTATTTTCTCTGGACCAGAGGCCACAGCAAAATGAAACTGCCCTCTCTGGGTTGAAGAATTACCATTTCCTATGGAATTAAGTTCAAACTCCTTGAACCTCTTCTTGCTTCATAGAATTCACCATGCCAACCTGTTTAACTATACCAAACCCTGTAAAGATGTTTTGTCATTACAGATGTGTATAATTTTATTATACTTATTTACACATTATCTATCATCTATCTAGCTAGCTAGCTAGCTAGCTATCAGCTTTCAGCTTATCTAATTTTTCTACCTATATGTTCATCCCTTCTTACAGAAGACTTTGTACCGCTTACATGCAGGGACTATGTTTTAAATGTTTTCATTTCCTAAAAAATCAGCACAATATCTGGTCCCTGATCTAGGTGGAAATCAGCATGTGAGTGAATTTCCTGGCCCTGACTAAACTATGTGTTTGCTGGAGACGGTGAATGAGTGTTCTTTCCATTCCCCATGTCTAGCATCACATCTGATACATAGTAGGTCCAGAATGTGCATTGGTGTTAAATGCAAGTGAATACATTCAAAAGATAAAAGTGAAGCATTGAACTTCGTTGTCTACCTTTGACAACTATCTGACTCCTAAATGTGTTACATGTTGGCTTTGAATCTTTCAATGGGATGGAAGTTATTCAGCTATTCCTAGTTTATCCCATTTGTGATGATTGCCTCCAGGGACTATTCTAAGTGTGTCCTATGCGATGCTGGGGTTGGGAGGCATCTATATGCTTGAGTTGATTTTTGAGTTGGATTTTATTGCTGATACTTAGATCAAAGGGAGGAGGATTTTGGACTGGCATTTGGGAATAACCTAGAAATAATACTTTTAAAATGTGATATACTATCCTGTGTGCATTCTTTTGTCAAAAATAAATTGAGTATCAAAGTAAGGGTGTATTTCTGGACTCCTGAGTCTACTCCATTGATCGACATGCTAATCTTTTATGCCGGTGCCACACTGACTTGAAAATTTTAGCTGTGCGGTAAATTTGGGAATAAGGAAGTGTGAGTTCCCCACTGTATTTTTCCTTTAAAATTATTTACTTGTGTATTTTGGGCACGTGGATTCCTTCAATTTCCATATACATTTTAGAATCAGTGCATCAATTTCTACAGGATCTCGAATTTTGACATGGATCCCATGGAATCTGTACATCGGCTCGGAGCAGCATAGCCATGTCAACAAGAGGGCGTTTTCAAATCCATGAAAGCTGGTGTCTTTCCACTTATTTAGGTCTTTATAGGTTTCTTTCAGCAGCATTTTGTAGTTTACAATATGCAAATCTTGCACTTCTTTTGTGAAATCTATTTCCAAGTACCTAATTCTTTTTGTTGCTATTAGAAATCAAACTGTTTTCTGATTTTTTGTTTTCAGATTGTTCATTGATGGTGTATAGAAATACAATTGATATCTGCATATTGATCTTGCATTGTAACCTTCCTGATTTCTTAGTTCTAATAGTTTTGGGTGGATTCGTTAGAATTCTCTACATGCATAAATATATAGAGAAATGTGCAAACAGCCAGTTTTACCATTTCCTTTCCAATCTGCATCCCTTTCATTTCATGGTTTTGGTCTAATTGCTAGAATTCTGAAAGTATGTTGGATGCTGAAAAGTATTTATACTTCATTCTCTGAAAACATTAAACACCTTATTTATCTGCTTGTTTATTTGAAAGGTAAGAAATGCTATCTTAATTTAAATGTCTTCCAGTCCTGGAGAGTATTTGTTTTCATATGCTAAGTGGACATTTGTCCCTCCTTAGCAAATTCCTTTTTGTATCATTTATCCATATGGGCCATTGGTGTTCTTTTAAATTAATTTACTGGAATTTGCATGTTAAGGATAATAGGCCTGGGATGGTAAAATAAATTACACAGATATTTACTCGGTTAGTTGTGATTTCATTTGTACTGTTTTTCTGCTACATACATGTCTTTCTTATGTGTCTATATGTCATACATGCCAGTCATTTGATTTTCAGACTCAGCTTCCAGTGTCAGACCCGGGGAGGGAGACCTCCTCCACCTGGGGCGCTACCACAATTCACCCGCTTACAGTGTCCCTTTGGTAAAGACATTATTTTGGAGAACACACATTGGAATGCTAATAAAGTGTTTCAGACACTTAAGTCTGTAAGTCTTTCTGAGAAGCAGGGCAGAATCGCACCGTTTGGGGAAGGCGAATTGTCAGGTGGCTTTGGAGGCTGAGTTTCCCCGCAGCATCTCTTCCTGGGCAAGAGCCGGGAAGGGTCCCCCAGTCGGAGTTTCGCAATTTGCCTGGCGGTCAATTTCCTCTGAAAGAATGCCCCCTTTGCTGACTCTGATCACAAATACAATCCAATTAAAAGCTATTATGTTAATGTGAATAGAGAGGGAGATAGAACAAGACAGTGAAATGTTTCATTTAGGCTCAAATGAGTTGATTTCTCGGGGCATAAAGAATCCCCGTTAGGTTCGTTGCTGCAGTAACACAAGAAACATGCAAACCAAGCTACTGATTAAAATCTAGGAAAGAGAGAAAAGGTTTATCGGTGTGACAAGGGCTGGTTGGTGGACTATTAGATGACGCATTTGTGTGTTTGCTTTGAAACCTTTTGGCTTCTGTCACACATGGGCATTGAAAAAAGCTGCCCTGTTCCGGTGGGCTCAGAGAGCGCTTATCTGGAAAGCAAAATTGATGTCCAGTGCCTTGAAAATGACAACATCATTTCTCTGTGCTCATTCCACTTTGTATATTTGATGAAGGTGGCCTAAAGGAGAAAGTTACAGCAATAAAGGAGTCGGCTCCTTTCCCAGGATCAAGGAATATAATATTACTTGTAAGCATAAAAATCTGCACTGAAGAATAAAAAAAATTGGACGCTCGAAGTTTACATACTTCTTTTGCTCTCAATTTTAGATCATATAGCTATTGGTTTGGGAGAAACATCAAGGTTTTTCATAACCAACATCAAAGCAAAGACATTAACATCGATTATATCAATTCTTAGGTAACTCAGTTTTGGGTCTGTATCTCATCCTAATCCCATAGAAGATTACAATTTCCAGTAAGTTAATGAAAGAGATTTGTCATGTGAAATCTATTTTATTATGTTATCATTTTAAAAATGTTTTCCCTTTGTTCTTATCTTCTTAGCTGCTCTTCTGAGTAAGATACTGTAAGTATCAAAGAAGCCCTAAGTATGGTAGCTTAGTTGGGGACTACAACTGTCTATCCAAACCCATTTTTCCTCATTTTGATGTGAAATAGGGGCACCTGGCATCGGTCTAAGAGGCTAGAATATGCCCTGAGGCACCCTTGGTTCCCATGAGGCCATGCGACTCAGTTCTAGAGAGTCAAATGTTAGAGGCAATGAATGATACACGCCTCTCCGGATCAGACCCAAGCACAGTTCCCACACGTTATCTCCGTGATGCGATATGGTGGCACTGCTGACCATCTAAAGCAGGATTGAAAATTATTTCTAAACAGAGACAAAGGAACATGCTGAGGAGGGACAAGAATGAATTAAAACAGTGGCAACAACTAGAGGGAAAAAATGCAATGACAATTTCCTAAACATTCTAGCATAGAAGCATAACTCATTTAAAAATATTCTGTATCAAGTTGTTGTGTAACTTGTTCCTGAATCAGATTGTGTGAGATTAAAAAACGCTTCCTGCCCATTGACAGATAAAAGATAGATAATGTTTATTTTATTTTTGAGAGACAGAGACAGGTCACAAGCAGGGGAGGAACAGAGAGAGAGAGGGAGACACAGAATCTGAAGGAGGCTCAGCACAGAACTGGATCTGGGGCTCAAACTCATGAACCGTGAGATCATGACTTGAGCCGAAATCAGATGCTTAACGAACTGAGTCCCCCAGGTGTCCCCAAAAGCATTTTTAATAGCAAGAAACACCACTCATTTTGTGTCCTAATGTCACATAGTACATTCAGAAGGAAAAAAAAAACAACAACCATAAAACATTCACTGCTCTGAGGATCTCACGGGTCCCGAGTTTCCTCCTAGGCTTGTATGTTAATTAATTTTGAAACTTAAAACCAAAAGTGTAAGAAGCATTTCAACTATAAGCATCAAACAGTGCTAGAGAACGGAGTCCTTCTATTTGTCATTTCAAGATTCTACCTGAACCTTTTAGATCCTCTGTTGGAATTACGATATTGTCATTCACCCTTTGGGTCTGAAATAAAATTTTTATTAAAACAAAAGAGGGGCGCCTGGGTGGCTCAGTCGGTTGGGCCTCCGACTTCAGCTCAGGTCAGATCTCACGTCCGTGGGTTTGAGCCCCGCATCAGGCTCTGTGCTGACAGGTAGCTCAGAGCCTGGAGCCTGCTTCCGGTTCTGTGTCTCCTTCTCTCTCTGCCGCTCCCCCTCTCAAGCTCTGTCTCTCTCTGTATCAAAAATAAATAAAACATTAAAAAATAAATAAATAAAACAAAAGAAAACAAACAAACAAGAAAACAACTGTGGATGCCAGTTTACCTAAGAATCTTAGAGATTAGCAGTGTATTCAGCCCGCATGCGTCTGCAGTGACCCTCAGAAAGGATGGAGTAGGTCTTTCTGCTGCTCTCTCAGCACCTGGCATAAGCTGGTCATAGAGAAGGCACTCAAAATACTTTTCCAGGGGCTCCCAGGGGGCTCAGTCAGTTAAATATCGACCAGCTCAGGTCATGATCTCGCAGTTTGTGAGTTCGAGCCCCGTGTCGGGCTCTGTGCTGACAGCTCATAGCCTGGAGCCCACTTTGGATTCTGTGTCTCCCTTTCTCTCTGCTCCTCCCCTGCTCATGTTCGGTCCCTCTCTGTCCTTCAAAAATAAATAAACATTCAAAAAAAAAAAGATTTTCCTTGACCAACTGCCTCAGTATATAAAAAAGCAAAAACCCTCACCATTTGATCTTGCCTTTCTCTGTAGACACAGGAGCATAAGTCAAATATTGAAGAGAAAACCCAGGAAGAGGCAGCCTCAGATCTGAAGGGGATTGAACGGCACTTGGATTTGCATTCGTAGAATATGTCAGAAATGACAGCTTCGCCAGTTTGCTGGGGAAGGAGTCAGTAGCAAGATCAGGTCGGACACTCCCTGTCAGAAATTTCTACCCATCTTCTGCTTTTGACTTAAGTTTAATTATACCAACTCACTTCCACTGAGATTTTCACCACACACCTTGATATTTGTTTTACTAGCCTACACACGGTGTAATGGTGTAATGTAATTCTTCCATGCCGAAAGGGATCATTAGTAGAAAATGCACCACAAGGCAGAGGTGCATCTAACATGCATCCAACCTACTAAATAGTCATCTGGAACATTCCTCTTCAGCATCCTTAATATACATGGTATCCGTGCTTGCCATGGGGCATTCAGGTCTGGGGGCTGGCCAAAGTAATGTTTAGTGAAGGATAGTGACAGCCAGGGTAAAGCCCACTGGGTAGTTTTGGTTTACAGTGAAGTTCATTATTCATTTACTCACTTACTCACTCATTCATTCAAAAATATTTATTGAGCCAGAAATATATAGCAAGCATATCTTTACTACATACCGTATAGTGATGATAAATTATAAGTTCAATGTCATTGCATTCAAGTTGCTGCAAATCAGATAAAGAAAATAATGTCTCTACTACTAGGTGAAATTTCTAGGGACCATAAAGGCTGTATAAAAAGGTGCCGAAGAGGTTTAAAAAGCTGAGGCTGGTGCTTGGTATGTATGGAAATAAGTGATAATATCTACACGGAAGATGTTCTCAACACATTGGGGAAGGGCAAAGAGGACTCTGTCAGCATACGTATCTCCTTCCTCCTGTCCCCACTGCGCTGCTCAAATCTGGAAAAGCATCTTTCAAGCTTATTAAACATTAACCTCCAAAGTAATCTGAAACAGCACAGCATTTTATTCTGTCCATGAAAAGAAAAATACAGCCAGGGAACTATCTAACTTTGCCCATTTGTATAATATTCCTTTATTAGAATAGGTAGTTAATATCTGTCATTCACACCCATATAGGTTGCATGGACCACATTCTAGGGTGCTTGCGCAGGTGTATGTGTGGTGACGTTCTGGGGCAGAGCCCCATGGCACCCCACACCGGGCAGGTTACTGACTGGTGGGGATTGAGGAACCACTATCATTTCAGAGCCACATGCAAAGCCTGACTTGGGGATGTCCCCAAAGACTGCGATCCAGGTAAATATCCAGCTTCTGTGGACACTACTAATCCTGTAATAACAACATAGGAAGTGTTAAAGGCGCAATGTGATACTTACAAATTGCTTCACTAAAGGCCAATTGTATCTTTTGGGGTTCAGGCCACCGTTTTAACAAGCTAGGGTAGATCCGCATCCCTAGCGGCCTGCCACAGAGCGCTAATCCGCCCCGCCACTGGAAGGATGTGCACTTTGGCAATGGCTATCAGAATGGGAAGGTGCCCTGTTGCCCATAGGTTATCTGGCTGTCTGCACTGCCAGAGGGATGGTAACTGGTCCATTTCCTAGAAGGCAGGTATGGAAGGAAATAAGTGAGGCCCCAAACTGCCGGCTCAGGAGCGTTGCAATATGCCGGATAACAGTACAAGGGAAAACTAAACCTAGGGCCTGTGAAGAAGGAAATCTATAGTGTCTCAAGTTTCCCCCATGTGCTTAGGGCAGGGGAGGAACAGCTAAGAGCCATCGCAGGTAACACAAGTTACATAATCGAAGAAGATGAGCTGGTATGTGTCCCAGTGACCTAACTAACTTTTGGGTTCATTCCTAGACCTTGCTGAGAGCATCTATTATAAAGTCATGGAGTAGTAGATCTGGAAATGTCCAGCTTGCCCGGCACCATTTATTAAACAGACTGTCTTTCCCCCCTTGTATATTCTTGTCTCTTTTGTTGTAGATTAATTGACCATATCAACATGGGTTTATTTCTGTGCTCTCTAATCTTTCTCACTGATCTATTTTTTACGAGTACCCTACTGTATGATCCAGTGATTCCACTATTAGGTATTTACCCAACGAAGACAAAAACATTAATCCAAAAAGACATATGCACCCTTATGTTTATAGCAGCATTATTTACAAGAGTCAAGAGAGGGAGGCAGCCCAAGTGTTTATCAACAGGTGAATGGATGAAGAAGATGTGGTGTGTATATATACAATGGAATATTACTCGACCACAAGAAAGAATGAGATCAGGCCATTTGCAACAATATGGATGGATCTATGGGTATAAAGCTAAGTGAAATAAGTCAGTCAGAGAAAGACAAATACCATATTATTTCATTTGTATGTGGAATCTAAGAAACAAAAAAGTGAATAAACAAATAAGCAGACAAACCAAAAAGCAGACTCTTAAATTCAGAGAACAAACTGGTAGCCGCCAGAGGGAAGGTGGGTGGGGGAATAGGTGAAATGGATAAAGGGATTAAGAGGTACAAATGTCTGGGGCTCCTGGGTGGCTCAGTCAGTTGAGTGTCCAACTTTGGCTCAGGTCATGATCTCCTGGTTGGCGAGTTCAAGCCCTGCGTCAGGCTCATTGCTGTCAGCCTGTCGGCACACAGCTCACTTCAGATCTTTGGTTCTCCTCTCTCTGCCCCTCCCCTGCTTGTGCTCTCCCCAAAATAAATAATAAAAAAAATTTTAAAAAGAGGCACAAACTTACATATATAAAATAAGTATGTTCTGGAAATGAAAAGCACAGTAAAGGGAATACCGTCAATAATACTACAGTACATTGTATGGTGACAGAGGGGAAAACTTGTTGTGATGAGCATTAAATAGTACACAGAATGGTTGAATCAATATGTTGACCACCTGAACATCGTATGTTAATTATACTTTAAAAAATTAGATCTGGAAGAGGCACTGGAGGTCACCTGGAGCAGAGGGTCAGTCAGTCGTGTTACTACAGCCAGTCCCATTTCTTTTTTTTTGTTAGTGAGAAATTTGGAAGCTCTCTGGCATCACGTGGGAGCTTCGGGAAGCATGAGGACTCACCCCTGCGGGCTGCTCGGTAGCCTCACAGACTCCATGCTGGTCTCTGTTCTTCTGTGGCCACCGGGCACGGGCAAGGAGCGTCTCTGTGACATGGTTTCCCGTCCACACCCGCTTCCTCCAAAACCCCGCCTGGGAACTGAGGCGCAGCTGGATTTCAGCTTGGTCCCAGAGCTCTTGGGAAGCCTACGGCTTGCTTCTCTTCCATGGAGGGCCTGCTGGGGGAGGGGGCGGCTCACAGAACTTTCTCAGGCACTTCACCAGACAGCTCCTTGCTGACTCTGTGTCTCCTCCAATCAGGGAATCATTACCATGGCGAGGGCAGAAAAACTGGCTCTTCTACCATCAAATATAGTTTCCACATCTATTCTTTATAGCATAAACTTCAGCTTTTATACTAAAATAAAATTCGGGATTTTTTAAAATTCCGAAGACTCACTCTCAAATTATTGTCTCTGCCCTGCGTGTTTGAACGCCCACTTTGACACTTAAGAGCTGAGAATGGTCTTCTCTTTTGCCCGTGCCTGAGACAGGAGGTCCAGGATGCCCGGACCAGAATGAGCAGACCAGAAACACATCGGTTCATGTTTTAAAATCTTATCTATCAGAATTTATTGTGTCATATAAATGGGTAGAATACACACTCCCTTCTCCGTAGAGAAGAATATGATGGCTCTGAGGGAAAGGTGGGGACAGGATGCAGATTGGAAGGATTCGGGTCCCAGGTGGATCAGCTTTTTCCTGTACTGCTTGTCATTTATTCCCTCCGGGTGTGTTTCCTTTTCTTCTTTATTTTTTTTAATGTTTTTTTATTTATGTTTAAGAGACAGCCGGAGCAGGGGAGGGTCAGAGAGAGAGGGAGACACAGAATCCGAAGCAGGCTCCAGGCTCTGAGCTGTCAGCACAGAGGCTGATGCAGGGCTGGAACCCATGAACTGTGAGATCATGACCTGAGCCGAAGCTGGACACTTAACCGACTGAGCCACCCAGGCACCGCCGGATGTGTTTTCTACTGCTACACGACACGGTCCCATGATTGCAGGAGTTTGAAACACAAAGTGATGATTTCACGGTTCCCATTGGCCACCAGTCTGGGTTCCGCTTAGCTGGGTCCTCTCCGCAGGGTCCCACAGCTGGGAAATCAGGGTTGCAGCCTGGGAAAGTGGGGTGTGTGGAGCCTAGACTCCTCTGCCACGCCCACTGATCACTGGCAAAATTCAGCTTCTCGTGGCTTGAAGACCGACACCCGGCACTGAGAGCTCACCCAGCATCCCTGCAGCGTGCGGGCTGCTGCACAACATGGCAGCTGGTTCTTCGGGCCGGCGTCTCTGCTGCTTCAGATCTTTCGGACTCCTGCCATATCGGCCCTCCAGATCCTCTTTTAAAAGACTCCCCTGCTTAGGTGAGGCCCACCCAGGTTCATCTCCCTGTGGATTACCACAAAATCAACTGTTTAGGGACTTTAATTACACCTGAAAATATCCTTTCCCATTGTCATATGACACACGGATCGTGAAAGTTATGATGGGTAATTTTATGTGTCAATTTGACTGGGCCAAGGGATGCCCAGATAGCTGGTACAGTGTTATTTCTGGGTGCAACTTTGGGAGTGTTTGGGAGCATTTGAACTGGTAGACTAAGTAAAGAAGACTTGCCTTCACCGATATGGGTGGGCCTCACCCAATCCACCAAGCTCCTAAATAGAACAAAAAGGCAAGGCAAGTGAAATTCTCTTTCTAGAGCTGGGATGTCCATCTTCTCCTGCCGCTCAGACCTCAGACCTCCTGGTTCTCGGACCTTTGGACTCTGGGACTTAGATCATTGGCACCGTTGGTTCTTAGGCTTTTGAGTCTGACTGGATGGTGCTGGCTTTCCTCACTCTCCAGCTGCAGATGGCGGGTGGTGGGATTTCATGGCCTCCACAGCCACGGGAGCCAACTCCAACATCCCTATCTCTATCGACATTCTATCTATTATAATCTCTTTTTTTGGCTCTGTTCCGGGATGCTCTAATGCAGGAGTTATCTGTCATCTTATTCATAGTTTCTGCCCATGCTGCAGGGCAGGAGGTGTACAAGGTGTGTGTGTCAGGGGCAGAAATCTTGAAGGCCGTTTTAGAATTCTGCCTGCCACACCATCCCGAGTCCTCTCCTCCCTGGTGGCACATTAGCGCTGTACTTCCTTCCCCTCCCGTATCCACCCTTCCCATGGCTCTGTGGAAGGAGCTGTATAAAAAACTCCTCAGAACAAGCTGAGTCTTCTCTTGGTCATGTATGTTCCCTGTTACAGAAGAGAACTGTGATAAAACGAGGGAAGTACATGCATGCACTTGGGAACACCTGCTCGTGAGAAACAGAGAAAAGACCGAATTTAGCTAAATGCCTGACTTAGACTTCAAAAGGGAAAAAGGAACTATAGCTTACTTGAGTCCAGACCCACTGGAGGATACAATAATTTTGCACATAATCTTGTTTTATTTCCCATGGATGCTTGCACTGAGTTTAGTTGTCATGACATTTTACCTTTATCTGTTCCCTTCCGCGGTGACGCAGCAAATGAGAGCATGTCAGAAAGTCAACTCAGTAACCACATTTAGAGGTCAAGCTCCTGACATTATTCAAAGTTCATGACCGATCCTCAGCAAATTTCCCAGTAGAGACCTCCTGAACTCATGAAACTAATTCTTGAGAAATGTAAATGTTTTGTAAAATAGTTTTAGATTGTGTCATGGTTGTCAGCGTCTCACGAAATTCATCCAGCATGGCTATTTTATAACATTCTTGGCTTCACCTGTTTCTGACTAAAATGGTTTGGGATGGTGACACAGAGAGACCCGGTACCTCTTAAAGCTGGGAAAACAATTCATTCTCTTAGAGTTGGTGTATGGATACATGAGATTAACTAAGTTTCTTCAGAGACCAAACACTTTATCTAGAATTATGCCCTTGCAGATACAAAATTGTTTGTACCTTGAAAGAAATTATGGCTGTACCTTGATGCTAAGCTATCTGGTGTGAGAAAAAGAAAATCAGGTAACTGTCTGTTCAATAACCTATTTACTTAGTATCAAATGCCTAAAGATCACAAGATATCTTTATTTGTATCTGTTTCTATATCTATAGATCTAAAATGTCTTGTAGAAAAGCTTGGGTTGTCGTTTGGACGGCAACTAGCAGTTTCTTTGGGACCGAGAAGATTTCCAGGAAAATAATGGCTCCTAATGCTCACATGTGGTCTCTCAAACATATTTTTTCCTTTATCAGCGACGTACATGATCACTGCCAGAAAAAGTACTCTCTGCTGCCAAGGTAAGTTCAACAAATGTAACTACTCTGCTCATTCTTTCCTTGGAGATTACGCTAGTGGTGAAATATATGAAGGTAACATCTATTAATTCTCTAGCCTTAAAATAGTCAATTACCTACTTCCAAGATTAATACGTTTCTTTTTTTCAATGGGAAAGAACTTGGATTTTGTGACTAGGTCTGGCTGACACAGAAACAAAATAAATTATCACAGAAAATCTCAGCCTTCTGTACGTGACGTGTTTGTCTTTGTTAACTATGACAGTGGCCTTGATATTACCTAAAACCTGGACCAATGTCTAGACATCTCTTTCTCTGGCCAGGTACAGAGGAATTCCCTGTACAAATTCTCAAAATTGTCACCATTAGAATTATGGACTTGGAGTTTTAATGAGTTCTAAAGTTCCTTTTAATATCCAGGAAGGTGGGCTAGTATTTTTCAAGATACTACATTTATCTATGTCTTTAGATTCACAAAAAGCTTGATTATTATAAAAGCAATATGTGCTCAAGACAAAATTTTCAAATAGAAGATGCAAAATAAAAATTTTGTTCCTGGGGTGCCTGGGTGGCTCAGTCAGTTAAGGGTTGGACTCTTGATTTTACCTCAAGTCATGATCCCACGGTTGTGGGATGGAGTCCCATGTTGGACTTTGTGCATGGAGCCTGTTGGGGATTCTCTCTCTCCCTCTCTCTCTCTCTGTGCTGCCCCCTCTCAAAATAAATAAATAAACATTAAAAAGAATGATGTTCCTTCTCACACTCCTCTGTCCCATTAACCATAAGTGTGTGTCTTTGAAGAAATAAAGATTTCTCTTTCTCTCTCTCCCTCTCTCTAACACACAAACACCACACACGTAAATAAGATCATATTTTTAGAAGTCAAAACTCATCGAATAAGTTGTGCTTATTTACATTTGAATGTTTCACAAAATTACATGTGACTCAATACTAGGGCTTCTCAATTTCATTCTCTCCTGGTATAGAATATATATTTATTCAGTACAAAAAAGGAAAATCACCTGAAGATATCATCTTCACACTGAGGCATTACAAAGCAGAATTGTAACACCTCAAAGGTAAATAGCACACATAGTTTAGTTCTCAAACCATCAAATCACTTAATCATCTCCTCCTGTTTACAAATGTTATCAATAATTGTAGTTTGCCAAAATCTTCAGGAGGTGGTTATTTTGTTGCCCCATTTCTTAAAGATTTCCAAACTGATTTCTTACCAAATGCAACCAGAATTTCAATGACTCATTCACTAAAAGTTCAATGTCATTGTTTAACACTTATGTTGATTTATAAAGTGGTTCTTCAAAGACGGAAACATGTTGAAAATCCTTTGGTGGTGGCAGCAAAAAGGACCAAGGGTT
The DNA here is from genome assembly GCF_006229205.1 of Suricata suricatta. Taxonomy (NCBI): domain Eukaryota; kingdom Metazoa; phylum Chordata; class Mammalia; order Carnivora; family Herpestidae; genus Suricata; species Suricata suricatta. The sequence goes on along the minus strand of NC_043709.1, from coordinate 130,106,093 downwards.
CACACCCATCCTAAATTGTGTGTGTGTGTGTGTGTGTGTGTGTGTTCAACATCAGCTTCATCAGAAAAAAATTACTGTAGGATAAATGTATTTGTTGATTTTCAGAGTAACAGCTTACATTTCATTTGGTAGAATATCAGTGTTCTATAGATTTTCATTAGTAAGAGCATTACTGTTACCATGATTTTATACTCCACCCAAATCTGTATTTGTATCACCTTAAAAACAAAAACCTGATCTTTAATGTTGAAATTAAAAAAAATTTTTAATGTTTTATTTATTTTTTAGAGAGAGAAAGAGAGAGAGACAGAGAGAGACAGATCATGAGCAGGGGAGGGTCAGAGAGACAGGGAGACACAGAATCCAAAGCAGGCTCCAGGCTCTGAGCTGTCAGCACAGAGCCTTACGCGGGACTTGAACCCACAAACTGCGAGATCATGATCTGAGCTGAAGCCGGACACTCAATCAACTGAGCCACCCAGGCGCCCCTATACTGGGATTTTTAAAATAAATACAGTAGAGTACTGTAAATGTATTTTCTTCTTCTTATAATTTTTTTCTAACCGTTTCCCTAGCTTACTTTATTGTAGGAATACAATACATAATACAACACAAAATTGTAACAAGTTGTTAAAGTGACAGATATTTTTAAAACGTCATTACTATATTTCTGTGATATTTTAGATAAGGAAATTTTGGAAGCAACATTATGTGTTGTATGAAAGGAAATCATTCCATAAATTATAAAACCTCCAAAGACCAGAATACTAAATCTCATTTTTCAGGAGTAAAATGAATAAAACAGCAACAATATTTAATAAAACTTTAAATGAAAAGAATCAGTTCTGAAATGCATAAGTACCTTTGATTCTAATGAGAAATATACATCATTATGTTAAGAGCTGATCAGTGAAAAATGAGATTATGGGTGATTTTTGTTTTCCTGGTTACCGCTTTTATATATTCCACCTTTTCCATGATAGTAAGAAAAACACATCTTTATAAATTATCTCATGGAATCATACTAAAGGTCTCTTAGGAAGAGTATTTAATGACCTTCTTCAGAGCTCATTCTAAATGCTTTATGATGCTTCTAATCTGGTGGGGAGGAGGCAACAGAAAAGTCCAGAATATCTTTAAATGCAAAATGAAGTGACACACAGACCATGCTAAGGATTAATTGGGCTAAAAATGGTTACCTGGCTACTCTCTGAGTTACTGAGCATTTTGCTAGTCAAAGAGTGACTCAGGGACCAGAGGCACTGGCCTCACCTGGGGGTGGGGATGGGAGTGGGTGGGGTTGGGTGGGATCTGTTGGGGAGAAGGGTGGGGTGGGGGGCTGTCAGGAATGCTGAAACGCTGCTGATCCCACCCTAGCCCTTCCAAACTAGAATCTGCATTGTAACAAGATCCCTAGGTGATTAGTGAAACCTTACAGTTGGGGACCACTGATGTGGAACTTTTGGTTATTCGAATTTTGGTTAGTTTGCTTTATGCTGCCCTTAGGGTTGTAGTGTTGGAGCAGGTGCTGTTTTGTTTTCTCGTATCCATTACTGAGGACTAAAAAAAAAACGTTTGGGGATCATTTCTCAACTTTTTTCCGGGTGAAGAGCTATGCCCACTCAAATGGTCATAATTATGCATTATACAGCCTGGAATGTTACTGGAGAGGACTCTTGTCATTTACAGCATTCTTTCCAAAATGTCCTTTCTCTTGTTAGTGCTATTGTACTAAATTAAACAAACAAACAAAAAAACTTCATCGAGGCAAAGCAAAGCAATAAACCCGACTGCAACATTTCTTTGCTTCTAAGTGGCTGTGTGGGCTCATCGCGGAGGCTGAATTCCTACTGCGCTGTCTTTTGTTGGGAGTGAGGCATGCCTGTTTTGTTTTTTCATTTTGTTTTGTTTTGGTTTTGCCCCAACGTGAACACAGGGTTATATTGGCAATTGGCATCGTAGCTAATTACACCCCTATTTGGCCGAGGATGTGAGTTGAGGAATAAATCAAGGTGTTGATGGTTCAGTTCATGCCCCTCCTGGTTATTAGATGTGTGTCACTGAGCAAAGTTCTGATCAAAGCCGGCGGCAAGGCAGCGAGGGGTCACGGAGCGTGCCCGTGCCTAATTGCTGGGCTGCGTCCTAAAGGAAGTTTGTAATAAAAGGCCATTAACGACCAGCCTTTCCGATCAGTGAAGCAAAAATACAGAGAAATTGTTTATCAACTGACATTTTGAAGGAAAGGCCTTAATGTAAATGTTTCCCCCCCTTTCCATTCCTTGCTTTGCGATGAAAAAGAAAATCACAGGATATGCAATCACTCTAACGTTCCATAGTACAGAATTCACAAAATGTACTTTGAGAGGGTAAAGGGGAAATTTACTGTTTTCTCTGAATCATTAAAGTTTTCTTCTCTGAAGCATTCTATATAATTCATCTAGTTTGTTCTTTTAACTTACAGATTTGTTAAGGAAAGCTTGTTGCCGTACAAAATGCATCTAGTACTGCAGAAACATATTCTGTTAAATCAGCTCTCACAAAGCGTTTATAACGTGTGAAAGATCTCCCCAAGAACTCTCTCCTGCTCTTTCTCATCAATAGTCTTCCTTCCACTGATACCCATTCCATCCTGCTGCCCCTCAAACTGTTGGGAGAAGCAGCAGACAGAGTACGTCCGACAACCCGGGGTCTGCTGTCACAGTCATTAAATGCCAGGGTCACTTGACATCTCGGCTCTAAACTTAACTCCTCCTGTAGGCGGCTGAGCTCTCCAACAGCACCCGCTCTCCTGGCTGCCTGATTCAATGTTGGCCATCATTTCACCGTTTGACATAAGTGAATCATGATCCAAGTTATAACGGACTCAGTTAGCCTTATTAAACAAATGACCCATATTATACTTGTTATTTTCCTTTCAATGTCGATTAGTGAATTATAGTAGGGTATGTGTAATGGATTAAAATTATAGGTCCCCTTCCTAAAAATAAACAAACAAACAAACAAACACCATCAAAAAGCCCATGCAAACCAAGTTTTGTTTTCCATTTTAGGGCTTCCTGGTCTGACCTCATAAAGCTTTTTTGCGAATGTCTAGTGGAAGCATGAGCCACAGGTAAACAACTACTCAGTTAAACATTAAGGGGAATTTGAACTTGAGACTCTGAGACAGGGACCTACAGATATATTTTCCTGTTCCTAAAGCTCCATTTTTAATGACTCAGTTTTGGACACTTATTATCACTTAAAAATCAGTAATCAAGGTACAGTGATTTTTATCTACCTTCACACAGAGTCTCTTCCACAAGAATGTCACGAGATTTTGGCGTGGGTACAATTACCATCATCTAACGAACTTGAACATTGTGCTTTAACAATCCTAGTCTGATTAGGCTGAGATGATTTATGATAGGACATTTAACCAAGCACACCCATTTCCTACAAGTTAAAGCACCGTTAAGTAACGAAAGCAGCTTGACGTAGGTACATACACAGGCTGCTGTATAACCAAACACAGTTTTTTCTCCCTTTCTGCATTAATTTTTGTTGTTGATGTTAGTTTTGAGCACTTATACGGCAATGCATTGGTGGATGTACTGAAAGATTATTTTCTAATTTGGAAACACATTTGCATTCTCACCAAGTGAGACTCCATGGAAGGGAGGGAAATTTCTATTTAATGGATACACTGGACTATCACTAAGCAGATGTAAAAAATGTAATGTGTGTAACTGCTTCAAAACATGTTCTTATTAAAATTTTTTTAATGTTTTTAATTTATTTTTGAGAGACAGAGAGAGACAGCGCGAGCAGGGGAGGGTCAGAAAGAGAGGGAGATACAGAATCTAAGGCAGACTTCAGACTTTGAGCTAGCTGACAGCACAGAGCCCAACACGGGCTTAAGCCCACGAACCATGAGATCATGACCTGAGCCAAAGGTGGATGCTCAACCCACTGAGCCACCCAGGCGCCCCTCAAAATATGTTCTTATTAACGAGAGATCAATCAAACTAACCCTGCTGGTACTTTGTCTTCTGTGTTGTTTTCAACTTTCCCTATCTGTCTTCCCCTAATCTCAATCCAGAAAGAAAAACAAAAAAAGCACAAAAAAGGAAAATAGAAAATGATCTTATCTTTGGCCTTTCTTAAGTGTTTTACTCTTCTAAGAATGGTGTGCACATTTAAACATTTGTATAAATGTATGAATCTCACTTTCATCCAGGAAGACTTTCCGGTGATAGGGTGTGGATGTCTGGCTTCTCAAAGAATTAGGATATAGATTTTTGGGTAAGATCTTCTTATTTAAAAAAAATATTGGTGGCTAATTCAATTTTTTTTCCTTAGGTTAGTCAACTAGAATACACAGATAACTTGAATTTGGCTGGAGTGCCGCTTTTTAGTGGCACCTAACTAAACACTGGTTGACTCACCAACATAGACAACAGGGATAGAAATAACTCTGAATCTTCATTTTCATTCTTACTCTTACCAGGTACTGTGATCATTACTTCCTTTTTATTACCAAAGCATGAGCTTGAACAAGTTTTTATGGAGCATCCACTCAATATGTATGCATTGTATGTACATACTCAGTAAGTATGTATTCTGCCAGGGAATTAAAAGCTAGATCAAAATCTCCTCATAATATCTTCCTTCTAGTTTATGTCTACATGAATCTTCGGACAAAATGTAATACGTAGATGTGTACTTGACTGTGTTGGGGAATGGGAAGATCAGGAGCAAGTCTTTAATCCTTATTGAGCAGGACCTAGATTTAGCAAGAATCTATGCCTACCCTACGCATTTTGGAGGAGTTCCATGATAGTGGCCAAGGCAGGGATTTAGTGTCTGACCTACTCTTTGGTTATTTGTGGAAATATGTTCACTGTCCTTTCTGGAAAGGACATACCTTTATTCCCCCCCCCCCTTTTTTTTAGTGGTGTGTCTCATCTCTTGTAGCAAAAGGAATTTTAAGAGACTATTCTTTTGAGAGGGGGGAATGTGTGATGTAAAATAAATTCCAACAGAGTCAGAGGTTAGGCATCTGTATCTAATTGACATAAAGACTCTGTCAACCAATGATTGAAAATAAGATTTGAATTCCAAGTTATGAGGCGAGTTTTGATTATTTTAAAAGATGACAAAAATGGCCCCATTATACATTTTGTACTTTTCAAATATAGAACATTGGCATGCCTAAAGGGATGAATTCATCAACTCTAGGTAGGCATTTTATTAACCAAACACATGATAAACTCAAAATATATTACTTTTTTTTTCAGGCTTGTTAGGAAGTAATATAGTCTTTGGAATAGGGAAATGAAAGACATTAAATGGTGGCAACCAAACTTCTAATCCAGCATTATAGGTTTTTCCTTTTTCCAGATTGTTCACTTGCCTATAATCATTATTGATCTGTGATGACCGGGAACACTTTGCCTTGAGACCACAGGAAGCAACATGGAATGTGTCCTGATTCCTGGAGCTGTGCTGAGCAGGCTTCAGACAGGGTTCTGCCTGTTGCTAGCTGTATGATTTTGAGCAAGACACTTAAATTCAGTAGGTCTTGTTTCCTTCAACTAGAAAATGGAGATAAATCGTATCACCTCACAGGGTTGTGGTGAACATCAGAAATAGTTTGCATGCCTTAAAGCATTAGTCATAATCTATTAATGATAGTCATCTCTATTGTTGTTATGTTTAGGATTTGGGAAATGTGCCTTTTGAGGCCCACAAACACCTTTTTGGAAAATAATAGGTTGGATCCAACCAGTGCCCTGTTTCAATGGCTTTCAAATTTTAAAGCTCTTTAAGACTGATTTTTAAAAATAAAAGATAACGTTTTGGGGGGTTTCTATTTATTGGTTGTATTGAGGTTTTTGTTTTGCTGTTTAATTTTTAACTATTATGAATTAAGTTTTCATAATTTCTTTAAAGCAAATAACTCCACATGTGGTGAGATGAATAAAACAAGTTCCCGTTTTAAGGGCAAGAACGGTTGTCAACAAGCCTGGGAGTGGACCCAGAGATCACAGTCTCCATCTGACTGTTTCATAGGCAACTTACAAGAAGCTTACATTATTGAGGAAACCAGAGGTGAAAAATAGCCTCTTGACGCTCTTACAAGAGTGAACGACAGAGTATGAGCAGCAGAGGGTCATGGATAGAGGGAGATACAGAATTCCAGAATCCGAGGCAGGCTCCAGCCGCTGGGGTGTCTGCACAGAGCCTGACACGGGGCTTGAACTCACAGATGGTGAGATCGTGACCTGAGCCGAAGTCAGACGCTTAACTGACTGAGCCACCCAGGCAACCGGAGAGGGTTTTGTTTAAAAAAAAAAATCACTTAGTGGGATTAAATGAACACATAGGTAAGGTAAGGGTTTGAAAGGAAGAAAAGAGAACAACTTTGGGCGGGTTCCTATTGCTATTGCAAGTCATTTCCCACATTCTAGAAGTTTCCAGTGTTCTGTTATTATTATTATTATTCTCAAGTAAATAAGTCAAGAAAGGCATTTTCCTGGAGATGAGTATCTATTCTTGAAGCATTACAGTATATTGAAGAATTCTCAGATTCTCTGGTAGAACATTAGGAAATGCTCTAAAGTAACACAAATAAATAACGTCGTGTGGACCATGAATTTCATTTTATAGTTAACAGCTGATGCTATTATCTCCTGGATAGTCAACTGAAGTGTGTGTGTGTGTGTGTGTGTGTGTGTGTGTGTTTTAAATGTCAGTTGGCTGTGGGCATAGCATGGTTTGTGGGAAGGTATGGTGGGTAGAATAAGACATATTTAATTCAGGTTTAGGACAGGCTTGATTCAGCACCTGTGGCAGAAATGCGAAGTAACTAGAAAAGAAAAGAAAACCATCAGCAAATGGTTATACAAACTGAATGAACTAAGGCTAGGAGCAGGTGGAGTACTAGTCACTGCCCATTAACAGAGGAAATAACAAACAGTTTGAGATGATCTCCCGAGAGCATTATTCCTTAGGCATCGGGAGCCTGCAAAAGGCAAGACTCCTTTCCATTCTTCACTTGAGGCAAAGTCCTAAGGACACTGGGCAGGAGCGATCTTTCTTCTTCATTGCACCAGGGAACTGAGAAAGAGGCTCTGGGTGGGTTTTGGGGGAGGCAGGGGGCACTTAAGAAGCCCGTCGAAGAAGGGATAATGAGGTTGAGATGAGGTAAACTCAGGGGAAATATGACACATGGCCTCCCACATCTCATTTTATTTCAGAAATGACTGATATGGATTCCGTTTCCTAAGATATCCTCATATGTCCCTGTAACTTGCCCATCAGCGGCTCCAAACTGAAGGTAGTTTTTGCACCTGCCCTTTGCAAGGTCTCACTGTGGAGGAGTCAAGGGGTAAAAATTTATCCCAAAGTCAGAGTTTTTTTTTAAGTTTAATTATTTATTTTGAGTGAGAGAGAGAGTGAGCACTGGAAAGGGTAAGAGAGAGAGCAGAGAGAGGATCCCAAGCAGCGTCTGCACTGTGAGCAAGGAACCTGATGCAGGGCTCGAACTCATGAACTATTAGATCATGACCTAAGCTGAAATTAAGAGGCAGATGCTTACCTGACTGAGCCACCCAGGCGCCCCTCAGTCGTTTTTTTAGAGCTTATTTATTTAGAGAGCAGGAACAGGGGAAGGGCAGAGGGAGAGGGAGAGAGAGAATCCCAAGCAGGGCCCACACTGCCAGAGCAGAGCCCGATGCAGGGCTTGATCTCACAAACCTGTGATCATGACCTGAGCTGAAACCAAGAGTGGGATGCTTAACCGACTGAGCCCCCAGGCACTCCCAAAGTCAGAGTTTTGACAAACCTTTCTGTCTGGTAACCTGGTAAAGCAGAGATCACAGGCGGCAAGAAGGGCCCCCCTCACACCCTGGGGCATCTGTGATCATTTTTAGAGCAATCACTATTTAGCAAAACTAAAAGATGTATATGGTTAAATTAATGATTAGGTTTATATTCTATGACTAGTGCTTTCTGTGGGCAATTTTGTGATGCTTCTTTTTTTTTTAATTAGGGCTTAGAAACAAGGGAATGTCTGAGATTTCCAGTACAAATTAAGTTTGTTAAAGTGATATTCGGATGTAATCTGACTTTTTATTAGTGAATAACATTTGTCTGGAAACAAATGGTCTGGAAACCATTGTGGGAAAAAAAATGAAAAAAGCAACTGTCCAGGAGCACAAAGGCTGGATCCTTAATCCTACAGGGAACAAAATCCAGTTGGAATTTCCTAGCGCCCAAAGGAAAAAAAGCACACTGATGGACCAACTCTTCCAAAAAATAACTAAGCCTGATGGTTATTTTGGGAAGCAGTCAGAGAGGTTCTCTTTGAAATACCTGACCACTGCATGTAGCTCTGGCTACAAACTCATTCTGCTCTTCTCTCTTTGTAGGAACATCAGATGGCATTTAGCCAAGATGTCTACACGTTACGTGCACATGCCGTGTCAAGCGCCAGGCCGCCTGCCATTGTTTTCCCCATTACTGGGATGCCTGACTCTTAGAAGGGGCTCCTCCTGCCTTAGCTTCAGCCGCGAGCTAAGACTTTGAGAACCGCTCCCCGATTTCACTTCCCTAGGTGGTTCCTGTTCACAGTCACTTGGTAGAGGGTCTACCAGGAAACAGATCACCAAAAACAGGTTTTGAAATGGATGCAGAATGTGAGGACAGTGCCTGAGCAAATAATTCAGAGCTACTTGAAAATATCCGTGTCGATGTGGCCTCAGGAATTACATGTCCTCACAGTGATAGAATTTTCCCATCCAGAGCTCAGACCCTGGACTAAGGAAAGCAAGTTTGAATTTTAGAAGCTGTGTGACCTTGGGCAAGCTCCTTAAATTTGCTAAATCCAGTTTCTTCATCTATATAAAACCTGAAAAATAATATTACCTATGTCACAGAGTTACTGTAAGGATTAAATGTGATCATTTATGTAAAATGCTTAACATGGTACCTAGCACCCAGTAAATGGGCAAATAAATATAATTTCTATTATAATTGAATGTTTGATAAGCAAATGATTAAGACTGCCAGTGAAATCGTCTTTACTAGATTGGACTAACTATTTATGATTTTAGACCAACTAAATATTACAAAAATGCAAAGGGAAAAAAAATGCAAAGGTAACATGTTATAGTCAGATAAATCTTTGTATAGAAACAGACTGTTTTTCATTATATATTAACTAACTTGAATTAAAAAAAAGAAACAGACTGTTTTTAATTAAGATCCTATATCCTCAATTGTGGAAAGAGGGTTTGGGTTCAATAATCACCAAGAAACAAACATTTAAATTCTACACAGTACGGGGCACCTGGGGGCTCAGTCGGTTACACTTCTGACTTTGGCTCAGGTCATGCTCTCATGGTCTGTGGGTTTGAGCCCCATGTCAAGCTCTGTGCTGACAGCTTCAGATTCTGTGTCTCCCTCTCTCTCTCTGCCCCTCCCCTGCTCACACTCTGTCTCTCAAAAATGAATAAACATTAAAACAAAATTTTTGAAAAGTTTAAATTCTACACAGTATTGATTCTTACTAAATTAAGAAATATGTAGTCATAATGACATTCAAATTAGATACCTGATTCCTTATTTAAATTGATCATTGACCCGTCTTATTATTGATCCAAAAATGTAGGGCAGAAGCATCTTAACCCAATCTGCAGCCACCTTCTCTGAATAAAGCATAGAAGAGGTACTGAGGACCTTTTAATTACATTCTAATTAATATTGCCAACTCTTTTTGAAGTTTGTTTCCACTGAGTCCGCCTTCACTGCATGGTTGTGATTTTTCATTTTATGGGAAAACAAAAAAGCAAGAGGAGTAAGATCCTGAGGGAAGGACTCAACAGGGAGATACTGGAACTCTTGATGGAGAAATGACTGATTTGCAAACTGATTTCTGAACTTGGATTGTTCAGATGAAGTCAGACAAACTTCAGAGAAATGACTGCACTTTGTAGCGTGTATCTGAAAGACTGACAATTTTGGCAGCTTGCCTGTCCCTCTGTCTGATTTTCTCCTGAGCAAGTAAATGAGAATTATGTTCTCTGTTGCCCCTCCATATGTGGCCATGGTATATATGCCATGTGAGGCTGTGCAAGTAAAACTGAATGACATACATTTATTTGTTCACTTGGTTATTGTCCACAACACCCATCTAGACCATTTGCCCTCTTCCTTAGACCCTTCCTCGATCACCCAACTGATACCTAGATCCTGTATTCGGTTCTTCCTAGCATCCTCCTACTCAGACACCTTGCTGCTCCCAGCAGTCTGCGTGGTTGCTGTGATGAACAGTAGTGTCATCCCCACTGGCCTGTGGCTGCAGGGTACTGACAGTAGTGTTTGGCTTTGAGAGGAAGAGTTAGTGGTTTTCCTTCTACAGCCCCACTGAGGAGGAAGAGGGCTGGGCCTTCAACCCCGCTTGAGTTCAGTTTCTGCCCTAAAACACGCATGGTGGTTGATGCAGATTGAAATCACCCAGGGAGAAGGTGCTCGTTACTATAAGATGGGAGTTCAGAAGGAAACACTTGGAAATTTAAGCAAGTTTCGTGGAAGGTAACCCAACAAAAGAACCTAAGGAAAAGCAGGAAGAGATGTGGAATAAAGTTAAGGAGAAAGCAGTATCATGAGCTCCCCAAAGTGAGTGTCAAAGGTTGCATAAAGGTTAAATAAGGAATGAAAAAAAAGTCTATGAGATCGAACAACTGGGTGACTATCAGGAAATTCTGGGAGAGACACTGGGGCAGAAGTCGGTGTCAGTAGAGGTTAAGGAGCATGCTGGGCTGAAGATGTGGAAAAGAGAAAGACAGCTGGAAACAACAGGGGCCACAGTCAAGATTTTTATTTCCATTTTTCTGATAGAAAAGAAAGTTGAGACTGCATGCCAGTTGTGGAGAAGGAGACAGAAGAGAGGGAGGTTGAAGATGAAGATATGACGGGGATAGACAAAAGACTAGGGATCTTAAGAGAGAGGGGGAAGATGGACCAAGAACAGGTGTGGAAGGACAGGACTTCCCTGGGGGTCGGGTCTGATGAGGCATCGCCTCTGGAGTCCAGAGATAGACAGTGAGTGAGTGGCCCTCACCTGACAGTGCCTCTTCTCTGATGCTGAAAGGGAAGTTGTCTATGGAAACCTATGGGGTGTCTGAGAATCAGGGGCTATAGAACACCAGTGAAGACTCTTCCAGAAAGATTCATGCTTTTTTGTTTCCTAATTGTATGTTTTCTTTCCTTATTCTTACATTTTGCTTAGAAGGTAGGAAACCAAAGATGATTGAATGAAACTCAGTGAGTCAATTGCATCTACTGAAAGGCCCTACTGATGGTGCAAAGTCAGAGTGTGCAGCTGACTTTCGAGCAACGTGGAGGCAGGTGCACCAAGGCGTGGACAGTTGAAAATCCACCTATAACTTTGGACTCTCCCAGAATGTAACTACTGATAGCCTATTGCTGATGGAAGTCTTGCTGATCATGTAAACAGTTGAGTGACACATATTCTGTATATGTATATATACCTCACACAGGATTTAAAGATGTTATTAAGAAGATCATAAAAGAGACAAGATAAATTTACAGAACTCTATTGTAAAAAACCCCAAAACCCGGGCACAAGGTTTTCCAAACCTGTGCTGTTCAAGTGTCAACAGTCAACTGTCACTTAGGGTGATGAGTACATGGCCACTTTCAGGGTTGCACGTGGGGGTCTCAGGGCCTCTGAGGCCAGCGAGGGCTGTGACTGGGTCTGAAGCAGTTTGAAGCAGAGAGCACATCACACAGGCAAAACAATGCATTATGTCTACTAAAGACAGGCAGGAGCGAAAAATACAGAGCCGTGTTACACAATTACACTCACGTAGTGATTAACAAAGCACCAGTGAATCATTTACTCTCGCTTATTTAATCTGGATTCAATCCTGACATTATGCGGATTATGCAACTCTTTTGTAATTTGCCAACACCCTCCCCTTGTTTAGAAATAGTCATTTAAAATGATAAAATTGGGCCATAGGCCACGTCCGCACATGGTCACACACTTGGTATTTTAATTGCAAACCTGCAGGAATGAGTCGATCTCCTGTTCTTTTCAGAAACAAGATGATGTGAAAAAGGAACGAAGTTTCTCTCCATACTTCAGCTCAAACCAGGAAGATTAGGCTGAAAGATTTCTGCTGAGAACCACCTAATGTCGCCATATTAAATTCAAGACACTCTGTTGAACTTGAATTTCAGATAAACAAAGTGGAAGTATGGCTCAAATAGTGCATGAGAGATTACCAGTATTTCTTAGGACCATCTCTAACCCAAGGTACCCAAGGCAATAGATCAAAGGGAGAATTCACAGCTGCCACAGCAAACACAATTATCTATTCAGATATTACACTGTATGTTTATTATGAGGAAGAGTGATCCTTGTGCTCTTTACCTTTCCACTCAGTAACATGCTCACTGTTTGAAGTGAGGCTGTTCCAATTTTGTTTGCCCTCCTGGTCCCAGGCCACCAGCACGCATGCACAGACTCATGGAATTTTGACTTGTTGGAATGCCTTTTCCTTTTCTTTCTTCTCTCTCTCTCTCTCTCTCTTTTTATCTTTCAGTTTTTATATTTTTGGTTCACTGTCTAGGCCTGAAAGGAATATGCCCCCAGGGGGTTGCAAATGCAGGGAAGCCCCTTTACCACAACAGGCCCTTCTGACCAGGTCATAGCCGAGTCACGTGGGTAGGCATGGCCTTCTGCTTCCTAAACAACAATGTGTGTGCATCCTCTGTTCTCATCATTCACTTTCTTGTTCTCTCTTCCAGCTTGATGGAGATCATGTCCCTTCCCGACACCCCCGTCCCCCCCAGACCAAAGCTCTCACCTTCCTCCTCACCTTAATACATCTCTCAGAAAAGAACATGACATCATCTTCACTTAAGGTGTGAATGCTTAATACAACTTCAAAAGGCAATTTATTTTCATACTTTTCCACAGAGGAATAATAAAAGAAAGGGACTTGAATTCTGATGAAGGCCTCAGTTAGGGGTGGAGGGAAAAAAGTAAAGGTAATATCTTCCAGTGACTCCAAAGACCCTATTTGAGTGACTGCATAGTCTTTCTCCACACAATATTGACACACTGAGAAGCACTTAATTACTCTTAGAGTCACAGCTCTTAGAGTCACAGAGCTGGAAGAGACTTCTCTAATTTACAGAGAAGGAAACCAAGATCCAGAAACGATATGTGACTTGTCTGAAGTCGTATGGCTAGTTAGTGCCAGAAATGAAAATGAAATATAGACTTCATAATCTTCATGTTTAGTTTTCAGTTTAAAATGTTTTTAATGTTTTGAGGGAGAGAGAGAGAGAGACAGAGTGAGCAGGGGAGGTGTCAGAGAGAGAGGGAGACACAGAATCTGAACCAGGCTCCAGGCTCTGAGCTGTTAGCACAGAACCTGATGTGGGGCTCAAACCCACGAACCGCGAGATCATGACCTGAGCCAAAGTCGGAAGCTTGACAGACTGAGCCACCCAGGTGCCCCTAGTATTCAGTTTAAAGACTAACCTATCTTACATACACCTAAAAGTTTATTAAAAAGCACAGCCTGCTAAAAAGTGATTTTTAAAATACTAATGGTATGTAAAACTAAAAATTTTTTCAAGGAACTACAATGAAATCCTTTCAAAGGATATTTTAGGTCGGTCAGAAATGCAACTATTTTAACCACTGCATTTAATTCCAGGTAATTTTACAATTAAAACGTATCTTTGTGCTGAATAAATAATGGCCAAACTTTGCTAATATAGATTAGGGTTCAGGAAATTGGACTTGCATTTAAGGAAATGTCCAGATTTGTTTTAATTAATAGAAATTATTACAAACACTTTTTTTCTTTAATTTAGTAATGATTAAGAATGGCATGTTTCTCAGACCCAAGGAAAGAAGAGCAGGTATGCTGTCTTATGATTAGAGATGTAACGAGGAGCCAGAGCGTGTGAGCCTAATTAGAGAATTTTGTCAGGCATTTTGAAGATGAAAAGAAGTATAAAATCCCGAAGAATACTGATATTTTCAGGCTCATTCCCACTCCTGTTTTCTGTGGTCTTAAAACAAAAGAAGCAACCATTAATCGCTAACTTTGAACATGACAATGCAGGGTATATTGTGCTTCAGTTTGCATGTTTGTTTTCTTTATTTTTTAATTTTCGATATGAATTTGACAGGGAGACAGAAGAACCTGGGTACCTAAAAAAGATGTAATATGTTTGATTTTTATTACAGATGCTTTTATCTGGACAATCCCAGCTACATATATATAAACCCAATATGTCTAATATTTAATATATGTTAAAATAATATATAATATATTAATTTCTATATATTTAACATTAATATATTTAATATTTAGTACATATTCAATATTGGCAGACCTCTCTTTTTTGCCATATTTCTTGACCTGACTCTTACAGTTTGGTATTTCAAAGAATTATATGATTATTTATTAAAAATACAGATTTCTGAGCTCCTGACTCAAAGATTCTGATTCAGTGGCTCTGAAAAGCACCCCAGTAATCCACGGAAAAAGAAGGATCTTGGGGGACCCTAATCTCGGTGTTGCAAATACCCGAGTCCACGCTGGACACACATCTGAAAGTTAAGGAAGCAACTGTGTGGCTTCCTCTGCTGTCCAAGGTGCTCTTGTCTCCAGCTGGTTGAAGGGCACTTGAGGGGTTAAAGTGTTAATGTCTGAAGAAAGACAAGGTGATGATTACTATTGGTTTTCAGTCAAATGGTAAAAAGGTTTTGTTTTGTTTTAAATTCTAAGCCGTTTTATTGTTTGTTTGTTTTTTAATGTTTATGTGTTTGCTTTGAGAGAGAGAGCACAAGCAGAGGAAGGGCCAGAGAGAGGGGGAGAGGCTGAATATCAAGCAGGCTCCGTGCTGAGTGCAGAGCTCGACCTCGAGCTCAGTCCTACAGCCGCGAGATCAGGACCTGAGCTGAAACTAAGAGTCAGACGCTCAACCCATGGAATCACCTGGGCATCCCGGTGAAAAGGTTCTAAGAAAGGAATTGTTCCAGTAAAAGGCCTCCCCCACTTAAAATTTCCAAGGAATTAAAAAGAATTTACATTCTTAGGGTGCTTGGGTGGCTCGGTCAGTTAACAGTCCAACTCAGTTTCAGCTCAGGTCATGATTTCACAGTTGGTGAGGTCAAGTCCTGCATCAGGCTGCGTGCTGATGGTGTGCAACCTGCTTAGGGTTCTTCCTCCCTCTCTGCCCACGCTCTCTCTCACAAAATAAAAAAATAAATAACCTTTTTTTAAAAAAAAAGAATTTACATTCCTTTAAACCTGCATAGACAGACACCTCACCCAGGTGAAGACATTTTAATATTTTGTTGTATTTCTTACCCAGACGTGACATATTTCTGAAGACCCTAAGTTAGCCAGCTTGATGTCCATATGTGACAGAGAAAAACCTCCTCTTCAGGCTCTAGCCAACTGCCTCTCAGAGGACTTCCATTGTTTTCAAAGAAGTGATCCAGAAATTTGGATGAAGGAAACAATTTAAGTAGATGCTTCTTCTGGAAATAACTGTTTCAGAGATCATATCCTCCGGGTAGAGCATCAATAGCCTTGATGTATGAAGTTGGTAACTCCTCAGCGGGTTGCGGAAGATGTGCAAGGCCTTAATTCTCCCGATTGGAAACGTGTTTAGAGAGTCTGAATGAAGATTCACATTTCAGAGACAAGCATGTGCTTAGATTATGGCGCACCTGACACGGGAACTGAGGAGTGTGGCGCTCACAACCTGCCTCCGGGGTTCCAGAGCACTCTTTCGAGAAGAGCCCGACTGGACAGGCTGTCATCTTTCCAAGAGCAGAAGTGGGTGTCAAAGGCTTTTCAGTGAAGCAGGGGATTGTGGCGCTACGTCAGGGGGTGGGAAGAGCAATGAACCCTGAAGTGTGGCGGGAAGGAACACCTGCCAGGCTGGTGCGCACTGTGCGGATGATGCGGAGGTAACAGAATCTAGAGGACGGAACAGGCAGAGACGGGAACCTGCCAGGCCGCGGTAAGGTGCGGGCAGGGAGAACGATGGAGCGCCTGGTAACAAGGACGCACTCTAGTGGTTTCCGAAATATTTTATACAACCTGATAAACCAAGGACTTCGTTTTCCAATTCTAGTGCCAGAAATACCAAAATTTAGAAATCCCTCTGGTGGTGGTGGTGTATGTGTGTATGTGTGACTGTGTGTATATGTGTGAATGTGTGTGTATATGCGTGGGGGGGGTAGTGTATACATGTGGAGCATATGTGTGGGAAAGAGAGAAATGTTCTGGCCACTCGGTGACTGTGTTATGGGTGCGTAGCAAGATGTCAGTAAACACTACCCAGTACAGGACTCTGTCCCTGGCTTTCCTTAGTAGAAAGTGGTCATCGTGGCAGAAGGTAGGGGACCACGGAGCAATTAGATGTAAGAGAAAGTAAGCTAGGGAAATACTGTGTAATGGGAAATACATTCCCTCATCTGTCAACTCCTTGGGGACAGGTCACAACAACAACAACAACAACAACACAACAAATAGCATTATTCTTCCCTGAAGAGATGCCAATTTGATAGAGAGCATTCCCACACTCTTGGCAGGGCTGGAACCTATTCAGAAAACAAACCTGATTGCATACAATCGGCTCAAATTAGCTTCTTAGTAATGCATTAGAGAAGTGGCTGAGTAAATGAAAACAACTATGTGTCACGTTTTCTCTCTCTTCGCTGTGGCTTCCGACCACGGCAACATCATCCAGTTCACTGAAGTTGCCTCCTGTTTCCCTATCTTCTGAGGTCTTGCCAGAAGGGGAAGGGAATTATGGGGTGAAAGCTCCGAGAGGGTCTATCCTGGTGCCAGAAATGTAGCATCAGCAGTGGTTTTTGATCATTTTCTATGTCCGGGCTTCTGTTTCTGGTCTTCACTGGGAATCATAGGTAAGGATATTCTGTGTGTGAATATCTATCAGCACGCAATTGACAGCAAATCACTGAGTGTAGTCATTCCACCAGTGGGAAGTGAAAACAAAAATAAATCCAATCGGAAAGGGAAAAAAAGGAAATATAACCAAAAAGTCATCTTGCATTCTGAATGGTGTATAGGGAGAGTGAGGAAGTTTTTCTAGCCAACACCGGGGTGGCATGGACAGTCAGCATAGATCATATGACTCTGGGACCTCATAGGCTCTGTTTTGCAAGTCTTTTAAATTTGGAATTTATGATCATTAAGTGTGTAAAAAAGGGGGGCTCTCCCTAGTATCCTCTAGAACCTTTACTGGCAAAGCTGGCAAAACTGCTCTTTCTTCTCTGTCTGCTGGGTGCACTTTGACTTCCAGCGACTGGCATCTGAAGCGCCTGTCTTCCCCTGGAAAACACTCTGTCCTCTATCTCAAGTTCATCCTGAGGCTGATATTGTGTTTCTTAGGGAGGCGATTCTGCCCCTTGCTGTGTCTGTTAAGATTAGGTTTGGTTCCATGGTAACCGAGACCCCAGGATAGTGGATTAAAACACTTTAGAGTTTGTTTCTTATGCAAGAGAAGTCTAGAAAAGGTTAAGGGTGTAAATGCTTGCAAAGAAGTAACCATTGTATAGAGAGAAATTTAAAATTCTTTAAAAAAAATAAGTAGAAGAAGAACAACCATCTGAAGGTATTGGAGGGGTGCCTGGGTGGCTTATTCAGTTAAGGGTCATGATCTCATGGTTCATGGGATCAAGCCCCATGTCAGGCTCTGCACTAAGAGACATCACAGAGTCTGCTTGGGATTCTCTCTCTCCCTTGCTCTGCCCCTCCTCTGCTCATGTTCTATCTCTCTCAAAATGAATAAAATAAACTTAAAAGAATGGATTTGAAGGTATTGGAAAGAGACCCAAAGCAAGCAGATCTTAAAAGTGCAAAGCCATGAGATAGAACATATGTATAGAGCATTTTCCTGAAGGCACTCTCTGTTCCTTAAGCCATAGCACCTAGAAATCGATCAGCAAGTGCAGTCCTATTGATTTGAGATGTCTAAAGGGTAGAGTTCAAGATATCTATAAATGTGTAAAAGTAAAGGGAGGAAGTATTAAATAGAGGAGAAACAGAGAGGGCAGGCCCTCCAAACTCTGCATCCAAATCCTCAGCAAATCTTTGGTTGACACTCTGTATTCATGAAGAAAAGGCAGAAATATGAATACAAACAGAGCTGGAAAGAATGAAAGAACTGAGCAGAGATCTCAGCTCTTGCCCACTATCGGGGAGACTGAGTTTGGAATCTGAGTCTTAGTTAGAGGGCTTAGTAAATGCCTCACAAAGCACGGAATTCCAAAAGAGTTATGTCTTAAGAATTATGATGGTCTCAGGACTAAGAGACTCCTATTAAGATGAATAAAACCAAATGGAGCCATTAGTACACAGTTAAAACCATTCCTCCACTAGTACATGGTGATCAGCCAGAAATCTGATTGCCTGCATGTTCAAAAATTAACACTTTTCTGAGGGACTGACAGAATCTCTAGAATTCAGAGTTCCTAAAAAGTATCCTGCACAATTTCTAGCATAAAATTAAAATTATTAGACAGGTGGAGAAACAGAAAAACACAATCCATATTCAAGAGAAAAATCAGTCAAAAGAAAGAGACTCAAGAACATCAAGATGTTAGGTTCAGCATATAGGACTTAAAGAAAAAAACGATCACAATGAATGAACAGATGATGGCTCTCATAGAAACCTAAAAGAGCTATAACAAATGAAATGAAAATTCTAAAAGTGAAAAGTAAAAAATTTAGAAATACAGATTCATTGGCTGGGTTTACCAGCCCTGGGAAATTCATCTAAGCCCCCAAACAATTGCTTCTAAAGTCAAGATTCAAGGACCAAATAATAGTCTTTGCCTTAAAATTTCATGGTCTTTCTATCATTGTAATGCTTTAGTTTTTTTTTTTAATGCTAGTTATTCTGACTTTTTATTCATTGAGTCTAAGTTGTTTTACTCAACTTTCCTTATTAGGCATATTTCTGAATGCACACAATATCAAATTGTATTTTAAACTATACATTAAATTATATTTAAAGACATCTTTGGGGCACCTGAGTGGCTCAGTTGGTGAAGCGTCTGGCTTCAGCTCAGGTCATGATCTCACAGTTCATGGGTCCGAGCCCTGTGTCGGGCTCTGTGCTGACAGCTAGCTCAGAGCATGGAGCCTGCTTCAGATCCTGTATCTCCCCCTCTCTCTGACCCTCCCTGCTCATGCTGTCTCTCTCTGTCTCTCAAAAAAAAAAAAGACATCTTTATTGACTTTCCATAATGTTTAAGAAATGAAGTCGGGTAGGAGAAGACTAACATAACAGCTGTGGTTATAAGAAAGTGACTATTGTCATTGTACACTTAAATTTTGCTAATTTTTCTAATCATTATTCACCAGGAAATGTATTATTTTGTAGGTCACTGCATGCAAAAACAGTGTGAAATCAAACAACATAGTGTTATGTTCTGATAGGGCAATTAAAACTTTAGCACAGGCTGGATCTAAGAATATAGGAACTTGCTCATTTGAGACAAAGATTTAAGATCAGGCAGGACAGACATGGTAGGAAAATATCTGACAAGCATCTTCATGGATATTCCCATAAGGGAAAATTTTTGGATGTGCTGTATTTCATGTTTCTAAGCAGAAATAGCACCACCTCGCTTCTTTACTCAAGGATATGCAGACTGAAGCCTGATCATTTAGCAGCAGAGGACTCTTCAGGTCTGAGATCTTATAAATGTGACTCTTTGTTTATAGATATTGGCACTAGAGAAGGAAAAGAAATGAAAGAAAAGTCTGAGGCCCTAATCATAACACTGATGTCAACTGGGTACTAGAATTAATAAACAGGACAATCATCTCCGCACGTTAAGTAGAAAGAACACACAGCATTCCAAAGAATGACTGAAGAGGATGTCAAATCACATGATTTAATGCCTTTACTACCTCTAAAAACAAAAGAATTAATAACAGGTGGCCAGATAGTCAGACAATTTGAACTTTAATTTCAGTACTGTTAATGTCTAACTGCACGACTCAGGGCAACAACGTTAACCTTTTTGCCCTTTTGTCTTCTCATCTATAAAACAAAGCAGGTAGGGTTTTTAGATCATTTCCAAGTCCTTTCAATGTTCTTTGATTCCATGAATTTTCATGAAAGTAGTAATTTCCCAAGCATGGTTTCTGGATAAGAGTTAGTGCTCTCTTTCTGTCTGATTCATGTAAAAATGTACTTAAGGAGGTTTTCAGTCAACATCCTCAGCAATGAACATAGACTGAATTCATTCTCCAGTCATGCTGTTGGCTAGCTATCAATTCACAGAGCCTGTAGTAGTTTGTTTCAGCAAAAATGTAGAGTAGATACTTAAGGTAAGTCCTTAAAGTCGTCAGGCTGCACAGAGTTCAAGTTAGACTTGATGCAAAAAGCTTTGATATTCATGCCTCACCTTTAGGCCAATATTCTCTCTGTATCTCTGTGGAAAAATCTTAATTCATAAGCACAGGTGAAACTGACACTTAGTAGGTTTATATGATGTGATTTTGAATCGGGGATGACATCATGTGGTTTACAGAACAGTGAGCCCTGAGAGCAACAACAACAAACACCTTAGGTTCTAATTGCAGCCCTGACTAACTTTCCAACCTTGGATTTTCATTTACCTCTCTGTAAAATGAAGGACCTCATTTTAGTCTCTTCGGTTCTAATACTATGTCCGATTTCAATTTAATTGTAAGTTTGGCAGTAGTTTTTTTGTTGTCATTTGAAATAAAAATTCTGGTTGACACAACTACTATTTTGTGAGTCCCATATAAAAATACTCATTCACAAAGAGGAGAAAGCAGGGTACATTCCAAAGGGTTTGGGATAGTTTCCCCAAGATTTAAATTTAGCAAGTGAATTGAGCTTGTATACTCCAAACACCTGAGCTGATATTGGTACCTCCTGGGAAGTGTTTGATTCCTATTTCTCTACAATGATTTTTATTGTAATTCTGAAATTTCTTTTTGAGGGGTGTCCATTATACAAAATAACCCGCTTAATCTGGGGAACTTCATTATCCACTGAGGCACAGTATATTTTAGGCTTAAGTTACATAAGTATTTAAATTAGTACTGTAAGCTAGTACTTAAATAAAATAATTAGTACTTAAATGAAATTATTTAAATGGCATTTTACACATGATTACTTTTGGGGGTTCACATTTTCATGAAATATTATACAAAAAGAGAGCTTGCTAAGAGTTAATAGGTTATATCTGGATAAGTTCACAGTGTCTTCTTTGGTAAGCATTGTATGACGCACCATCTCAAATACTGTTAATTTTCCTAGGTAGAGATACATAGATCAAAAAGGAAATTCATTTACTTTAAAGATACTGGGGCAGAATCTCTAGGGAAAATAATCAGATTCTTGTAATTAAACTCGTTTTGAGCTGCTGTTGGTCATGGTGTTTGAACTTCAAACCCTTTACCTGCATTACGCAGGAATGACTCACTTGGATGCAAGGCAGGAGTCAACGGCACCATTGCAACCTTAGGTTGCAGAAGTCCGTTCATGGGGAATCATTAAGCAAGTTCAGAAAATGTAATTTGCAGGTGAACACTGGTTTCTTATTGGGTGGATATGAGCGTGTCTGGAGGTCACACTGGGATTTTCCATTCTACCACTTTGGGTTTTTCCAACATGTTCTTTGTTTTCACCTTTAAGAAAGCAACTTGCCTGTTTCAAGCCTCATTGTTCTGTACTGAGTTAAGAAAGAAGCAGATGTTTTCTAAGTGCCATGATGACCTAAGTGGTAGGAACACTGGGCTAGAAATTCCTCTTGCAGAATCTAAGAGACATCCTTATTCTAACACTTGAAATGGTACGCCCTCACACACATGTGCACACGCACATAGTGATATATGTGCAATATATGTAGTGATGTGTGTGTGCGTGTAGTTCCAGTGATACATATGCAGTTCCAATTCCTGGGATAAAGCATTCTGGAAGCCCGACTTGCTTGCCTATCTTGCTGAAAACATGTTGAAGACATATTTTAACATTTTTCTGAAGTGTCTCAATCATTTCACAAGGAAGTACAGAACATCCTAGTCCAAATATAAACGCTGCAGATGGCTTATAGCTTGAGGTCATGGGGAAACTGAAATTTTAGTTTCAATGGTTGTTTGGGAGCTTGGGGGACATCAGACAAAACTAAGGGCCCTTTCAATGGGAAAAAGTTAAAAAAATAAAACCTCCTCAAGTTGACACTCAAAGGGTATACTCTCAACTTAATAAACTAGAAATAAAACTAACACTCTCTCCACCACTAGTTCTGAAATGAAGAGCACTGTATCAAAATGTGGGCTAGGATGAAAAAAATCTTCCTTAAGAATTCATGACTACAGGGGACACCTGAGTGACTCAGTCGGTTAAGTGTCTGACTTCAGCTCAGGTCATCATCTTGCAGTTCGTGAGTTTAAGCTCCCGTTGGGACTCTGTGCTGGCAGCTCAGTGCCTGGAGCCTGCTTTGGATTCTGTCTCTCTCTCTCTCCTCCTCCCCCACTCACGCTCAGTCTCCTTCTCTCTCTCAAAAATAAACAAACATTAAAACAAGATTTTAAAAAAAGAATTCACAACTACAAGTCACCACCCACACCACAGGTTTGCAACACAGATCTATACTATAGCTTGTTGATAAAAAAAAAGAGAAAAGAAAAGAAGAGAAAAGAAAAGAAGAAAACAAAACAAAAAGCCTCAAATGATCTTGGGTTTACACTGTCGCAGTTCCCTTGGAAAAATAAGTGCAATCCTTTCTGTAGAAACACACAACTTCATCTCAAGCCTCAAAGAATTTATAAATTCTGAGAAACATGAACTTTCAGGCAAAAATTATGACCCCCTTCTATCCAGCCTCCTCAAAGGCACCATATGTGAGAGGCAACAATAAAACAAAACAAAAAATTTTATGCAGAGAGATGTCAGAATAGGAGCACTCCATAATTCCATAATATAAACTAAACATATATAATGTAATTAAAAAATCAAAAGCAGACTGGCTGTATGAGTGCCAACTGGCACGAGTAAAAATTGGGAGTATGAACAATGACCAAGTAGACCTTACAAAGAACCAAACGGGACTTCGAGAAATGAACAATATAGTAACCGACATAAAACACTTAATGAAAATATTTGATAGAAGGTTATTTTGCACCGCGCAACCAGACAGACTTTGAAGACTCTCCTTCTCTCTGTGACTTTTGACTTGAATGAACTGCTATCCTGGGGGACCGGAGAGCTGGCTTTTCAAGCTGTTATCAAAGGAGCTGGATGATTTAACCTGCAAACTCTGACCAAT